>NW_027530550.1:842844-1208128 GCF_008692635.1 Crocuta crocuta | reverse complement strand
GTTTTTTTTCTTTGTTTTTTTTTGTTTTTTTTTTTTTTTTTTTTTTTTTTTTTTTTAGAAAGAGAGGAGAGAGAGACTACGAGTGGAGAAATGGGGCGCAGAGAGAGAGAGAGAGAAAGGGAGGGAGAGAGAGGGAGGGAGAGGGAGAGAGAGAGGGGGGCAATCTTAAGCAGGGTGCATGCTCAGTTCAGAGCCTAACTCGGGGCTCAATTTCACTATTGTGAGATCCTGACATGAGTCACCCAGGCAACCCTGATGACTAATTCAGATTCCACATGTTAACATTGTATTCAGATTTTCCATTTCTTATTGAACCGTTTGAGTAGTATGTGTCTTTGTTGAAATGTATCCACTTCATCTAGATTTATCTAATCTACTGATACATAATGATTCATAATGTTCTGTCTATATATTTATACATTTTATGTGTAGTGTTCATATATATAATTTATGCAAGGTCATTAATAATATCTTTCATTTCTAATTTTAGTAATTTTGATTTTCTCTTTTTTCTTTGTCTCATTAATGATTTGTCAGTTTTGTTCTTTTTGAGGAAACGATATTGGATTCATTGAATTTCTATATTGTTTTCCTATTCTCTAATTTATTTCTGATAGAATATTTAAAATTCTGTTTTACCACTTGATTTGCTTTAATTTACTCCCTTTTTCCTAGATTTTCTTATGATGGAAGTTTAGGTTATTAAATCAAACTCTTTTCTTAAAAAAGTAGATATTTATAGCTTCAATTTTCTCGATAAACAGTGCTTAGCTGAACCCATAAGTTTTGATAAATTTCCCTTATATTTTCATTCATCTTAAAGTTTTTTTCTCTGTTTCTCAGACTAAATAACCTCAATTATTCTAATTTCACTGATTCATTCTTCTGCCTGCTCAAATGAAGTCTGTCTAGTGATTTTCATTACAATTACTATACATTTCAACATAAGAATGGCCACTTGGTCCTTTTTTAAATTTCAGTCTCCACATTTATATTCTCTATCTGATAATGCATCATTCTCATATTCTTTTGTTACTTTGACCACATTTAAAATGGCTGATTTAAAATATTTATCTAGTATGTCCATCATCTAGATTTTCTTGAGAGTTATAGCCTGCTTTTTTCCCTGTATATGGATCATACATTTTGGTTTTTAAATTATTCTCTTAGTTAAAAACCTGGACATTTTGGATATGAAAAGATACCAGCCTTCACAATGAGATTCTCCATTTTTCCCAGTTTTTCTGTAGTTGATGCTTGGTGGTGATATTGGTTATTTGTTTACTATCTTTTCAGAACTAATTGTTTCACTGTGTATTCTTTACCATATATGACCAGTGAAGTCTCTGCTCACTTAGATTAGTTTGACAGAGATTTCCTTAGAAGTACTGAACCATCATATCTCCCAATCTTTGTGAGGGTTTCTGTTTGCATGTTGGGACATAATTTTAATGTTAAGGTCTGAACATCAGAACATAACTCCACCTTAGCCTTTATTTCCTACTTGAATGGATCCCTGAGTGTCTGTTCTCATCACAGTTGCAGGAGTTTGGTTTTTATGTTTACCCATAGGTTGGGAGGGGACCGAGAAGAGGGCTGGATCAAAGGTACAAAGTGTACAGATTGAATCATGTGGATTTGGTGTGGGTTTTTTTTGTTTTNTGCGTCCTTTGTCTCCCAATCTCTCAGGTTTTGTAAGGTTTCCAATGGCTTCAGATCTTTTCTGTGTGATGTATGGGCGCGAGTGCAAGTACGGAGCTCCTTACTTCTCCGCCATCTTGCCCCTCCCTCCTGTTTTGTTTTGTTTTGTTTTTTAATAAGTACTTGGATTACTTCAAACCTTTAGTGAACTTCTTGATTTCTGAAAGAGTTGATTCTGATCTTTTTGTCCTTATCCCATTGGTTGAATGTAAAACAAGAATTTTGGAGTTCCTTACTCCACCATTTTCACTGACGTCAGTATTTCCTTTATCTTCAGCATATTTATCAGGTTTATTTTTCTGTTTCTCTCTCTCTTTTTTTAAAATTATCTGTGTGATGGAAATTCTAAAAATTACATTCTGGTTAATTGTGAGAATTCATTGAGAACATATTTGGAGTTTTGCCTTTATCTCCATTAGACACTAAATGTTAAGTCTTTATGTCTTCATTTTGAAAATTTTTGTAAATGCTTATTTATGTTTTGAAGTAGACAGAGATAGAGTGTGAACAGGGGAGGGGCAGAGAGAGAGGGAGTCACAGAATCCAAAGCAGACTCCAAGCTCTGAGCGGTCAGCTCTGAGCTGTTAGCACAGAGCCCAATGCAGGGCTCAAACTCACAAACTGTGAGATCATGATCTGAGCCAAAAGTGGATGCTTAACCAGCTGAGTCACCCAAGTGCCCCTGAAGATTTGTTTCCTTTACTTTTTTATTGTAATTTATTTGTTTGTTTGTTTATTTTAGTGACAGTATAGGGCTTTACTGTACCTAACATATTCTATCATTTTCCTCCAAGGTCTGGTATGAAAGTCTACATAGATGTTTCTATAATAATGAAGATAATGTTCTACCCCAGGTCTTCATCTTTTGTAAAAGTAGTCCTAAATGGCCTGTGATATTAAATAGCCATGATATAAGCTACCTGATTATAATGGATACAAACATCTCAGTAGTGGCATATAAATAATTGATGGAAAAACAAAGACTCCTTCAAATCGAAGTTTTAAGTTTCCCTTCTAATCTTTTGCATATCACTGTTCACAGATAATTATTGTTCTTTCCAGAAGCCATGCCCATCTTTGTCATGTAATTGTGCCTTTTGGTAAATATCAGGTATTCAGTATGATGGGCAAAGGTTTATACCCAGGTTGGTTATGCCTCCTGTCTCCATCTATGGTATATTTAACTGATGATATAGGCTTTGAGATGTTCTATTAGAAAATAGATTTCCCAAAGAAAAGAATTCCCAGCAGAACATTGTGGTTTAGCCACTGAAAAGAAATAAACGATTGTCAAGGAAATCAGTACACTGGACTTTTTCCACCCCTTTTCTAGTGCTCCTGAGTAGAAGCAAGTTTTAAAGCTGATATTTATAGCTTTAACTCTGGGGCATAGTAACCTGTGTTAACTTCCTCTCATTAAGTCTTAAAATATTTGGCTCCACTATTTGGTTTTAATTGGAGAAGGAACTGTGCTTTATGACAACAGGACCTGAATGTTTTTGTATGAGTATGGGTATGCACATGTCTTATTTAGATTTCCCCAGTTAATGATTATTTTCACAAAAATACACTCCATTGACCACAGTGGATAAGCCAAAATGATTTGTGGCCCTGAAAATATAGAGGACCATACAGTTAATGCAGTTTTGCTATTATCAGGGAAGAGACCACAATTCAGCACTTGAAATGAAAATGTGAATTCATTTTGCTTCTAATACAAAAGGAATAATCTTTGAGAAACATCAAACTGAAAGTCTCATATAGTGTCAAGGGTATCAGGAGTGCAGAGGTTACAGAACTTAAGAAATAACAGTTTTCTGTGTGTGTATGATTTATTGACCTTTAACAGTAGAATTGATTACTACATTGTGGTGATAAGTGGCTGACTTTCAATCAAATGGGGCTATGTCCAATTGACTGGCTTTCAGAAGCTTGTATTCTGATGAGAAGCTGACATGCTGATCAGTTATAATGAGTTTGTAATCATTTTTGGTGGTCCTACATTTCTGTTACCAAAGAACCATCTTATTTTCCTCTCTTAAATTTGCAGTATAAAAGCTGTCTAGAGTTTGGAGGTTAGAACTAGTTTAGACTCTGAGTCAACTCAATAGGACCAGAAAATGGCCTGATACTTTGATTTGCTATTTGTGGATTCGTTAATTGAGGTGTAGCCAATTTAAAAGATTATAAACTTATTAACTGGAAGAAGTCTTTAAGAAGTTGTTATCCCATTATTAGAAGCTCATTACTGTGGACATACTGTGGGCAATTGCTCACCTTGTTCTATTAAGTTCTGTGCTCTTCACTTAAGAAACCATACTATGTGAAACCAGTGAAAACAGATGAAGACCAGTTTCTCTACTCAAAAATGTCTTCACTTACCACTTACTAGCCTGCCTCAAACCTTAAGAATTAACCTCAGAAGATTAATGTCCAGTGAATTACAGGTTTTTTTTTTCTCATTTAAGTTTGTGAATTATTATATTGGCTTAGCAAGTCAAGAGCAGAAAGAAAAAAACAGGAGGAGGAGGGGTTTGAACACTTTTTCTATTACAGTATCTCTATATAAAGATCTAAAGAAAAAAATATATAAATAAAAGAAAAAATACATATAGAAAAGGTCAGAATCAGCTTTTTCGAATGTTCTTAAAACTGCGATATTGTACTGTTTTATCCAATCAAAGTAGTTATCACCAATGTAAGCAGGCATCGAATTAAAAATCTTTGTATATTACAAGAATTTATTTTCAAAGATACGTGTTTTTTTAAATTTATAGTTTATTGCTTTACAAAAACTTACCTCATTAGTCTTTGGGATTGCAGACAATAGCCAAAACCTTATTTAAACTCCAATATGCTTGAAGTGCTATCACAATAGCATTATTTCAGTTATTTCTAACCACTATTTGAAAATGGTTTCTGTTTGCAGCTGCATTTTGAATTACATATCAAGCAGTCCAAAGCTTTCCACAATACTTAGAATTTAATAACAAGGAAAGCACTCCACATAAAAATTTGTGTGATACAGTTAAAGCAGTACTTGGGAAAATGCGAAACCTTGAATACAATTGTCACAAAACAAGAATGAGTGAAAACCTAGGAACTCCCACAACCACATGTAGTTGGCTGAATCATGAATAATGTATAACTCCTTTTTTTGTAATGACCAAAGGAGTGGGAAGGACCTCTAATAAGCTAACAAACTAGTTATCGGCAAGTCCACATTCTCATTTTCAATTTTTTTGACCCCGTGGACCTCAATCTTTAATCAGTAAAAGTCCCTGAAGAGGTGATTGAAATGTAGATTTCTCAGCTGTAATCCCTGGAGATACTGAATCTATTGGTTTAGGTTTTGTATGTAATATTTCATCTTAGCAAGCAACCTAGACGATTTGGATATAAATTTTAGGAAACCGTATCTCTACTTATATGACTATGTTTTATTGACTATCATTTCTGTGATGCTCTGAATGGGGAGAATAGAAGTTGGGATAGTGAGTAATGCTTTTTTTCATCACAAAGCAACAAACATGTTTTGATTTTATTCTAAACTGAGTATATTTAATGTAGAAATTGCAATTGTTGAATTTTCTATGTCTGTATTTTTGACTTCCTAGGGCTTAAGTGAAGCAGGTTTAGTAGGTCTTTCAGAATTAGTATGCTATTTTGAATTTTATCTAGATAACCTGATGATGAAAATATATGAAGATAGCAGCATTTCTACCACCCTCTTTCCAACAATTATTAGCATAAAGGATTAACAAAAGATCAACCCTGCCTTTGATCTTCTATCTAAATTTCATCCAAATTCATATCTGTTGACTCATCAAGTAATAATTCTGAAGGTAATAGGTACAGTCATTTTGAATTGTTATCTTAGGGATAATGTTAGCAGAAAGCGTGAATGTATTCCCATTACATCAGAATGCACAGCAAATTTTCCATTTTGAATGTAAAAAATCTTTGAGACATTTGAGGGAAAAAATGAAGTTTTTGGAAAGATTTAATTTTATCTCTAAAGTCCAAAGGACAAATAATAGGGCTTGATTTTAAAGGCTTTCAGTCCTCACAAACACCTAGCATGATCAAGGTTAAAAAATTTATCCTTAACGTGGCATTATTCAATAAGACTAACTCTCAGGCTAGAAGCATACAATTAAACATTAGATCTAAAATTATTAACAACTTAACCATTTAGCTGGAAGCCCCGAATTCTTCTTTTTAACCTTACTTCTGTTAGAAGTTTCCACCTAACAGTATAACTTAGCTGCTATTTCAAGGAACACAAAAGGTGTCTTCCTTGTGGTCCAGTTTTTGTTTAAAAACGAATTGTACAATAGACTTTTCTAAGTATTCCATTTGATGTATATGTTTAGGAGATTGTGAATTCACAGTAGTAGTGAAGTTGGCTTTTTGTAGATGTATCTGATGAAATAAATGTACATTAGAACATGAATATGAAAGAAAAGTCTTGGATCACCTTTCTATCTTGGGAGACAGATTAAAGAAGTGTGAATGATGCCTTACTTCTCTGGTGTATGAACAGATTCACATGGGACCTTACCCTCCTTTAATGGTAATTCCTATCACTATCCCAAAACTTGAAGTGCCGACCCAGGCTTCTATTTACCAAGCTTAGACTCCACTATTCTCTAAACATGCTCCAATCAAATCTATTTCTTTTTTTTAAATTTTTAATGTGTATTTATTTTGGAGAGAGAGACAGAGAGTGAGTAAGGGAGGGGCAGAGAAAGAAGTAGACACGGATTCCAAAGAAGGCCCCATGCTCTGAATTGTCAGCACAGAGCCTGACTTAGGGCTTGAACTCATGAACCGCGAGATCATGACCTGAGCCGAAGTCTGCCGCTTAACCGACTGAGCCACCCAAGCGCCCCTCAAATTCATTTCTTACACTCAAAATGTGCCCAGTTTTTTTAAAGATAGGTACAGTTTGGGTGGGATGATGTTGACTCTTAGAAATTATTATTTTGGAATTCTTGGTACAACATCCTTCTAGCAGTTATAACTAGAGTTTTTTCTTTAGTAGAACACTCAGATCCCATTAGTGGCAAATGATCTCTTGTGTGGTTGTTTTTTCGGTCAAAGATAATTTGCCTGTAGTTACTAGACTCAAGCTAATGGTGTTTACTAATCTGTTTGCTGCAAGTGATAAACCAAGGGAAATAATGCTGACAGAAAGATATCAGCACAAATTATGAGCAGCCAATGTACCATACAGCCTAGCCTTAGCTGTTTTTCTTTTCTCTTAATAGAAGAAGGGAATGCACTAATACACAAAGCCACAGCTGATCTTTGAACATATTACAGAGCTTTAGTTCACCACACATCATGCACATTATATTGGATAACATTCATTGCCACTTCTTGAGGTGGATTAGTATTTACACATGAATTAACAATTAGAATTGGAAGGAGAGGAATTGAATGTGAGACTAGCTTTCTGAGGAGTGCTTAATAGATAAGCTTTGCTGCACCTTTCTTAGCCATCCAGAAATAGTGAACAATAACAAGCATGGCATCCAAAGCTCTCCTCCTCTCCAATTAAAGTTTTGGCCCTTTTAGATCTGACTCATTTAAAAAAAAAAAAAAAGGCTAAAATTGGCCTTATGCATTTTACTTTGGTTATTATATAAAACTTGATTACACGTGCCATCAACCATAGGGGAAATGCAAGTATCAGAAGTTAACCAGACTTTAGTTGATCTGTAATTAGATTCTAAAAAATAAATAAAAATAACATTTCATAAATTAAATTACTGCAGAAAAAATATGCTTATTTTTTCAGCCCACTACCAAATATGTAAAAGACTTTCCAGAGTTAAGCTTTGCAATTTAGTTACCCTTCCATGTTTGGGATAGAAGGTGCATCTATGATTATTATGACTTCAGATTATATTTGAGACAGTAGAAATATACATAGTCATGCAGCAACATTAGATTTTTATTTAGCCTTGTCCTACCCAAAACCTGATGCCTGGTTCCAGAGCAGTGATCTTCCCAAAGAAAAAAAGTGCTAGACTAATAGACTTAAATTTAAAATATGGTTCTACTAACCAATCAGGTCACCTGGGGTAAATGTCATGTGGGTTTTTAAAAACTCGTGTTTAGATTCCTATTTGCTCATTTTTTTCATAGCAAATTAAGGGCAATATCTACCTTACATCTTTGCTCTCCTGAGATACCTATTTTATGAGTGTATCATGCTTAATACATGGATGATACACATGCATGATAATTTCTTTAATATCCTTCTGTCCTCTCACTCTATTCCGGCTTAACCTTCCTAAGTAGATAAAAATAGGTCCTTGAACTTGACTAGATTTTTCTGTTTATCTGACAGTCACTGGACCTTTCCCTCAAATAGTATCTATCCATAAATTGTTAAATGGGTTAATAAACTATATTTATCGTCATTTAAGTAATTTATAGAATGTCATCCAGTTATATACAAATGAAGTGTTTCATCCAACAGTGTAAAGACCATGACAAATTCAGAGGGGTTTTTCTTTCCCTGCATCTTAAGATAACAAGAAAAGTCCTTAATCTAGCTAAGGTGGTTGGTAAAAATGATAGAGTAATATTTGAAAGGAAAGCCTTTGTTGATGGAGACTAAATGTATAATAGGATCAGTAAATAGCTTATTATATATTGATACAAATGTATTTATAATAACACTGGCATGAATACTACAAAGCTTATGAGAAAATGATCAATAACTACATTTACTCAGTGTTTAATATGTTAGACACTGCAACAATCTCAAAGTATCGTATTTGATGCTCAAAACCACCCTAGGAGATAGGCATAGCGTCAGATGAAACACCAGTTTGGCCAAGTTTATCTGATTCATATGACAACTACAGTAGGTAGGAGAGTTCTGGGAGAAAGGGTAGCTCTAATTCCATTGGAATTAGCAAGAACAGGCTCTGGCAACTGAGTCAGATCGCATTCTGTTGACAGAAGGATCTTACTTGACCTGACTTCAAAGGAAGGGAGCTGTGTGTCCTACTGTTACATTCCCAGAAACTTGCATAGTTTAGAGTACAGAATAGATGCATTTGCTTGGTTTTGTTTTGTTTTCTGTTGTTGAATGAATGAATGCCTGAATGTGCCCTTTAATCTCTTGAATCTATCGTAGGCTCTTGTGTGTCTTAAATGACAACTATGCCTTGAAGTTTTAATTATAATGAAAATTAGTTCCTAAATCAGAACATCAATTGTTAAGATGCAGGTAGAAGCCCTCTGACAGTACTCATGGAAAACCTACTGGTCAAATCCTGGGCCAAACCCTTTGCACTGTCCACATGTCCCTCCTTCATCTTTGTCAGATGGGAGCTCCTAGCAGAACCTGGAAGCTCAGTGGTGAGGAGCAGGCTGGCTTCTGATGCAGAACTTAAGGATTTGCTCCTAGTTGGAGTACATTTGTGACTTTTATATGAATAATTATTCATCATAAATTCTTCTCTGGACTTAGGAAAAGTCTCATGTTCTACTAGGAATGTTATGCAGTAATGATGTTTACATTTATGTTTTTTTATTTATCCTGTATTTCATCATTTTCTACCAATAAAAGCTTAAGTGCAGATCCTACTGAAGAACTTTCCTCTCAAAGCTGGCTTGGCATATTTTACATTTTCGATAATGTGATGTTTAGCAAAAATGTGCCAAAGGACCTAAATTAATTTGAGTAGAATTGATCTGTAGGCAAGCACTGATTTAGAAGCACAGCAGGTATTTCTGCCATCCCTCGTTTTCAGTTTGGGAAGATCATTACTTGGGGCAAAGACTTGTAATAAGAATTAATTTTAAATCATATGCCATAAAATGGAGATTATTTTTCAGCATGCCATTTTTGCGTAATAGCCATCAACTTCTAAATCATCATAAAATGGGTTTGAGGGATGATGAGAATATGATTTTGTAAAAATGTTGCCATGTTATGGAAAATTCACAAGATATGTGGCATATTTATTTACATGTTTCAAACTATAATTTTTTAAAAAAATATATTTTGTGAGAGAGACAATGAGTGGAGGAAGGCCAGAGAAGGGCAGAGAGAGAGAGAGGCACAAAGGATCTGAAGCAGGCTCTGTGTTGACAACAGAGAGCCCAATGCAGGACTTGAACTCACAAACCATGAGATCATGACTTGAGCCAAAGTGAGAACATTAACCTACTGAGCTACCCAGGCACCCCTCAAACTTTAATATTTAACTTAAACTTTTTTTGAGTTCTGTGTTATTAAAATTACTGAGTGTGATAAAAATTTGAGGAAACATAAAATAAAGTTTGTCTATTCAAAAATATCTCTCTTGGCAAACACACATAAGTACATTATAAGAGTTTCCAGACAGGGTCATAATGGTAGGGTGCTATAGGAAAACTAAATTGTCTGCCTTGGTTATAAGTAATCTTGAAATTTGTTAATAACAACAGTTTCTGCATTAAGATTATTCAGAAATTAAGAAAGTGTTCGGTGCTCCTTCGTTTTTCTCTTTGCTTCATGTGGTGTGTCTGTTTCCTCTTAGACATGCATTTTCTCTCTCATATGCATTATTTCCCCATCATTATCTCTCCTAACTGCATTTTTCTGTATGAAATCTGCTATATTTCTCATCCTTCCTTAGCATTTCATTCTTGCCCAAACTTGTTTAATTTGCAAGAAAATCATTGTTTCTGTAAATTGCTAAGAGTCAGATGAAACAGCAATTTTCACAATACATGTAAAATGTAATTAAGAAACAACTAAGATGAAGGGACTTGATTTGTATCAGACCCTCTGCTGCCTTATCCCATTTCAGCATCACATGTCAGTAGGGATGACTGCTGTTGACATTTTTCACATGAGGAAACTGAAGCGCAGACTGCCACATACATGTGACAATGTCAGACTATGCTCTGCGTTGAGTCCTAGGGAATGGGCACCATTCACATTCACCAAATGTACAATAATACGGTCCGACTGCTCTTTAGTTCTCCTTCCCACGCGGACATGATCATGAGCCATGACGTATAAAACAGAGTAAAGTGTTGTGCAGCAGTCTGTAAGGTGAGGTTAGCCCACGTTTGGATTCTGGTTACACAACTTGTATAGTGTGGCCTATAGGCAGTGAGAGGTTAAACACCTTGCCCTAGGTTCCTTGTCTGTAAAACGAGATAATAATAACAGCTACTTCATAGGTTTGTTGAGGATTAAAGAGTTTAATATGAGTTAAGCACCTAGAAAAATGTCACACACAAATCACAGTGGAGTGCTAGTAAATGTTAAAACAACCAGCTCTACGAGGCAGGCAGCAGAGGGTCTTTGATTTGTAGCATTTGCTGGTTTCTGGGCTGTGTTTCATTCTGCCAGGGCCAGTTTAAGCACTAGTGTGGCATCACTGAATTTGGTATTAGAAAGAAGCAAGCAGTGACATCAAGAACACAAATTTCCACTACACACATAAAATAGATGTAAATAGCCTCAAGAGCATAGATAGTATTAAAATGAAGAAAATAATTAGGATATGATTAAATTTGATATTTCCTTATCTTTGTAGTATAATTTAATTGCACATTTATATTTTCAAATAATGTTTATGCTTAACAACCACTTCACGTAATTCCTAATGATATGATGATTGGTTCTTATAAGTCTATAGAAGTCAATTTCAGCATACTACTAGGTACTATATGAGTTTTTCTTTAAAAATTTTTAATTTTTAAAATTTATCTGTGAAAGAAAGAGCATGATAGGTATAGGGGCAGAGANTAAGTAAATAAACTCAGGTATAGATTCAGAGTTCTTCTCAATAGAAGATGCCCTATTACCAGTGGATTAAATTTTGAAATGATATGAAAAAGTGATATTAATCCTTGGTTTAGGGAGTTATCAGTAACTTAGGTAAGCTATTTAATTAACCTTATGAGGGAAGGTGAGAGTATGATAGTAAGAGAAATTCGGTAAAATATATGTCTGGTTAGTGGAAGACTAACCTGTGAACATATTGTCCTTATTTTCAGGGCTGTGAATTAGTTTTTATTTTACTTTCCCACCCCACCTCAAGAAATAAGAACAAAGCCAAGAATACTTAGATGGAGTATCTGTTTTCTTTTTTTCCCCCTTAAACATTTATTTATTCTTTTTAGAAAGAATGCAAGTAGGAAAAAGGCAGAGGAAGACAGAGAATCCTAAGCAGGCTCTGTGCTGTCAGCACAGAGCTGGACGCAGGGCTTAACTCACAGACTAGAAGATCATGACCTGGGCCAAACTCAGGAGTTGAATGCTTAACCAACTGAGCTACCCAGGTGCCCCACAAGATCTATTTTCTAAAGCACAAAGTTAACTGCTACAATATTGACATAATCTTATATAAAATAAGCTATCACCTTTCTAATATCTGGGAAGACAAAAAAGATGATTTAAATTCTGCACTGATTTTAAAATAAACATAGTTGAGGTTTACCTATGACTTTTCAGAAAACCTACTAAACTGCTTTGGGAAGTAGTTGAACAAGTCAAGGAAGGGAGAACCTAATGGTCAAGCTATGTTCCCTCCCAATGTTTAATATGGTTTAAAAGAATAGATATCTTTTCACTTCAGCAACCTATTGCATTCCTTCACTTACCTATATTTTTTAAATATTTTTAAGAACATTGTCTTGTTCAAGGTTAAGCTAAATAAGGAAAGTTTATTTAACATTTTTGCCAAATGTCCTTTCTTCCTGTCCTCAAGTTCCCAGAAAAGCTAGCTCTGAGGTGAAATTGAGTTGGTGAGATGTTTCTATTGAGGGATAACTTGGGACCAACAGGCATGAAAGGGAGGAGTGGACTGGAGTGGTCAGAGGGAGAGGTCAGGCTGCAATGCCCTTGTCATAGTAGCCGTGGCCAAACACATAGCAAGCTCCAGAGCTAGAATGGCCCTTCAGAATTGTCCCACATGGGCCACCACGTTCAGCCCTTTCTATTCCCACACTACTCTTTTATGGTAGTATGACTTTGATCAAGATGGCTGTCTGCAAGGGAGGAAGTCTTGAATGGGATGAGTAGGATCATCCAACAGTAGGATCAATAGGTCCTTTAATGACGGGGGAACCGGGAGGCACATCTCCCATGATCCATCATCATCATAGTCCAGGAGCCCACAATGGTTTTGAAGACTCTTTAACTTGACGGTACCTTTCATGACCCACCTTGTGGTGTTCTTCTCTTCTCTGTCTCCTTGTTCTTCAATCCTCCTCCACCTAACTTTTCCTCATCTCATTTCTTGACCAGATAACTAATCTCAAGATGTGTGCTTGATTTGTCTGGGCCTTTTACATTTCTGAATCATCAGTGCAAAATTGTGTTCTGTATTTTCAAATATAGTCTCACTTGGAAGTAACTGCACTTTTCCCCAAGGAAAGGTATTTCATTATACATATAGCAATGACACCTAATTTGCATTTTCTTATAAAACTTTTTATATGTATCAAATCACAAATGATAGAAGGCTCATTCACTGACTTTATGATTATGAAATATGGCCACCATGCCCCATTAAATAATGTCAGTAAAGAACTATTCATATCCAGTACTGAGATGAATAACACAATTGTTGTCATGTAAGTTTACATTGTAAGCGATTCTCAGGAGAAAAAAAAGACATTGTCTTTTACATTTATGGGTGGGGGTATCATAGGTAGTTTCTAGAACAGTACTAGATTCAGAGGAATCACTGAACAATCTCCTGTAAAATTTAACAAGTCTCTGTTAGGACTATAAAGTGACATACAGCCAAGATTGTATATGTTCTGATGAATGGACTCCCAAGTGGTGGTATCTCTAGGGGTGATTTTCTTTTTCTTTTTCTTTTTTTTAATTTATTTTCTGAGAGAGAGAGAGAGAGTAGGGGAGAGACAAAGAGAGAGAGAGGGAGAGAGAGAATCTCAAGCAGGCTCTGCACTGTCAGCACAGAGACCAACGTGGGGCTAGAACTCATTAACCATGAGATCATGACCTGAGCTGAAACCAAGAGTTGGACACTTACCAAAGATGCCACCCAAGCTCCCCTCTAGGGGTGGTTTTCTGATTGTTTTTTCAATAAGAGAGGGTCAAGATGCATTTCATATATTTTAGTGCAGAATCTTTTGAGAAGAAATAGAGTTGTATTTTAATATGTTTCAGTAACGACATTTGCTCATAATACTAGTGAGGGATTAAATGTCACTTTCCCCTGAGGAAGTGACCTAGGTATATTTCAATATGCAGCACATCCCAGACCCGAAAGGTTGAGGAAGATAATAATGCTCTGTACTATGCTCACTGCCCTGCCCTCCAATAAAACAGAACAAATTCTTTAAAAAAAAAAAAAAAAAGTGAAGAAAAAAGAAGCAGAAACAAAAGTTTGTTCAACTCTAGAACTGAAAATCTCCACCAAATCCATTATTTTCCTGACAAACTTGAGATGTGAACAATTATGAATCATTCATTGTGTTGAAAATGCACCCAACGTGGCCTCTCTTCAAAATGGAATACTAAGAAAATGTAAACTAACTCAATTTCTGATGGAAAATGGAATGTCATTTAAACATAATTCTCTTTATGTCATATTTTAAAAATAAGATTCCTCTACGCCTTAAAATATTTAATATTTTCAAATCCATGTTTGTCTATATGATTTCTTTGCTCAAGGAACACATGTTTATCTTTTAACCGAAGAATCTTCAATGTTCTTTGTAAGAGCTGAAGTTGAGCAAATACACAAGCTGAGTTTTTAAATGATTCCAATTCCTTTGTTAAAAATTATTTAAAAGTTGATCTGTGCTTACAAACTTATGGTAGGAATTGAAAGCCATTTTCTTTGGGCTTATTTTCTAGGTTTAAAAGTTGCAGATGTACTCTGAAACAGCCACTGGAAATGGAATATTTGGTGAAAAAAAAAATAAAGCACTGTGAAAAGATTAAAATCTTAAAACTTCTGAAAGTCCAATGTTGCAATTTAATATGAGAAACATGCATCTACATTGCAACACTTTTCTCCTTTCCACAGAAAAGGAAATTTTTATCTTTGAGAAACCTTGGTTGGGAATAATGCATATTTGCTTAAGTATAGTAAACCTAATACATTTTGTTAGTCATTTACATTTAAATAGTCTTGTTCTGATGTGGGATAAATTATAATTCAGATGATGAATTTTTGGATTTCTTGTTTCTGACATACCTAAATTATGCACTTCTTTTGTCAATACAGTTACATAGTGATATATAGGAATTGATGTTTCCATATATAGCAAAAAAGTCATGTGTCCAATTTGATTATACGAGGAAATTGTGCTTCTTGGGGGAACATTTTTTAGTGTCAAGTCTGTAGTTTATGATTTAGTTCTGAATTTGAAAGAAGGCTTCATAGAAATTAGAAAAAATATTTTTGTGTATTTCTTTTTACCCTATATAAAGGGTGATCAAGTTCCTTTAAAATGTACAAGCCAACTGTGCTGACAGCTCAAGCCTGGAGCCTGTCTCAGATTCTGTGTTTTCCTCTCTCTGCCCCTCCCCCGCTACCTCACCCAGAATAAATAAACATTAAAATTTATTTTTAATGTACAAGCCAATTTTGGAAAAAGTCAGGAGTATTAAAATGAAGAAAAGATTCATTTTCTTGAGGCAAATGTACAAAATGCATATGAAGAAGAAGCATAATTTGGTTATGAATTCTCCCCTTGGAGGAAGAATTGTAAAAACTTGATAAAAGAGAAATGTATATTCCTTTTGTTGTTGATTGGGCATTAGCCACCAACTAATGGTTTGAAAGATCATGTGAGTCTCTGGAGTGAGTCCATTCACTTTTAGAACTCTGTTTCTTTCCCAGCTGAGAGATTTTAGAAAACAGAAATCAGGAGAACCACAAATGATTTTAGAGATACTTAAGACTTTTGATTTTTTTGAGGAAAGCATAAGCAGCTTAGAATTTTCCAGGCTTTTTCATTAACCAATCTGAAACCCAAAAGCCCATATTACATATTAAGTGATTAATCCATTGAGCCTTTATCTTTTATTACTGTTATTAATATTTTTAATGTTGGCTTATTTTGGAGAGAGAGAGACAGACTGTGAGTGGGGGAGGAAGAGAGGAGACACAGAATCTGAAGCAGACTCCAGGCTCTGAGCTGTCAACAGAGAGCGTGATGCAGGGCTCAGACTTAATAGCCGTGAGATCATGACCTGAGCCGAAGTCAGATGCTTAATAGACTAACCCACCCATGCACCCTAAGGCTTTGTCTTATATTAAGCATTATTGTTGGTTTTTGAACACCTTTGTCTTTTGTTTACAGAAAGCAGACATTACTTTAAGGGGAAAATATACTATCAAAAGATACTAAATAACTTACAGAACTTCTGGATACACCCAATAGTCAGACTTGGAAGCTATAAAGTCAAATATATATAATGAGCAATGAATTCTGGCAAGGAATTTAATGATGAGGTTAAATTGAAACTATCACTCCTAAACATGCTGGTGCAAAATAAACACAGTTTTGGATATGGTTACTGTGCCAGTATAACAAAGAAGCGTGATGCTTAATTTACAGAAAAACCAAATTTTGATTTGACATAGATTCCAAGTGCAAGTCGTGTACATTTTAATACCAGACACATGTCTGTGTACTGAATTTCTAAGGCTAGACACAGGATCTTTTCTTGAAATAAATAGCATTTGGCAAATCTCATGAATTCCCCAAATATACTTTACTAATAATTACTGTAGTAATAGTAGTAGTGGAAGCTACTGTTTATTGACTTTTTGCTATGTACCATTTGTTTTGGTTGATTAGTGGATCATAATTAGTATTAGGTAAAAGGAGAATGTCAGAGAGGTGACTTGAGTTTAAACACACATCATGTCCCATGGAATATACCATAGTTGACTTTAGATAGTTCTGGATTTAGTGCCAAAACAGACCAGGTTTCAATGATTGGTTCTGCCACCAATTAGCTGTGAAACTTAGTAAATCTTAGTTACTGTACTGAGTTTCAGTCTTCACAACTAATAATGAAAATGATACCTGCTTTGTAAGAATGTTGTAATTTTATAAAATTCAAGTGCTGAAATGAACTTAACATGATGTTAGTAATGTTTATTCTTAGTATCATTCAAAAAGATGGACCAGTGATTATAGCAGAATAAAATGTCTCCTATCACCCCAATCAAACTTGAATACTCTCCTGAGTTATGTTGATGGCTTTGTTTCCTGTTTGAATTATGATGATGACTTCGAGGAAATCATTCTACCCAGAATAGGGGAAAGTTCAACATAAATAAAACACATGTGTTATGTAAGCATGGCAAAATAGGTTGGCATGTAGTTCATATTTTAGTAAGAAAGGCTTGATGGGGACACCTGTAGTGTCTAAATTATATGGTGTTTTCTGGGTTAGAATGGTAGAAAAATAGTGTACAGATAAATGAAGAACCCTCAGTTTAAGAGATACTGACTTTGCCAAAGTCATGCACCTAATACATGGAAGAACTTTAGCTAGAGCTTCAGTCTATATAATTGCAGTCTCCAAACTCCTTAGCATTAAATCAGTGAAGAGGTAGGTCTTCAAACTGTGTTAGTCCAAGAACCTAAGGAATAAAGTTGGGGCCATAATTAGCAATATATTAAACGTACACTAGAGTTGTTTATCAGCCGTGTCTTAGGTTGAAATCCCCCCAGAAAAGACTGTGGGACAAGGATATAAATTTAGAGTTTATTTGCATGTTGTTCCCAGGAAGCACTTATAGGGAAATAGAAAAGTCAGAGAAATAAACCCAGTAGAGTATGTGTTAGCAGGCAGATTACCACAATAGACAACTAGGGTTCAGACCAGCTGGGCAACTCTGAAAGACAATATGAGACATTCCTTAGAGTTCTGTCATTAGAAGACTGAGGTATATTTATTACAACTTCAAGGTAAAACTCGCTCTTCACTTGATAAAAATTAATTATTTTTAATAAAAATTAAAAAGACATTCCTGAAACTACGTTTTGAAAATTGCTGAGATAAGTATGATTTGCAAAAATGCTCATACACTGGACACTTCATGTTGGCTGATTTAGTCAGTCTACCAGTGTTGTCATCAACAGGAATCTAGAAACCAGGCTCTCCTGTGAGTCAGTCAATGTTCTGAGGTTGGTTGCTGAGCTTGGCTGTGATTTCTAGTCTCTGGTCTGGATCTTCACTTGACCAACTCTTGGCTCTTATTTTTGGCTTTACCCCATCCTAATACTTCATATATTCTGGGGGACACTGGGCTAAATTGGAAGGTGTAAAGTCTCATGGGATTAGGGAGCGAGATAGTGACACACTCTGCATATCTATAATATTCTAAAGACCGAATGTCCTTATGCTGGGCTGAACCCTCACGGGTAATACATTGGGGCACTTGATAGAGTGTATGTGTTTGATACCTATAAGCCCTTCTTTCATTAATCTTACAACTCTACTTCCTTAATATTAAGTATTGCCACATCTGCTCAGATAACCTATTCCCCAAGAAGTAACAGGCAAAATGTAGCCAATTAATCCTACAGAAAACAGAAGAATTACTGCATGGTCAGAAAAGAACATTGTGGAGACAGATTGGTTTGAGAACAGTGCATCTTCCTACACTTTTCTCTTTTTTTACCATTTCTGTAAATTTGAATATATAAGTGTTTGAGGGAGGGAGTTAACTTAAAGCAGTTGTGTCTTGAGACTTCGGAGCTAAGAATACTGTGGATCCTGATACTTTGTGGCTGTTTTAACTTGCAAAAGTTACTTAAGACTTTCTAACTCATCTTTGGGATCTGTTAATATGAGGTAGTTGTATCTAACTTGAAAATTTCTCTAATTTTTGTCATCTTTTTTTCCACTATGATCACCGTCCCTGTTATTATAATCTGTTGCCTGAATTATGCAATACATACCTAAGTGATCATCCTACTTCCTCCCTAATGCACATTATATCTGCTAGAGTGACTAATTTTTAAATATAAGTGAGATCATATGACTTTTCTCTTTATAATGCTTTATGACTCTGATGGGTTTGTAATTTTCACCTCACTCAGAGTAGATCCATACTCCTCACCATGACTTACATGGTCCCACCTGTCCCGGTGAAGGGCTGCCATTCTGGCCTCATCTCCATCAAAACGTGTGCCTGCTTAGTTACCCTAGTTACATTAATTTTCTTTTCCCCATGGATTTATCGAGGCATAGTTGACATATACCACTGTGCAGGTTTAAGGTGTATAATATGATTTGACACACACATATACTGCCAAATGATTATCATAGTTAAGATTGGTGAACATCTCCATCACCTCACATCATTACCATTTTTTGTGCAAGAAACTTTAAGATCCATTCTTTTAGCAACCTTTAAGTATGTAATACATACAGTATTATTAATTCCAATAACCACACTGTGCATTAGATTCCCAGAAATTAATCATCTTTTAACTGGAAGTTTGTACTCACCTCCTAACCCCTGGCAACCACCATTCCACGGTCTATTTCTGTGAGTTCTGCACTTTTAAAGAGACATATAAGTGATATCTTATAGTAATTGCTCTTCTCTGTCTGGCTTATTTCACTTTGCATAATGTCCATATTGCATTACAGACCATCCAGATTGTCTCAAATGGCAGGATTTCCTTCCTCTATGATTGAATAATATCCCATTGTGTATATATGGACGATGTTTAAACAACATCATTCCTGTCAGTTCTGCAGGCAGATGTCTTACCTCTGAAATCACCGTTGTTCTGGGTTAGAAAACTATCACTGAGTCTGCAGTAAGGTCCACAGTTGACAGGCTAATTATTAGGGGCTCAGGTGGTATGGATCCAGCCTGGTCCCTGGGGAGGTGGGACTGCCTCTAGGACCTGGTTCAGGAGGGTGGTGCTGGACAGGGGTCTACTTCAGGGTCTCTGGCTGGGTCCTCAGGCAGCAGGCTTGGTGTGTGGATAGGTGTGACTCCTGTTAGGTCCCTGGGAGGGCTTCTCCTTGATCACTTTGTGGATCCCTTGGCGGACAGGACTTTCCCTGGAATATGGCTGAGAGGCACTGGGACCCACTCCCCGGGCTGTTTCAGGATCCATTGTCAAGACAGATCTGTAGACCTGGATCTAGAGGCAGAGATGGGCATGCCTCCCACCCAGTCCATGGAAAGGCTGGACTTTTCATAGACTGTACAGCGATGTGTGTGTGTGTGTGTGGGGGGGGGGTATGTGTGCACGTGTGTGTGTGCACAGAGCTGGAGGGCTCTCAGGACTTTGAATGTGAGTGTGTCCTACCATGTTCTTGTGTTGTCAGGACTGTTCAATGATTGTGGCTGGGACGGGCTTGAGTGCAGTTATAAAGTCCTGTCAGAATCTACAGTTGGGTTGACAGGCTCCCCTCCAGGGCCTGCGGGACCATAGCAGAGAGAGGCTGGAGCCGTTCATGAGCCACTTCTGGGTCCACAGCTGGGACAAAGGGCTGTGTGAGGCATGGGTGGGCATGGCTCCTCCCTGGTCCCTTGGTGTCTGTTGCTAGTGACGGGAGTGAGGTCAGATGGGGTCACCTAGCCCTCAGGTGTGGGAAAGTGTATCTGGGTCTGTACTTGAGGCCTGGGTACATCAGCCACCTAGGTAGCAGCTTGATTTTGCAAAGTGGCTCTTGGTCTTAGCACTAAGATTTCAATATCTCCTAACGGGGTTTTACAGCAGACTTTCCTCTGTGGATAGGTGTCAAATTATTGTTGAAGGAGGATGGGAGCAGAGAAACTTCCTGTTCAGCCACCATGCTGACGTGTCTTTTCTCATGTTACTACTGTCCTGATTGTTCCTTTAACAGGTCTAATACCTTCCCATCCCAGGGCCGTTACTGTTTTCTCACTTTTTCTTCTGAAACATTCATCCTCATCTATCTGTTAGGAACATGCCCTCACTTCAAATGTCTTTGCTCAAATGTCACCTTATGCTTTCCATGCTTTTACTCTGCTTTATTTTCCTTCATATAATTTACTTGTTTCATAGTATTTTATTGTACTTCTCTCTATACAGATATTTAAAATCTGTAAGAATGTGAATTTTTTGTCTTGTTTTCTGCTACATGCTACATATTGAGTGGGGTTTTCAGTGTAAGCATTAAACAGAACATACATGTAAACATATTACCAAGATTCCTGTTGCTGAACTTATACAACTGGGTTTTTTATTTTTGTTTAAAGCATGGGTCAGCCCTATAGCTCTTGGGAAAATCTGGCTTCCCATCTGTTGTTGTAAGTAAAGTTAGTGTAGCACAACCACACCTATTTGTCTATGTATCTTCTACAATGTATTGTATTGCTGTTATGTGGCACGGTTGAATCATTGTGACAGACAGGTTAGCCTGCAAAGAATAAGACATTTATTATCTGCCCTTCACAGACAAAAATAGCTTTTAATCCAGAAGAAGATATATACATGAATGTGCTGAATGAATGAAAATAGTAAGAATGAATGAATGGGTGAATGAATGAGTAAATCACAGGCCTCCATGGGTAATGATAACACACATCAGTATGAATTTCCATTTGGCTTTCTCAATATTGAATTTAGGTGAAGGAACTTCCTCATTTTAAGAAAACGTGAAATGTTATCCTTGCACATTTAAAAATAAGATGCTTGTACTAGTTGAACTCAGGCCCAGAAATAGAGGATTTGCCAAAGGTCACAGAGCAGATCAGGTGCAGAACAGAGGCAAAGTCCAAGGTCTCTCAATATTTAGCCTCTGTCTCTCTCTACTGTATGTCTGGGTATCACACGTGCGTGCGCGCGCGTGTGCACACACACACACAAAATAAGCCAGTTCAGCATTTTTTTAAAAAGTTGATTAAAGCCCGCAATGCTATTATTGTCAAAATGTTGTTGGCAATTCTCTTCTCAATTAGTAAAATGGATATTTTACAGAGAAGCTTAATTTTTAAATGCTGTGTTTGATGAGATATATGTGCTTTCATGGTGGAGTTGTAGTAAATGAGGGTAATATTTTGTGTCTTCTTGAGATGGTAAACATTTTCGAAGGAATTATCATTCCTCTTTTTGGGTGAAATTATGTTTGAGCAATTTTTGCTATTTCTAGGCATAAGAATGCAGATTTCCCATCTATCCAAGTAGGGAAAAATCAGTGTCACTATATACAAGAGTTAGGGGGCGCCTGGGTGGCTTAGTCGGTTAAGCGTCCGGCTTTCGCTTAGGTTATGAGCTCGCGGTTCGTGGGTTGTAGCCCCGCGTCGGGCTCTGTGCTGACTGCCAGCTCAGAGCCTGGAGCCTGTTTCAGAGTCTGTGACTCCCTCTCTCTCTGACCCTCCCCTGCTCACGCTGTCTCTCTCTCTCTCCTAGAAATTAAAAAAAAAAAAAATTATAAAAGAGTTAGGTTTTTATTTTAAAAGGAACATTGTAAGAGGAATCAGAATTCGAAAATTCCTGAATTCCATTCTGGGACCTCTTTGGTAAACTTGAACACCCGACAGATATATACATGTATATGTATTTAATAATTACTGCATTTGTTTTTATTTTCAACCTGGCATCTGGCATAATTCCTGGTTTCTAGCTGATATTCACAAATATTTGTTAGAGAAGAAATAAATGAATAAATGGAAATGTAGGGTTTATGGTTAAAAAAGAGAAATGGAGATTGTACATACAAAATAGAAAACTATTTTATAGCAAAGCCCTCTGTGATAATAAAAGCTAAGAATTTAGAAAATTAAGAGGAGGTCAATAAGCCTTACAAACCAGGTCAAATGTGTTTTGTTGTTACTGTGTTTTGTTATATTTTGTTTAGAGGTTTTAAATGCATTTAGGTGGACCTAGGGCAATGTAGCTTTGCTTACTGCGAAAAGGGTCAAGGTTCATCTTGGGGAATACATGAAAATTTCTCCACTATGTAGATCATAGTAAACAGAGTAAATATTACACCAAATATCCAATATAAAAATTACTCAAGTCACTGTACATCTGAAAAGCCACTATTAGATCCTCTAAAGTGGTGAATGGGACCCAAGTAATACTATAGAGTAGGAGAAAGGAGAGTTATGTTGGTCAAGATCCTTCTCATTGTTAGTGAGAGAAACACAATGTGTCTTAGATTAAGTTCAAAGAAATTGGAGGTGAACAGGAGTTTACTCGTTGATTGAATCAAGAAATACAGATTTGTCCTCATTATTACAACTGAGTGAACCCAGGTCCTCAAATGATTTGTCCAGGAAACTTTGTTCTTTCCATTGCTTAGACCTCCTTTACTCTGGGTTGACTTTATTATGCTCAGGCAGTTTTCTCTATGTTGGAGTACCCAGTAGATAATTTTAGAGTTCATTTAATCAAGGAAAACATGTGAAACTCTCTGGCCCAATCATTGCCCCGTATGTGACTATGTGGCCTAGGCAAGGATAGAGAAGACATATCTATATACTTTGGGAATTAAAATTTGGGAAACTAACCTTCTAAATGTAATGTAATGATTCCTCTGGATGTGTCAAAATAAAATTAGATGGGAATTTTCAGGGCTTCATTTCTGGTCTGGTACATGAGACTTAGAAGTTACTCCTGTGTTCTAACATCAAGTTAGAAAACCTGGACAAACTGAAAAAATCACTACCTATTCTTAGACTCATAAGAAGTGAGGTCACAAGATGCCTTAGATTATTAGGACTGTTACAGCAAACTATTATGGACTGTTTGGGTGGTTTAGAAACCACAGAAATTCATTTCTCACAGTTCTGAAGGCTGGAGTTCAGGATCACAGTGCCAGCATGGTTAGGTTCTGGTAAGAACTGTCTTCCAGGTTCATGCTTGACTGTCTCTCTGGCAGAGAGAAGAGAAGCAAGCTCTCGCCTGACACTTAAAAGGGCTCTAATCTCATTCAGGAGGGCTCCACCCTAATTGCCTCCAAAAGGCCCCTTACAGTAAATACCTTCACATGGGGGTCACAACATTCAGTCCATGACACAGGGAAAATCTCTACCTCCAAAATTGGAGAGGCAAAGAGGCACATAAAGAGAATGGCAACTGACTGTAGTGAAAATCCACAAAGGGAAACGTCCCGGGGAAGAAGTGCCAGGATCGGAAAACCTGACGTGTCATTGACAAATTGCTGGGGACTCTGTGTACAAGTTTGAGAGCGAAAAACTCCAGAGGGACCCAGTCACTGGAGGACCACCACACTGTGTGAGAGTTTTACCTCCTGGAGTTCTTTCACATTCTCACAGTGAACATCAGAGAAAAACCCCCTTGTGCCTCAGGCAGGGAGAGGGTTAAGAAAGGAACCATTTTGAAATATCCCAGATAATTCTGTTCTTGTTAACCATGTCTTTCCATAGGGGAAACTATTTAACCAGAAACTAATCTCCTGGAGATTTATCAGAGCCTAACTGAGCTAGGGGAATAAAAATACTCAGCTCTAGCCCCATCCACCCTTTCACGAGGGAGAAAGGAAATACTGACTTCTAGCCTAGTTCATCTTACCTGCCTGTGCAGAAACAAAACAACAGAAACACACACACACACACACACACACACACACACACACACACACACACACACAAATAAAAACCTACAAGGCATGCTAAAAGACAAAAGACAGTTTTTTTTAATGTTTGTTATTTTTGATAGACAGAGCACAAGCAGGGGAGGGGCAGAGATAGAGGGAGACACAGAATCTGAAACAGGCTCCAGGCTCTGAGCTGTCAGCCCAGAGCCCAACGAGGGGCTAGAACTCATAGACCATGAGATCATGACCTGAGCCAAAGTCCAATGCTTAACCAACTGAGCCACCCAGGTTCCCCACAAGTTTGAAGAAAGAGAGAAAGCATTCGCACCAGACTCAGAAATGGCATGAATGTTAGAATTATAGACCAGAGGTTTAAAATTACTATTATTAATATGTTAAGGGCTCTAATGGGTAAAGTAGATAGAATGCAATAACAGATGAGAAATACAAATAGGCAGGAATCCTCAGAGAGAACTGAAAGAAAATGCTAAAGATAAAAGAAGAAAAATAAACAAAATACACTGTAATAGAAATGAAGAATGTTTTTGGTGGGATTAGCAGTAGAGTAGGATAAGGAAAGAATCTCTGAACTTGAAGATATTTAATTTTTTTTAATGTGTGTTTATTTTTGAGAGAGAGACAGAACCCAAGCAGAGGAGGGGCAAAGGGAGAGGGAGAATCCAAAGCAGGCTTCAGGTTCTGAGCTGTTAGCACAGTGCCTGACGCAGGGCTGCAACCCACCAACTGTAAGATTATGACCTCAGGCGAAGTTGGAAGCTTAACCGACTGACCCACCCAGGCACCCCTGAACTTGAAGATATTTAAATAGAATCCTCCAAAACTGAAAGTAAAGAGGGGAAAGATCATAAAAATGGAAACAAAACAAAAACCCTGATCACAATGAATAGGCATAGTGGGAAAACTACAGGATATAAAATATACATAATGTGAATACCAGAAGGAGGAGAAAGAAAAGTAAAGAATTTCCTCCGAATTGATGTTAGACATCAATATTTGGAAGCAACCAAAATCTGTATGTAGGTGAATGGATAAACTGTGGTATATGCAGATAATCAAATATTATTTAGCACTAAAAATACATGAGCTATCAAACCATGAAAAGACAGGAAGGAACCTTAAATGCATATTACTAACTGGACAAAGGGAATCAGAAAAGGCTACTTGAGGTATGATTTCAATTATAAGACATTCTGGGGCACCAGGGTGGCTCAGTAGACTTTGGCTCAGGTCATGATCTGTGAGTTCAAACCCTGCATAGAGTTCTGTGCTGACAGATCAGAGCCTGGAGCCTGCTTCAGATTCTGTGTCTCCCCATCTCTCTCTGCCCCTCCCCTGCTCATGCTCTGTCTTTCTCATTCTCAAAAATAAATAAAACATAAAAAAAATTAATTATAAGACAGTCTGGAAAAAGGCAAACAGTGGAGACAATAAAGAGATCAGGAGTTGCCAGGGGTAGGTTAGGAGGGAGGGAGGAATGGGTAGGCAAAGCACACAGAATTTTTAGGGCTGTGAAACTACTTTGTATTATTATTAATGGTGGCTAAATGTCATTATACATTTGTTAAAGCCCATAGAATGGGTAACACCAAGAATGTATGTGAATGGAGTTTCAGCGATGATGTATTAACATAGGTTCAATTATAATATATGGCAGTGAGTGTTAATAATAAGATGAGTTTATTTCATTAAACCATCAATATTTACATTTTTCATAAAAATATTAATGCACTATATTTTTAAGGCTGCTTTAGTTTCACAGCATAACATAGATGCTTCCCATAGATGCTTCCCATATACTGCCTACATGCATGTTTGAATCATGAGCCTAATTCTGGACTATTCACTGTATTTAGTAAGAGGGGGCCCATTAACCCGCAAGATCGTGGGCAAGGAGGCAGTGCCTCATCTCTGATAGCTTAAAATATACAGGGAGTAAGATAGGAAGAATGCTCAGAAGGTAAAGATGTAAGGCAGAGATAAAAATAAAAAAAGAAATCCAGTCCTGTGTAGAGGAAGTAAGCTAATATTCACCTACATTAATGGGAAAGTAGGGAACAGAAGAGCCTATAAAGGTGATTACTATTCTTTTTAATTTAGAGAGTAATCCCTCTAACTATACAGAATCTCCATAATGCAAGGTAGATATATTGAGTATCATGATGTACATTGCAATTGCTTTATTTGGTTTGATTTCTTCTTTGTGCAAACATAGAATAGGTTTTACAAAGGAAAGGCATATATAGATTTTAAACATTAACTTTCCCAAACATTTAATGTTATCATTAAAGGGACTGAGAACACTCAGAGAGTTAAAATATTTTTTGTAAAAAACCAACAATCTGCTCAAGACCTGCACTTTGCTGTCAGGTCTATAAAATGTGTGTGTGTGTGTGTGTTTGTACCCTCTCATTTTGATTTTATTTTCTTCTTATGATCTTAATATATAGGTCATCTACATTGTAACTGTATAATTATCAAGACTTTATTATGTAGTCAGAAAAATCTAAATAGAAGGGGGAATTAATATTTATTCTATACTTATGATAATCTGAGTTATGTGCTGAGACCTTTACTTATTCATTTGACAAAAAATTTATTAAGCATCTGTTACATGCTGATTTTGAGGACGGAAAATCAAAGAGATAGGCAAAGTCCCTTCTCTCATAGAATTTATAACCTAGAGATCAAAGTAGTCACTTTGAAACATCAAAAAGAGTGGACAGTAAACAGGGAAATAGATGATGGGGCAGGAAACATTAATTTATGTTGTGAACTGGAAGATGTATCTGAAGAGGTAAGCAGAAATGCAAATGCATAATAAGAGGCCAATCATGCATAAATCTCCAGAAAGAAGGCTCTAAACAGTGGGAAGCAGCAGTATAAAGGTGCTCAAAAGAAGTGAGCATAGTAGAGTGTGAGACTTAAAAGAACGGTTCATTTGAACCCTTGTGAAAGCTGAGGCTGGGCCATGTGATAACTTGTAAGCCTTGGTAATGGTTTGGATTGTACTAAGTGGAATAATTAGAGGATATGCAAAATGGTAAGAAATAGGGGCACCTGGGTGGCTCACTTGGTTAAGTGTCTGACTTCGGCTTGGGTCATGATCTCATGGTTCGTGGATTCAAGCCCCAGGTCGGGTTCTGTGCTGACAGCTCAGAGCCTGGAGCCTGCTTCTGTTTCTTTTTCTTCTTCTCTCTCTGTCCCTCTCCTAGTCACACTCTGTTTCTCTCTCAAAAATAAACAAACATTAAAAAAAATTAAAACAAGAGAGAAATGTGAGAAATATATTTATTTTTAATATCATAGGAACCCTGTGTTTCAGATATTATCATGCCCATTTTGTGGGTCAGAAAAATTGAAACTCAGAAATGCCTGCCATGACAACTTAGTACTAAAACCACATTCAAAATAAGATTCATATAATTAAAATGTCCTTTTTCATTAGACTGGAGTGCCTCTAACTCTAGCCATTAATTCGATTCTTTCCTGCAAAACCATATCTGTATGATATGGGTGCATTCTCTTATTGGCAGAAATTCTCTTATTGGAGGAAAAGGATTCCCTTTTTCCATGGGAGATAAAAGATTATATATCTTACCCCTATCTGCATTCACACACTTCTTAATGCCTTCTTCATTTTATTATAATATCCTTTAACTCTTTTTCAAAGCTGGATATCAAAATTATTTTATCTCTTCATGTTACTGTTATTGAAAACCACTGTCCTTTAAAACATTTCTTGTACTATACTGAACAATCTGAATAAATCCAACATGCATGGAAATTGTATCTTAAATCTGAGGATCAAGAATTAAAAATAATGATTGAAGTTTTTATCATGTTTGATAATTGTCAATTTGTTAAGCAACATTTTCAACTATTGCTTCTTTAGTCATTGTTCTTAAAGTAGGATTATGTATAATTAAGGAATTGACCTGAATTAATATTTTCACACCTTTTTCTAGCATTGTGACAGATAAGTAGCAGAAATGTAGTATGATTTCTCTCTAAATATCTCTTCCTTTCCTTCTGCTTTGAAAGTGTTTTAAATTTCTATTTACACACTGCATGGACTAATTCTGTTTTTTTTTTTTTTTTCCTTGTCAATCACCCAGTATCCAAGATTATAAATATTATTCTACAGGATAAAGAAAGCAGTAGATTGCAATTCCAGTCTTACAGAGCATGTGCATAAGCAGGCACATACACACACTAATTCCACGTGAAATGGAAAGTGGCCTATGGATCTGACAGGCTGTGATATTGGTCTTGACATGTTTAGCATATTTGCAGATAACTTGCATAATGCCCCAGTGTAAGGTGATCACATTCACAGGTGACCAGGAAATGAGAGAAGCAAGTATGTTGAATAATAGAAATAAGATTCAAATGTTTCATTATAACTTAGAATGATGTACCCTACCCTATGAATTCCATTTACATTTAAGTTATTAAGGCAAAAGCAATAAGCCTGGAAAACAAAACAAATACAGAGAAAGGGGAAGATATTGTTGAAGAGGTGAACATATGAACAAGAGCTGAGTATACGGCAGTGATTTAATGTGGCTGGCAGGGAGACTGGGTCTCAGGCTGCCATTTTTAGGTATTTTGGCTCTGTTTGGAGGAAACCTATCTGGCATACTGTGTTTAGATCCCTTACATGATAATCTGATAGAATGAAACATTGACAAATAAAGGACATGGGATAGTGAAGCGACTCAATAATAACTTTCTTGGATTTCTAAAATTATTTTAGACATGGGGCTCAGCATCCTGATTGTGCTCAATTCCCAGATCAGTCCATTGAGGATCTTAGTTTAATGAACAGGATATATAAGCTTTTCAGTGCTTCGGGTAATATACATGTTTAATACTCCTCATCTGTGAAATGGGAGGTTACATCTTCAGAGGGTTTTGTTGGATGAAACAAGCCAAAGCAACACATGTACCTGACACATTTGAGATGGTTAGGGAAGTTTATCTCTCATTTTTTCTTTTTACCATAATAATTACTGAAGAGAGTCAATACTAAAAAATAGAGTATTTTTTAGTTACCTTACTCTCCAAAAAGAGTTTTTCACCCTGAAGATTGCTCAGAGTGGTTAATAGCAGCTATAGAAGTCTCATGCTTCAATCTAACATGCCATGCCTGTATCATTTTTCATGTGTACTTTGAGATGAAAAATATTGGGATACATTTTGTATGTAAGAGAAATGGTAAAGTATGTTCATTTGAAATAACACTGTAGCAAGAGTCAAGAATAATTTGGTTGGGGATGGTGGGACAAACATGGGTGGGGAGGGTGAGTTCTTAGCGTAATTTTATGTCCGTATTATTGCAATATCCAAAGTCGTTGTAAAGATGACAGATAGGACCGACAGGTGGCAGGGATAGAATGGGAAAATACTATTGGTGCCGTTTTCATGTTTCCACTATACTTTTCAAAAAGTGGTCTTTAGCTCATCGTGAACAGGAAACAAACATATAAATCAGGATTAGGTCATTTCACCAATTCCTTAACTCTCAAACACAGTTCTCTAAGGCAGGTACAAATGTAGAAAATGCCTGTCTCTGTTGCTGATTTGTCAGTCTTACTTGGGTTCACTTATTTCCTATCCCCCTCCCCCCCAATATTCTGTGATCTTGTGATCATACTCCTTTCAGCCATATAAATTTAAGCATTTGAATAGAAAGGAAGAATGTAACCTTTAGATGTCCCACTTTTATGCCTGGGCTTGCTGCTAGGTTTTTTTAGATAGGTGATTTGATTCAATAATCACAACAGGTGAGGATTCAGACTTGAAGTGTGTTACCTACTCAAGGATACCCTAATAAGTGGAGTAAGGATTCATATCCAGGGCTGTCTGAATTCAAAGTCTGAAGTCTTGCCTTTATATCATGCTGTGGTCTATGTCTAGTAAAACTGCAGTTTTAGACTTTGTCATTGACTATGCAATAGCATAATTTTTCTACAGGAAATAAAGTAGTTGAGTAGCAGAGACATGTATGGCAGAGTGGTATTACATCTGTCCTCCAACCGGGGACTTCGTTTCTGCTTGTGTGTGCCTATGAATGTGAGTTTGGGTGTCCTTATGTGTGTGAGTTTCCCGTGTACAGAGTGCTGTGAATCTCATGGAGTGGATAGCTTCATGAAATTCTCGAAATTATATCACCAACACATCCACCTCTCATAAGGGCAGCGTCAGAGAAATACCTGCAGAGAATAGCAATTAGCACTTTCCAAAATAGTCTAATTAACGCAAAATCCTATTTCACTAGCAACCAAAATAGGATTTTAATTTTAACCCATTATTAGTAGTCCTATTTTATGGATGCCATGACTCATTGTAATTTTGAGGGGAAATCAAAAACTCAAAATAATCATCATTCATTGAAACAGCTTCAGATTCCACTACAAGATCCTCGGCTGTCTCTATAATGGGCTTGCTGGTGGTGTCATCTCCTGCAGTCACCACACACATGCTTGTCATGGGAAAGAGACCAGAAATGTCTCTTGACATGCTGGAAGTACCCTCTGAGGACAGAATGTGTTTGCAGCACTGGCCACAAACACATTAAGACTGAGGATGTGTCAGAAGTTCCTTGCCTGGTCATGCTGGCTTGCTTCCTTCCAGATCCCTAAAAGCTGATCCTACTAGTGCTGTGTTTATCTGTCCCGAGTCTGCATGTTTGGTTGCTTACTCCCTAGTATTATAAAAAGAGGTGGCCCTAAGTACCCCCAGGAAATGTACGAAGGCTCCTGATGCTGACTCAGTCTTTATGTTCTTTCTCCACAAAGTTCCATAGCCTTGGCAGAGAGGGAGGAAAAAGATGTGAGGTAGAGAAGCAAGTGAAACCAGGAAAGGGCTGCTCTCCTCCGTTTTGTGACTGAAGGCCTCGTGAGCTTATAATGCAAAGAACCTTTGAGATAGTCAAATGCAGTCTCCTGTTTGAGGCAGGAATTCCCTTCCCAAAAATGCTTTCCTACACACACACACACACACACACACACACACACACACACACACGTCAAACCATTTTTTTTCAGAATAGTTCTAATTTACCAGTAAATAGTCTCATAAACTTTTGTTCTATCCAGTTGTGTTAATATTGCTTCAGAAGAGATGCCTTATGCGAAAGTGTTGGACAGGGGAACACATAATTTTGATAGCAACTTTTTTAGCTGCACATGTGCACAGGCATGTTCACTGCCTTTGATGTGTTCACATTACACAGATTCTGGATCAAAGGAAGGACTCTTTATAATAGTTAACAATGTCCCATAACAAATCAGACTGCTTAGATTTCAGGAGTTAAGTATTCAAGAATAGATTGAATGGTAAGAATGCTATCTGGAGCTTTACAACATTGCATGTGAGATGAAAGGAACTAACATCTAAGGAATATCTCAGCTGTGGGGAACATTTTGGAGAAGTGCTAGGAGACTGCAATGTGGCCAGGCCTCCAAACGGTGGCTTACATGACTCTGAACACTTCCAAATGCAATTCATCTCCCAGGTGCGTCAAGAGAACAGGAAAGGCTTTACAGGAGCAGCTTGTAGGGGTTCTCCCAAAGCTCCTTGGCCTTATCTTTTAGAATCTCTGCAATGACTCAGTGCTTGGCTTTTGACCTCTGTTTCAAACACAGGCATGCCCTTGTGTCTGTGGCTGGGATGGCCTGAGTGTTTCTGTAACCTTCCACTGATAGTATCAGAGGTAACCAAGGTGGCTTTTTCTGTAAACAAAAAGATGTTTTGCATCTGAATGGGGCATAGCTGGAAGGTAAAAAGAACAGCCAGTGGCAAACTTCAGGCAGAACTGCTACTTTTCAAGATCACTGACAAATGTTTTACAAACTTCAGTGGAAGCAAACTATTTAGGTCTGGCTCTTATTAAGCTTGCGGCCTCTTGCGGGGTGGGGAGGGGGCGTCACACCCCCATCTTGTATATCATCTTGTATGTTCTTCCTAGCTTGCAGCTAGTCCAGCCAGCGGCATGACATTAGGTAGTACACAGCTCGGACTGGACATGATAGTTGGTGCTCACAGTCCTGTCACCATTAGGACATGGCTGTTCTCATTGACGACCTCTCCTTTGATCTGGTTAAATTTGTTCTTAAACATCAGTATGTCCTTGAACATAGTATATTCTCTTGTATGGTTGCTGTCATAGTCCCCCATGGAGATATTGAACATGTCCACTGCGTAGCTGCATCTGGCCACATAACAGGGCAACGTGGATTCGCTGCTCAGTGTTATCTTTATGGAGATAGTTTCTGCTAGCTCTTCTTATAACTTCCTTACCACACCTCTCAGGGCTCCTCATGTTCCCTGCTTCTCTCGCAGGTGGAAAAGTATGTCTCCTGCTGTGGTTTTTAGCCTCTGAGTCCTGAGAGGGACGGATCCCCTGAGTGACTGAGGATGGTGTGTGTAAGGCCTTTCTTTCTTGCCTGGACTCAGACTGTGCTGCCCAGGCCTTGGAGATACAGGCATGCTTAGAAAGAGCTTCTTTCCAAGTCTGACACACCTGATTGCCATCACTTCTACCTTTGATTCCTCTAAGGGAGCCCCCAATCACAATCCCCCAGCGACTTCTCTTCTGTGGAGCCTCCAATGAGGCTTAGACCAGCCTACATGGCCCCTTTTGTCTCCCCTTGCTCACTGTGACCTGTGGTTATCACAGGTCTCTGTCCCCATGATCACTTGGTGATTCAGGGCACTTACCCCCATTGGGCCAACTGGGAGACCCTACCAGGCAGGTGGATAGGGGAAGCAAGGGGACTAAATTGTTCTTTATGAGGTTCAGAAGTGTGCTAAAAAGGATAATACTTATCAAATATAATTGAGGATAATTTCTTACCCCAAATTTTTCTTTTGAGGCAAAAATAAAAGACAGTAGTGGGTCAGATCCTATTATTAATTAATGATCAAAGGCTGACTAGTGCTCCCTGTTTTGTCTAGTTTTACATATTTTATTAAATCATAAACAGCATTTTAATTGTATTTCCAACAGTAGTGACGATGTTGTGGCAGTGGATGAAAGAAAAACGTTTCTTTATGTGTGTCTCTGAAATTTGAAGGAAGTAAGCAGGCATTTCTGTGGGAAGTTTTGTCATTGTAATTTAGATATGGAGAGATTCAAATTGTAGAAATGGAGGCACTAAGTACATCAGGTGCATAGAAGTTCAGTGTCCCAGTGACTTAGAGTTTATGACTTTCAGCTATGTCAAGGGTCTGGGAGTTACCCCCGAATAGAAGTGGGTCTTACTTCTCATTTTATTTGGAGAGGACAGAAATACTTGTCAAGGGCTAGCAATCTTCCTTTTGATTACCTTGATTGCTTTTCTGTAAGGTATCTATCTTCTTCCATGTGTAGTATCTTTCCGTTTCCCCCATATTTACATTTATTTATTCTTGCTTATATTTATATTTGTATTTATATTACAGACATTTATATTTACTATAGAAATATATATATGGCAACACCGTATACTAGAACATAAAAATTCACTTTTGTGCCCTGTTTACATTTTTCTTTAACTGCTGTAATCAAGTGAATGATTTTAGGAAATAATCGTCGGTCCAACCACAGACCAAGCAGACAAACCGTGGATCTGGCTGCCTTCCATGTACCTTGATAAACACGATAGCGTTACACAGTTATCAGAGCAAGCTTTCTGATACAACATACATCCACACCCCAGTTCTGTTCCTCCTAGCTATGGGACATTAGGCAAGTTTCTTAAACTTTCAGAGTTTTTTATCTTCTTACCTGCAATGTTGGCATAATAACATCTACTTCATAGGTGTGAGGTGAGACTTTAATAAGCTACTGCAGAGAAAGTTCTTAATTTAGGGATTAATGTTTAATATGTAGTCAGTAAATGGAAGCTGTTCTTACTAATGAGTTTCAAGTATATCTTTCACATAGCCATCAATCTAGATAAAAATAAAAATGTTTAATTGAACAGCTCTTTCAGTCTGTTCAAAGCATTAGATGTTCTCCTTATTTGCACTGTGTACACATAGGTAAGTACAGAGGCATTGCCAACAAACTCCATTCCCTGAAATCCTGGGAAATGAGTAGCCCTATTCTAGAGCATAGTACAAGCATTGCAATGATCTGTGTGACATGCGATCTATTGTGTTGCTCTCAGGATTTCTGCCCACGTTTAGCTGAGGAGAGGATAGAGCACAGCAGGCATTTTGATAAAGGCCCAAGGGATAGGTATTGGAAGAAGGAAAAAAAAACAAGTCAGTGAATTGAACACTGAAGATTCAAAGCAGAGAGCAGATTTCCAACTGAGCCTTCAGTTACATTCTCAGGAGGGAGTCAAGAATTAGAGACAAAGGAATCAGACTGAACTCTTGATGTGCTATTAGGACCGCTGTAGCTTTGTCATGTTGTTTTATTTCTTATCATACCTACATTTTTGAATACCTACTATGTGTTTGGTCAGGTGTTGTAAGATAAAACTGGTAAAATTGTTTCTGCTCTCAAGTTGGGTAGGAATAGATGAATAAGTCACTAATGTACAAATATGGTGGGAGAGAAGCAATCAACAGTGATATACACTAATTCATACTGGAGCACAGCAAGGAAATAGTATTTTCTATTTCCTGAAAGACAGCCTTTCAGGGTAGGAGAAAATTTAATTACAAGTTGAAGATAGTACAGCAGTAACTGAGGCAAGATGGGACATGATGGTCTTTTCAGAATGAGAGAGCAGTTTGTGCAGAGACCAAATGCAAGACTGACTGTCCACAGAGTAGTCAGTAGTTCGTGTTAGATTAGCATAGAGTAAGAAATAAAACCTGTAAGTAGTAAGACTGGAGAGGGAAGCAGGATGGAGATTATTGAGGGAACTGAAGGTATTTTTAAGGAGTTTGAGTTTATCCTGAATACTATGACCTAAAGGGCCTGAGTAAATCAGTCTGAGTGCTCTTCATAAGATTAACTCTGGATCCAGTGAGGACAGTGGACTAGAAGGAGTTAAGAACTGAACAAAGAGAAAAAATTTAGCATCTCCAGAAGATCTGGAACACTGGTAAAATTACTAGTCAATAACTGGAGGATGAAGAAAGGTATGCTTGAATTCTTGAAAGATGAGAATGATGATCACAGTAACTATAAAATATGATTCTTTTATTCTATGACAATATCATGAGATGTTGAATTTTGAGGGGAAAAAAAGAAACTAATTCAACTCTTCATTTGTTTGTTCATTTAGTCCTCCATTGAACCACTATTTAATAAACACTATGGGCCTGAGCTAAGGAGGGCAGATACAGAGATGGCACCAAAGAATGTGCTTTTGAAACACCTCATTATAGTTTTAGTACTAGAAATAGACATATTATAGTGTAGTGTAGCCAGGTCTATAGGATACTCAGAAGATGTCAATGTGCATTGTGGTTTCCTCTTGAACAGTGCCTGTGGAACTGGATGGTCCCATTCTCTGAGTAAAAATAATCTAATCATGTTCTTGGAAACATAAACAGATGATGTATTTCTGAATTGTTTAAAATTTTATTTTAATTTTATTTAATTTTTTTTTTTTAACATTTATTTATTTTTGAGAGAGACAGAGGGAAAGCAGGGGAGGAGCAGAGAGGGCAGGGGACAGAATCCAAAGCAGGCTTCAGGCTCTGAGCAAGCTGTCAGCACAGAGCCTGTCATGGGGCTCGAACTCACAGATGGTGAGATCATGACCTGGCTGAGCCACCCAGGTGCCCCAGTATTTCTGAATTTTAAACTAAGGTTTGAGGATTGGACTGGAAGAAAAAGATGTAGGCTGGAATCTTTCTCTTCTCCAGGTTTTGGGATGGTAACCTGGATTCAAATCCTTGGTATGCCACCTGCTGTTTTGACTGACCTGGAATAAATCTATCATCCATTATAAAACTTTACTATTCTTAACTGTAAGTCACACCTGCATGCTCTTAAACATTTGGGAGAAACACATTCTCATTTAAAATTAGACTAGACCAAAAATATATGTGTCACAATTTTCACACTTCTAGGACAAATGAGGAACAGAGTCTCTGAGGAAGAGTAGATTAGGAACTGCAAATCAGGGTTCAGATGATAATTGAGTATTTTTGAGTATTTAGTATTGGAAGTAGGCATAAATTTCTTGTTCAGAAATGGAACTGAATACAGAACCTGCAAAGAACTGTGTGTAAGGTAGAATTTAAAGGAAGGAAATGAAACAGATTGGAGGTTGAGCAAACCACACCTGAAAACTCACAGGAAATGTGGACTTGAACAAACATGGTCCCCCAAAACAACGAAAAGAAACATGGGACAAAAAAGCCAGAAAACACAGGGGGTAGTCTAAGTGACAGAGCAAAGGAAAACTCTCTGGGTGCTATGCTCCTTTTCTTTCTTTCTTTCTTTTTTCTTATGTCTCTTAACTCCTCAATAATTTGTGGTTGATTTTGCATGAGACATGGGTCCAGTTAGATAGGCTTTAGCTCTAAAGAGCAGTGACCATGTAGTCATGAAAAGTAATCAGTATGTTAACCCTATTACAATGTCTGTGCATAAGTGATATCAAAGAGTACAATTAATTTCCACTTTCTTATTGGCTAGAATCTTAACTTTATCCCTATTTAAAAAAATACAAGAATAGGCCCCAAATGAAGTCATTTGCACTATATCCCATGCCACCAAACCCCGACCTAAGTGAAGTACAGCTTTGGCTCTCCCAGAAATGGAATGTAAACCATTCCACAGGGAACCTCCATATCAGCCCTGGTTAGGTAATCTGCTGGATAGACCCCTCCCATCCCTAAAGGAAGTTAACCTTGCAATAACCAGCCTACTTTTCTGCCAGTATAACCTCCTTACTCCCACTCTTTTCTGGCCATAAAAGTCTTTCATTTTGTACAGCGCCTCAGAGCTCATTCTAGATTGAATGTTAACTGATTCTAACCTATTTTTATTCAAATAAACTCTTAAAGTTTTTAATATACCTCAGTTTATCTTTTAACAATTCCCATGGATGTTTTAATAGGAAAATATTGTTCAGTCTTTCTGACCCACCCCCAAAAAGTAGCAGTTAGGATGCATGACATTGGAAAGAGTTTTTGAAAAGAAAGAAAAAAAAAGACAAAGGTTTGAGTGCCATCTCAATTATTTGAGTGCCATCTCATTATTTACATACTCGCGTGATCTTGTATACTTTGCTTAACATTTTTGATATTTGAATCCCTTCCTTTTAAGAAAAAAATGTAAATTCACAGCTCATAAAATTATAATGAAAATGTAATACATTAGGGGTGGCTGGGTGTCCAAGTCGGTTAAGTGTCCGACTCTTGATTTTGGCTCAGGTCACAGTCTCACGGTTCATGAGATCGAGCCCACATCAGGGTTGGTGCTGACAGCATGGAGCCTGCTTGGCATTCTCTCTCCCCCCCTCCCCNAGTTTAAAGAGTATTAAAGATATAAAAAAATTTAATACATTAATGTTCATATAGTACAAAGTACAGTTTCTGACATATAATAATTGCCCCCAAAATAATTACTATTATTTAATTACCTAGGCTGGCTTTTTTCCCCCTCGAAGTTGTAGCTGATGAAATAATTAAACAAAACTTAAAACAATGATTTCCCTTCCCATAAATAATTTTAAATGAAAACATCTTTGAAATTTTACAAATATACTTTTCTGTTTTACTCTCTATAGGCTAATAGCAGTGTACAGAGAAGAAAATAATGACTTTAGGGTTGTGAGGCTCCCTAGTGACATAAAATCAATCCGTTAGTTCGTTGTATATTGTCTTTCTCCTGCTCATTATACATACCAGTGGAGTAAGACAGCTATTAAAATCTATTAACCTGATATTCCTGTTTAAACTGAAAGATGTGCCCAGAATAAAAGATAAAGAATACCTAAAAAGAAAGTTCAGTAGTGTTCAGAGGGTCAGTCCTCAGGTTTCCTCTCTTCTTGGAGGAGACTTCCTTCTCTGACATGTTAAGCAGTGTCTACACAAGGGAAATGAATTAGTTGCAACTTCCTGTGAATGGTAAGTTCTGAGTCTGTATTTCCTCAATGTGGTTTAAATGTTCCTTAAAGTAATGTACTCTAATTAAAATAACTTGTTTAGGAGTTCATCTGAAACATCAGAAAACAAATGCCAACAACAAGGCCCTTCTGAGATTCTCAGGTTGAATTTGAAAAAAAAAAAAAAAAAAGGACGTTACAAAAGGGCTCATTACTGGTGAGCTGTGCTCTAACATCACTAGGTTAAATTTGCAGATTTTGCCCATTTCCATTACCAGCTGCCATATTCTTCTTGGCTTTGGCGTAAGTGTGATTTTATGATAGATCATAACACAACAAATTTGTTTTGTATGATGCCTGTACTTCAAACTTAATTCAGAATTGTTTTATGATGTCAGGCAATAAAGCCGTTGTGATAAATAATAAAAAGTAGAGAGGGAGAGGAATTGAGACAAATAATCAAGACAATAAAAATATGTTTTCATTTGGAAACTGATGGAGCTTGATGTGCTAAAAGGTAAAAGGAATGAAGGAAAGTAATACCTTAAATTCACCATGATAAAATAGCAGAGAGAATTGAAGAGAAATAGACTTCTCGGAGTGCTGGAAGAAAGTATAGCAGGTAGACTGTAGGAAGCCTATCTACATTTTCAGTTATTCCCCAAACAGTCAAGTATGTATTTAGATCAGAATCATAATTTTACTGTTCTGCAGTAAGAGAAAGTAATATTAATATACATAGCATAATGAATTTCACAGACACTGTGCTTAACAGAAAATCTACACAGAAGAGCACGTGTTCTTTGATTGCATTTGTTTGATTTTCAAGAAGAGACAAAACTGATGATGATACTAGTCAGAATTTTAGTTACCTTTGGAGGGTGGTGGGCCATGTACCTAGCAGAATGGTGTGGAATGGGGCCTCCTGGGCTTGTAGGAATTTTTAAAAATATTTACCTGTTAATGAATAGATGGTTATTTGTTATGTAAATGATTGTATAGAAATCCATTAATATGTACACAGAGTTGTTCACTTTAATCTACAGAAGTTATATTCCAGTTTTTTAAAAGGATAAAATTAGAGATTAAATCAACTTTTATATTTGGAAAACATTTTCTGCTTTGAGTATTCTCAGTACTGATGTAGTTTTTCAATTTGATGCTTACAATAACCTATATGAATGTTTTATAACTACTTAGAATCGTGTGTGTGTATGTGTGTATTAAAAGAGGAAAACAAGTAAACATCTATTTATTGACAAGAAATTTGTTTTTATTTAACTTAATCACCATAGTTATCCTGTAAAGATTTTGAGAAATGAAGTAGGCACCCGGAACTCATGAGATTAAAAAGCAAACCTAGGGCCACCTGGGTGGCTCAGTCAGTTGAGTGTCAGACTTCAGTTCAGGTCATGATCTCGGGTTTGTGGGTTCAAGCCCCGCATTGGGCTCTGTGCTGACAGCTAGCTTAGAGCCTAAAGATTGTTTTGGATTCTGTGTCTCCTTCTCTCTCTGATCTTCCCCTGCTCACGGTGTCTCTCTCTCTCTCTCTCTCTCAGAAATAAATAAAACATTAAAAATTAAAAAAAAAAAAAAGCAAACCTAGGCATGCCTAAGTGGGTCAATCCATGAAGAGTCTGACTCTTGGTTTCAGCTCAGGTCAATGATCTCAACAGTTCGTGAGTTCGAGCCCTACATTGGGCTCCGTGCTGCTTGGGATTCTATTTCCTCTCTCTTTCTCTCTCCTGCCTCTACGCCACTTTCACTGTCAGTTTCTCAAAATAAATAAACTTAAAATTTTTAATAATAGGAAAATAATGGAAAACAATCTAAACCCCAAATCCACAATTCTTAACACTGCTGCCTCTCTATACAGATGGTGGCAGCCAAATTGTTTTTTTTTTTTTAATCTTTATTTATTTTGAGAGAAAAATACAGAGCACACACAGGGAAGGGACAGAGATAGGGATACCCAGAAACCGAAGCAGGCTCCAGGCTCTGAGCTGTCAGCACAGAGCCCGATACAGGGGCCTCAAATGCACAAACCATGAAATCATGACCTGAGCCTAAGTCCTCACCCCGAAATGATACTTTTTGATACTGAGTTTTAGATGATCCTGGCTACTGTTATAATTACCATTGGATTTGCGAAAGTTCTATTTGCTTGGCAAAGGAAATAAAATAAGTCGTAAGTATATGTGCCTGCAATTAATTTCAAACATTCTACCTCCCTCTTTTAAATCAGGTGATGTGCTATCAAAGAAAATAAAAATCAGGAAACAAATAGCATGGCATCACTGAGCTCACATAGCTACAGCTGCTCATTGAAATGACAAATTATTTTATGCTGAATATTCTCACAGTTTGTATGCATGTGTTGGTATCTCAAGCACAAGGTATCAACAAACACTGACCTTATTTATTCTCTGTCAAAATTCAGAATCTGTGTTCTGTCACATGAAGTGTAAACATTGTTAACACAGACAGTGTTACTCCAAACAACAGCAACAGCACAAATATTTCAGGGAGAACAATAAAAGAAGCTTCTTTTTCATTTCAACATTATTCCAGGAAATGAGTGATCAAAAAAGGGGCACTGGGCAGCTTGGCTGTGGGCTGCACATTGCTTTTTGTCCCAGGTCTGTCCCTCTCTGCCTCTTGTGGGATTCCACTCTCCGGCCAGACCCCTAGCCAGCTTGCCAGAGAGGTCATGCCCACGGCCACTTCAGCAGCATTCCTTTCTCGGCAGATAGAGAATTTGGGGGAAAAGACTCCTTTAACCCACCTTCAAAATGCATTCGGTGGGATTCTGAGCTATTGCTTACTATTTACTCCATCATTCCACACAACCCATGTCCAGGATTAAGTTCCAGTAATGAAGAAAAAAGAATCGCCTATTGAGTGTCAGAAGGACTTTGTATTCATTTATCACCGTTGTCTTCTTAACTGTGAACTTACCGTGGAAAACACAATTGAATATGAATGGAAGCACTAAAATTATTTTAGTGAAGGAGAGAGGTATGTCTGCTGTTTCTTTTATCCTAGTATATTTCTTTCGAAAGTATTTATTTTGGAGCATGAATGCTTGCATGTGCTTTATCCAGCTCTGGAAGCAGGCCATGCCACTGGCTATGGCAGTGACTGTGGTCTTTTCATCAGCTCAGACTATCCTCTCAGAACATTTCTTTCAGGACGTTTTTGGGTCTATGCCGTCTATTTTATTCATACCTTCCTGGTTCATGGATTTTGAAGTCTTGACACAAGAAACATAGGAGAAAAACAGATCCCTCTCAGAGCAAGTAACACTTAAACAGCCTGGTGGCTTTCAGTGCAATTTTTTCTCTCCTCCTGAACCTGACAAGACTGTAAAGAACATACTGAAGAAAAACAGGACATTGAGAAGTGTTACTTTTGTTGAATGTGGAAAACTCTACATTAAAGGTCATTGAAAGTAAGAAACTGGTTGAGGAAGGCATCTTCTCATTAAAAGGCAATCTATTTTAAAAAGGAAAAAAAAAAAAAGATGTTTCTAGGCTCATACATCCAAAAGAATAAGGCTCTATTCGGTCAGTGACTTGTAACAGCATCTACAACAGAGGCCAGCATGCTTTTTTCCGTAACTGGTCAGTTAGTAGATGTCCTAGGCTTGTGGGCCAGACACACAGTTGGAACTCCTCAGCACTGATATCCAGGCAGGAAAGCAGCCATAGATATTATGCAAATGAGTGGATGTGGTTGTGTTCCAGTAAAACCTTGTGTGTGAAAACAAAATTATATTTCATTCAGTTTTCACATATGAAATAACTTTCTTCAACTAGTTGAAATGAAAAAAAATATTCTTACTCATGAGCTAGGAGTAATAATAGGCCAGATTTGTCTGTTGGCCCAAAGTTTGCTAATTCCTGGTTTTCAATAACAATTTGAAAAGAATATCAGGAAGAAAAGATAGATAATAAAATTGAAAATAATGAGATATTTTGAAACTATGTTTAAACTGTCCTCAATTAGATGGTGTAGTCTTGAGAATTTCCCACAGGGTCTTTGGTGTGGTATTTGATACTTTGAAAGTATTAACTTTTCTAGGTTTGGCAAAAACTTATTTGAGATGTTTTCAGTATTTATAGTTTTCTGCACTAAAGCCAGCATATTTACAACACAGTGAATGGGATACTTAATATATTTCTGGCATTGTGCTTGCTGTGGACATAGAGAAATAAGGACATGCCCCTTGCCTCAAAAGAGCTTTTGCAAACTGCGTATTGGTACATTGTATCTCTACTTAGAGCTATTCAGTGGCTTCCAGTTGTCTCAAATCTAAAGTCATTGATACGATTTATATTCCAGTCTAAGTCCTGTTCTCTGCCCTCTTCTTTGTTACCAAATCCAATTTAGGCTGCCCATTGCCTGAGAAATCTATATTCAAGAGATGGGTTTTAACTGGGAAGGAATTTGAACTTTATTCAGGAAGCCAGCAACCTGGAGAGAAGATGGGCTCTTGTCCAAAAGCCAAACTTTGAGTTTTCTGCCTGGCCCAAGGGTTTTTACAGGGTTTTAGGGTAGTTAATGGGCAAAGATACTGGGGTGGCCTGATCACTTCTTGGTTACGCGTGGACTCCGTGATGCTTGCTATAAAAGTTACCTCAGTACTAGGGGTTGTGCAAGGGGTGGGGGGTCGGGTCTTTCCTTGTTTCATGCTAAGCCAGGGTAAATCTCTTTCTGCAAAGGAGGGCAAGGTCTACAGATAAACAAAGCAAGTTCAGTAAAGTCATTTGTGTGACCTAAAAAAAAAAATACCTTGCTAAAAATTGCTAGGCTAATCAAAAAGCCACAGTAACTTCAAACTGACTTGCTGGCTTCTGTGGCCTGGGAAAGCTCTGGTCCTTCACTCCTCAATGCCATGGTCTGCAAATCTTAAAGAAAGTTAATTAGCTCTGTTGCAGCTCAAGGGCCTTAGGTCAGCAAGTAAAGAGTGTGTTAACTTGAAGCAAGTTAGCCCTGAAGACAAGCTGGAGTGCTGTTACATCTTCAGACATTACATAGGCCACTACTCATGTCTCAGTCTATCAAAAACTTCTTTCAACTTATTAAGCAAAATAGTCTCATTTCTACCAGGAATCTGTCAGTGTGCTTCCTTCTAACTTCAGTGCTATCTATTCATCTGGCTAACAACAATCTTTAAATCATAGTTTCAGTATTCAAGAGTTTTTCTGTTTCCTCTAGATAAGATTAACTCTCACTTCTACATGTTTCTTTGATATCCTGTACGTTTTCATACAGTTGCCATTTGTAAATTTAATATATGTCTTCTCAGCGCCCTCTGTAGAACACAAACCTTGTCTGTCTTGCTTGGGATTCAACCTTGAAGCAAGGCCCTATATAAGATAGGGAACACAACAGGCGCCCAACCTTACTTGTTGAATTTCAGTCAATTAATGACAGCCTCTTGGTTTAATGGAACATACCAATAAACAAAACATAATCCTAGCCTATACTGGCCTTTAAAAATCTAAAATCAGTCTTTTGGAAACCTCTATAGAGAGAGTAGCATTTTGAATACATTTATAGTGACTCTATGGTAGGGCCCCCTTCTTAAGAAAGAAAAAAAAAGACCATCTCAAGGCAACCTTGCTATTTGTGTATATGATGACATCCCTCATATCCTTGTAACATGAGACCATGTTAATCAGACTGCATGTTTGTGTGTTACCAGATATGGGAGACAAATAAGTAATATACGTGTGTGTGTGTGTGTGTGTGTATATATATATATATATATAAAACCATGGCCACGTGGTGTTCGGAGCTCAGTTCATTGGGTATGAACCCTACTGAGTAACCCCAGCTAAAATAAAGTTACTTCCTGGGGGAAAAAAGGCTGGGTGTCCTGACTCTGTGTGAGAATCCTGCTACAACTGTAAATAGTGGTCTCTATGGGACACCTGGTTGGCTCAGTCATTTGGGCATCCGACTTCAGTTCAGGTCATGATCTCACAGTTTGTGGAGTAAAGCCCTGCATCGGGCTTTGTGCTGACAGTTCAGAGCCTGGAGCCTGCTTAGGATTCTTTGTCTCCTTTTCTGTCTGCCCCTCCCCCACTCATGCTGTTTCTCACATAAATAAATAAACTTAAAATTTAAAAAAAAAAATAGTGGTCTACGGAGGTCATTTTGTCTTCTTCATATCTGTAGGTTAGGAAAACGATTAGCATACTTCTCATGCCTAGCTGTAATTTAATAATGTAAAAAAACTAGTCATGTTGATATTATGCAGATTTTTTCATTTTAAGCTTATTTGATAATTCAACTTGTGGGTTTTTATTGTTTTTGCTTGTTTGTTTGTTTTATTATTTACTTTTCGATCCAAAAGGAAAAAAATCCAAACTAATAATTTAAATATGAGTGTTTATAAACCTACAGAGAGAGGCCATCTGTACATAAGTGCAGTTTCCCTTGGCAATTAAAAATATTTTTTTTAAATTATACCAATGAAATCACTGTTATTTAACATAGGATGGTTTTAAATTGAATAAATTTGTATCTGCAAGTTTTCATTAAAAATATTCAGTAGTTATGAAGAAAGTGAGAAAATTGAGACCATTTTATTTACTTGTAAAACCTCTAAAGTGGAAAGACTTACAAAATACAATCTTAGAATCCCCCTCAAGGCAATATTCCTAGTAACTACTACTAATAAATAGGATTCTATTTGTTTTCTCTGATAAGTGATTAAATAGATGTCCATTTCTTATCCGTTTACTTAAGAATATTTTAATTTCATAGTTCTCATTAATGTTCTATTAACAGTAGTCTATTAAACTCTTACAATTGGCAAAACTAACATTTATGGATTGGATGACTTTCAAAAAATATAATAGTAACAAATTTTCTAACATATGAGTATAAATCACAGCGAAGTGGAATGTAAGTATTCCAGAGGGAGGCACTTAGTTAAGGAGCAATTCTCACTAAATGTCCAGACCTCACATTTCAATATGCTTTATTTGTTTTCTATTTATGGTTGTAACACATTATATAAAGGAAACTATATTATGCTGATATTTCAAAATTTGATGAGCCCCAAATATCACCAGATATAATAAACTTCTGGTGTTCATTTAAAAAATTATTTTAACCATTTCCCTGATGAGAATACTGAAGCACTATGTGTTAGTAATTTTCCCAAGCATAAAAAGTGGATGTAGTGATCTATGGTAGCTACGCTAGTGTGGCTTTCTTCAAAACCTCATATCCTCTTTGTAGTATCAGATCCTGATCTTTGGGCACAAGGCTGGGTATGTAGTAGAGTCTTGGGTAATCATGATATGCCATACTCCTGGCAACAATGATTGCACCAAGAGGTGACATTATTGATGAGTGTCTTTCCTTCAGGTCAATATATGGACCCTAGGAGAGGGCTTTCCATATTTCTGGGATTCCAAATAGCAATTCTCATTTCCAGGTTTTGACTATCCGGAGACACATTGAAGAGAAGAGAATTAGACTAACACTCAGAGAAACAGAGAATTAAAGAAAAGAAACATAGAATGAAAGAAATACATTTTCCTAGATGTTTGGAGTCCTCAGATTGCGGTCTCTGAGATGGATTTCTTTCTGTTTTCCTTTGATCTGTGTAAGCTATCACTATGGCATTACTGGTTAATTGAGCCAGATAATTCCTTAAGATTCAAATGAGGTTTGAAATGCACATTGTCCTAATTCTTAAGTCTATACTACTTAAAATTTTTATATTATTTTTTACTATTTTAGAGCAATTTTTGATTGACAGCAAAACTGAATAGAAATTAGAGATTTAGCATATTACTGCTGCTCCCACATACACAATCTCCCCCCCCACCATTATCAACATCTATGCCCTTCTTTTATATTATAGTGATGTGCATTTTTTATTTAAAAAACAGATTTTTTTCAACCATAAGCTGAAGCCAACTTACATCAGATTGGCCTTGTTCCGTTTCAGATATTGCCCTCCATGTGATATTTGTGTCTCAACTGTGGAAAACAAAGAGAAATTTGGATGCATCACATATTTCTTTAAAGCTTCCTGTGGCTATCAGAGCAGAGTAAATAGTCTGATATTGAAAAATAAGAGGCACAAAGCTGAAGACATTCTTGAGACTCGTTTGTAGCCAAGGAATGGATGAATAAATTATAAAGGAGATGTAAAAGAAAAGCTTGAAAAATTAATGGAGGTATAAGTGATCAAGCTAGCTGTGATCTGATGTGGAATTACTTATTCTGATCAGATCAGAAGAGCAGGCACTATTTATAGCACCAAAAGGTGTCTGGCAACACTTCTTTATGGTAACACCATTTCAAAACATCCAAGTTTATAGCATGTTTTCCAAATGTATGTAAGTGCATATACATAAACATATATTTTGAAAAATAAGTTACTAGCTCATTAATTTGATTAATTATAACATGACTTTCCTATCTGTCCTACATTTCTGCATGCTTTTATCCCCACTACATTTATAATCTCATGATATTACAGGAAATGTCAGTGAAAAATCCCCAGTGAAAACAAGTAAAATGAAAATGTGTATCTTCAGTGTTTGTTAATTCAAACAAAGCCTGATACTAGTCATTATATCTTTCATAGAACACTCATATGGGTGAGATCATGCATTGCCATGAGAGCTTTCCCAATTGCTGCTTCCTGCAACACATGAGTCAACAAAATGAGTGTTGAGTTTTTATTTGAACAAACTCAAATGTCAATGCCATTGTGATGCTTGGGATAGAGAAAGTGGTAATGATTGGAAAACCTGTGGGGAGTGTGGATATGCCTACAGGTATGTGTGATATGTATAATTTTCTACAACATTTTTTCTTGTTTGAAAATAACAAGTCTATGGTATCAATGTTTTTGAATGGTATTTGAACCAGTCCAGGAAGATCAAGATGTGAGTTAGGAGTGTACCCCAATAGCCAGCTGGCTGGTGGTGAGTAAAGAATAGGAGATTGAGTGGTAGAGCCCTGAGTATCCAGTCCAGAGTGCATAAAATGAAAATTCAAGGGCCAAAGCTAGATTCAAAGCAAAAAAAATCTTGAAATCTGGCAGTAATACTCAAAAGGGTTTCAAGTGGTCTAGAATCAGGGAGTACATAAATAAGGAAAGTTACCAATTGTGGGTTAGGATACAGATAATCGGGCACACTTTATTTGGGTCACAGCAGAATTAAAAGCCTAGTTATATACATCACATTCAGGAAATGGAGAATATGGATAAGTTTTATATTGGGAAAGGGAATGTGTGGTGCTTGAAGTCTGTCTACAATGGAATCTATAGACCACATCTCTGTTACTTAACTATGGCAGTAGAAAAAGAAATTGAACTGGTCAACTTCATCAACATGACTTTTTATTTGTTACATTTTACTCTGTTCTCAACACTGGCTCAGGAAAGAAAAGGAAGACCTTGGGGTGCACAGTTGTTTCTCTGCCCAAACATTCTATCAGTTTTGATCATACGTGGATGTTGAAAATAAATTAACTTCAATCCATTTGTTTCTCTCAACTATTTCTTGATTTCTCACTATTCCATTTCTGAGTTGTCTTGAATGAGAATTAATTTTTACTGTGCCTTCCCATAGACTGGCGAGAGAATGTCTTCATGCATGAAATTTCTGCAGTGTTTTTTCAGGCTTGACATTATTGCATCTCAGCACTCTTTCAGTACTTGAATCTTTGGAGGAAGTCTTTGCAGAATAGACAATGAGCATCAAGCAGGTAGAACTCTGGGTTATTGTGTCTTCTTTAAGAAAGACAGAGCTCTTCTAGGTCTTTTAGGTAAGCTCAAGTGAGGAGTCTTTTTCCCTTTCCTTAGCCCCAAATTCTCAGAGAATGTGTGGATGATATGAAAACGATCTAAGAGGAAGTTCAACCTATTTAAAGAATAATCCATTTTTATTCAATCATAAGAGTAGGTTTTCTGAAAAGTTTGATGAAGAGAGCACTGCTTTTTTCCTCAGCTAAATTTTAAACAGTACGTGTTCTAATATTCATGTACACTCCCGTGATAGTGGAAAATTAAAGGAAGGAGTGAAATGCCATAGGTTAACCACCTTATCTATTTATGTGGATCACATGAAATAAAGAGTATGAAGTCTCATTGACAATCTCCTGTCTAACGATGTTGGTGTCATTAACCTTCAGATGACTCAGTTTCTTTCTCAGTCAAATGGGGATAAAAGGCTTCTATGGAGTCTCACCTCTACTATATTAACAACGTAGGGGATGAAATAGTCGTTTTCCCTTACACTTTCAGGTTCTTGGCTGACACCCTCTTGTAATAATATGTACACCTCCTGTATTTGTGGACTATGCCTAGGAAAACAGTTACTACCTGATAAGGCCCAAGCCACTACCTTAAATACCATGTCCAGCAAAAGACAAAAAATGATGGAGGGAGTAGGGGCAGCCAATTACGGAAGGCTATCAGAAGAAGCACAGTAAACAAAGGCATGGCTGTTACACGGACTTAAGTTGGTAACTTCTCCATTGCTAAGAGTTTCATTAAAAAAATAAAAAGTTTCTTGTAGAGTCATCCTTTTGCTGGTACAGAGAAGACACACTTATACATGGATATTTCTTTTATAAACATTAAAGTCTCCTCATTAACTTTTACTTGGTTTTCAGTATTGCTCTTCTGTCTGCAATTTCTTAAAAATAGCTATTTCAAAATACTCCCTACACCAAAGAGGCATATTTGGGGGTGGCAAATTCTGCTCTTCTACAAAACATTGGATTAGAATTTAGAGATCTCTACTTCCAGTCTTATAACTTCCTTTCACCTGCGTCTCAAAGGAAGTATGCATGCAAAGACTGCATGTCAAAGGGCAGTGCAGACAGAGCAAACTTGCAACAGAGTGTGTGGCAGGACCTAAGGAAAGAGAAGTCAGGAATTCTTACTTTATCAAGATAAAGAATCTAGACTCTGCACAGTAGGTGTCCATCAGTGATGGCCTTAAAGCAAAGATCTGACATAATATATTTTCTTTTTATAAAGACTCCCTAAAAAAGGAGAAGATAACTTTTCTCAGGTGTGAGTTGGGAGAAACTGTATAGCTTGCATCATGTACTAGAGGGTCACCTGTACAAAAGTGGTAGCACAGGACAGACAAACTTATCTGTAGGAAGAAGGATGGAGATGAAAGTAGAGTTCTTTGTTTCACTTCTGAGTTCTCATTGTCCTGAAAGCAAGAGCCAAGGGAAACAGAGTGTCAGCATTGTGCCTCTAAGGACAGAGAGGAAAATACATCAAGGTGAATCTGGAGGTGAGCTTTGAGGTGACTATCAAAAGTAGGTTTTCTCAAAGTGTGGCCCTGGACCAACAACTTCATATCAACTAGGTATTTTTTAGAAATGTAAATTCTTGGAACCCACCCTAGGACATCTGAATCAGAAAATCTGGAGGTGGTCCTGGAAACCTATGCTTTAACAAGTTCCTGAGGTCACGTTGAAGTTTGAGAAACATTAGAACTAGAACAATGATTCTCAAATGGGGTATTTTTACTCTTTAGGGGACACTTGACAATGTCTGGAAATGATTCTCGTAAAAAAATTTTTTTAATGTTAATTCATTTTTGAGAGACAGAGTGCAAGTGGGGGAGGGGCAGAGAGAGAGGGAGACATGATCTGAAGCAGGCCCCAGGCTCTGAGCTGTCAGCACAGCCTGATGTGGGGCTCAAACTTATGACCAGTGGGATCATGACCTGAGCCAAAGTCAGATGCCCAACTGAGTGAGCCACTCAGGCACCCCAAGGAAATGGTTCTTTATTTACATTTGTCTCTCATTTTTACTCACTCTTNCTCTCTCTCACACACACACACACACACACAGACACACACACACACACACACACCTGTATGTATACATATTTTATAATTTATCATTCCACTTTTACCAAGGAAAATATCAAGGCAGGGTAATGTTAATTATCTTTCCAAAATGTGTATTTGAACCTAGATTTTTTTTCTGGATTTATCCCCTTCCTTCTCTTTTCTCATCCTTTTCTCTCTCTCAAAATTAAACTGTTAATGTGTGTGTGTGTGTGTGTGTGTGTGTGTATGCATGTGTTTTATGATACAAAGATGAATAATATGAGAATCTTGTCTGCAAGGATTTCATTGTGTCTTGAGGTAAACATCACCTTTGTTGATTTTGTGTGTATAACTGCTGCAGTAAATACTATCTAGGTTTATTTATGTTTTTGGATGAAGAAGAAGTGGGGGAATCCAAGAAATCTCAAACAGTGATACATTTCAAAGTGCCCCCAAAAGGCTAGGAAACAATCATTAACAGAAAGAAGCACACAACTTGGGTATTTTATTATCTTGTTCTTAAATCATTAAAAATCCTCCCAAAAGCCATCAAGATGGATTTAAAAAATATACCAGTTAAGAAGCAAAAACTCAGAGAGATGAAGTATCCAAGGTCCCACAGCCGGTGAATGGTAGAGTTGGGATTGGGCTTCACAGATATCTGACTCAATGGTCATTCAAACAGGCAATAAAATTTCCCAAGACTGATGGCTTAGAATGCCGTTTCATAGGTTCCAAGTTTGAGGAACTGTGCATGGGAAGAGGTGGTAGGGATGGATTGGGAAGGGAGGAGGTGGAAAGAAATGGGGTCAAAAGGATGTCTGGGTCCAGATACAAATATTGGAATATTAGCCCATTAAAGGAGATAACAAAGACTAGTGCCATGTTTGATTTCCTATAAAGCTCTCTTGCCTCCAAGATTTCTCCATCTGCAATGAACAGGGGAATCCTTTTAGTGACAGGGTTTCTCATTCTACCCTCTAATTAAAACATTTTTGTGAATTCCCCTAATAGAATGGAATCTAAACCTATTTGACACTGAAGTCCCTTCAAACAAGGACCTTATTTCTTCCTCATGTGCCATGAAGAGTAATGCTCCAGAGACCATCTAACACTAATGCTTGCTTTTTTAACTACTGCGTTCCCTAGCACAGTGATTCTATAACTATTTGATAGACTACTAGCTTTTTTTCTTGCCTCCCATTTTTTTTGTGAATCAAAATCTAGTAAAGTGTAATGAAGTAGCTTATTAGAAAAATGAATTGAAAAGACTCAAGATATACTGTCTTTTCATTATTAGATTTAATTGATACAGTACTCTGTCAAGGCATTTATAAATGTTTCTTAACTTTCGTACTTATCATATTATGAATTGGTAATAGAGGACTGGCACAAATTTCTTCACCAAACTTGAGTAGCGTACATAGTGTTAAAGTATCCATAGTTTAAACCACCTGAATGACACTCATTCAGGAACTCAGGCACTTTGGAGTTTTATCATGGCTTTAAGCTTCTATTTTACTAGCCCTGCTGTATGGAATTCAGTATTTAAATCTAAAATACACTTATTGAACATAAACTCTCTTTATTTCTAGAGAAATAAGTGAATCACAGTCTTTCCTATTCCAGGTCCATTTAAGGGTACAAAATACACAAAGTAAACACATTCTTAATAATATAGTATATTGAGAAGGATGAATAAAATTCTTTTGGAATATAGAAGTTGATGGATTGCATGAAGGGCAGATGGATGAGAAAATGCTTCCAGATAAAATGTTTTTTGACAAAGTATGGGCCCAGTGTTTTGAATATCAAGTCTAGTCTCACTTAATGCCCTTACATAGCACACAGTTTAGCTTAACATAAGTGCTCAATAAAAGTAAATTATTGGACTCAACTCATTTAAAATATTTAATTTTATGTTACATGAATTTTATCTCAACAACAACAACAGGATATAGAATTTAAAAAATCAATACAGGCTTTACCTGAAGAGTGAAAGTCAAATGGTGGCAAGCAATTTTTCTAAGTAAGTGACTTAGATAAAAATCTTGTTGAAGTAAAGATACATAGAACTCCAGATCAACATTTTCTGTTAAGATTCACAGAATCTTTTCTCAGAGTGAACTTTTCTTTGCTTTTGGAAATGTGAATATTCTTATACAAGAACTTCTTAGAACAGTGAAATTAAACTCAATTCTGATTATACTTATCAGTGTGAATGAATATAAATAATGGAATACCAGTCTTCCCTAAAGTATGAAATAGTGTATGGAAGATTTTGTGTAAATTCAAGTGGATCAAGAAAACAAAAAATTTTGCCTCCTTTACCTTCCTTCAAGTAAATATTAACAAATAAACATATATATCATATATACACAAGTTTAATTACTCTATATGTATATTTCATGTAGATATATCTATACATACATGCAAAAAAAAACTGAACAAGAAGGAAAAGACCTTCTGATGGTAATCAGAAATGATGAATTTCAATTAAACTGGAAGAAATATTAAATGCTTTCAGAATTATTTTTTCATCCAATTACAACAGATTCTGCACAGATCTATATAGGAGGGATTTCTGTAAAATGAAACCAAAAACAAAAATAATAAGTTATATATTTGAGGATTATTACATGATAAGTTTGAGTATTTCTAGATTGGATGGGAGGTAAGACAAGGGATGACTTTGTTTTTACTCTACCATTGTAATTTGACTTTTGCATCAAATACATGATCTGAGGATGATTTCCTACTCTGCTATTGTATATATAACTACTAGTAACTAGTAAGGTTCAGACAGATAGGGACTTGAGAAAGCCAACAGCATTGGAAATATTGTGAGGTGGAAAAGGTGTAAGTTTATGCATTGACATTGATGAAGGACATTTGGCAGGCAGTTTTGATGCAGCTCAGTCAAGATCCCTAAAATTGCTTTGTTACACTCTTCCCTCATCATCCTCTCTTGACATAATTAGTTACCACACTGGTTACATCCAAAGCATCACCTGTACACCTGCAGCTTCACAGCTGAAGATGACTCATGTGAAACATGGTAGTGACTGTTTACTCTTTAAATTTCTGACCCTAGCCTCATGCAGGATGCTTTGCAGTCTTTCCTCTAATACATTCACTATTCATCCATCCATCCATCATTCTCTCTTCTTTGTTCAACCTTCAGTCGTCACTTTCAGTTTACGACTGGATTCCTATTTCCCTGAGAAAATTCAAGCAATTTGAACATAACTTCCACACATGACCAACTCCACACCTCCTAATCCCATGCATCTGTGTTAGTAAACCCCTGTGGCTTTTTTTCTTCCCGTTACTGTAAACAAAATCCTCATTGTCCTGAAGCCAACCCTCATATACCAATTCCCATCTCCTCTTCCTATTTATGTACATAAATACATCACTCCAGCAATGGACATACCATTCTTTCCATCATCTACTCCCCTCCTTGGTAAGGTAAATCTCAATGCCATACAGAGAAGCTATAATTTATTCAATCTAAAATGACAATATCTCTCTATCCTTATCTCCCTCCACTATTACAGTGTCTTCTCTCTTTACATTTAAAACCCTTAAATGTTTTCAACTCCTGCTCTATGCTTCCTCGCTTCCAGTCATGTCTCAAACCCACTTCAATTAGGCTTTCACCTCCACAGTTTAATTGAGAAACCTCTTGCAATAAATCTCATAATATCAATTCTATAAATCAGTTTTAATTTTTTATTTCATCTATCATCACCAATCAATCACTTCTTTTTTGCTAAATAATTTGTTTTTCCCTTGACTATATAGAACTCCTCTGGGCTGTCCTTCTATTTAGTTGTTGTTGCTTCTCTATATCTTTTGTGGGTTCCTCTCATCTTCCAAATACCTAAAGACTGTAATGTCAAGGATTGAGACATTGGGTCTCTTTTCCATCTATAACGACTCTTTAAGTTCCGTATCTACTCTTAAGTCTTAAAAAAAATCCTTACATCTACTGACAGCTTACAACTTTATACCTCCAGTTTGGCCATTTCCCTGGGCTATGTATCCAACTTTTTCTCTACATCTCCACTTAGCCTGATAATGAATATTTCCAACACAGTGTATTAAAGAGCCCATTTTTGGATTTTTTTCCTCCAAACATAATCCTGCTCCATGCCACTCCACATTGATAGATGGCAATTTTACCTTTCAACATAATTGAACTCTTACAACTTGTAAACATTGCTGGTATCTTTTTATCCTTCACACAAGACATCTAATCCATCAACAACTTTTGTTTGTTGTATTAGTAAAATATATTCTACATTTTAGCTCTTATCTTTTCCTTTATTGCTATCTTCCTTTTCCAAATCACTGGCAGCAGTTTCTCGCTCACTACAGTCATCATCCAGCTGGTTTTGCTACCTCTACCCAATGGGATGGGTTTTATTTTAACTCTTACTGTGATCATTGTGACTCTGCTCAAAAAAATATTTTCCTTCCCATTGTTCAAAATTCATGTTATTCACTGCTTGTAATCAAATAAGACAAAATCAGTTTTTTGATTATCTCTTTTCACAAAAAATCTTTATTCAACAGGATTGTCCTCAAACTGTGAAACTTGTAAGAGTACCAAAATGGAGAATACCAAAATGTGTTTTAGCAGAGTGCAAAAGGATTTGACACATAAGAATCCACTAACCAACATGCTACAGTTTGACTGGAGACAGGACTTACTGAGGAAGCAGTTCCCAGAGCAAAGTAATAAAAAGTGATGTAGTAAATCCTAAAGAGCAAAACTATTTAGGATATTTATTTAATAGCAAAAATATTTGTCAAATGAGAGGAATAAGAATTTCTCTTTATATTGATCTTTGGCTCCTGATAGGCAAGGGCAAAAAATGTGAATGGTTATTGCCTCAATAGATAGGGGATACCCAAATACTGAAGTTATTCAATAGATAATGGATTCCCAACCACTGGAGATGCTCTCAAACATTAGAACTACAGGATGTTTCACCTGAGATTTAGTATTAATATTGGATCATACAACCTGCTCATTTCCTTCTGCCTTAAAATCAAACATTAACACTTACTCATGGTTACTGTATAAGCAAGTCCTATGTCTCATACTTGCTTTCAAGAATCTAACTGTGATAGTTAGATTTTATATATACATACATAGAATATAAATTATAAANTCTATAATATATATAAATATATATATTATAATATAATATAATATATATATTAATATATATATATAAAACAAAGACATCATGGAGCATCTGGGTGGCTCAGTCAGCTAAAACTCTGGCTCTTGATTTCAACACAGGTCATGATCTTAGGGCTCATGGGATTAAGCCCCATGTCAGGCTTGGTGCTGATGGTGAGAATTCTGCGTGGGATTCTTTCGCTGCCCCTCCCCTGCTCATGTACATATTCTCTCTCTCTCTCTCTCTCTCTCTCAAAATAAGTATTTTTAACATAATATGATAAATATTTTGATCATGAATTAGTTTTCTTTTTCTACCATTACAAATTACAGCATACCTACAAGCATAAGCCAAACAAATTTATTATCTTAAAGCTCTATAGGTCAAAAGTCTGACACTGCTCTCACGTGGTTAAAATCAAGGTAATGAAGGGGCTGCATTTCTTTCTGGAAGCTCTAGGGGAGAATGTGATAATACTAACATAGTGAAAATAATGCTTCTTGTTACCTCACAGAAAAACTCTAGGGATATTGGCAGCAAATATGTATGGAGCTTTAATAAAGCTAGCACTATATTGTTTGTTTTATAGACCACGATAACACCTTCAATGTAATTTAATAAATTCTTAGTATTTCCAATGACTGGTACAATATAATCAACCAGCCACAGTCTCTGCCCTTCCTTGGTTTATGTAGCAGAGGGACAAAGAAACAATTAAATGAAAACCATTACACAGTAGAGTAAAGCCTGTAGTAGAAGTAAGATGCTAGTGGAACACAGATCAGGAAAACATGGTGAAGACTGAGTATGTTTCCAAAGTAAACAGTATTTGGTAAGAGAAAGAGACATGATATTCCGGATAGAGAGAGGAGGATCTGAGATGTGTGAAAGGTGACAATTTATTGTATTTCTTCAACTGGAAATGGATACCTAGAAAAGAAACTACGTGATAGGGGGAGGGGCATGTAAGGGCATGGTGGGGAATAGATAAAGGTTAAGCCAGTGTTAGGATTAAAGTTTATATTCTGTTAAATATAGGCAGCTACTAGGCAATCATGTTTGTCAACATAATTATTCTACTAATGTATGGCCTGCTTTTCTTGTCCCTAGTTTGGGGCTGCCAAAGTCACTTAGCTAAGTACCAACACCATGAGCTATAATTAAACACACTATAGAAGGACTTACAATGTTACATTTGCCTCCAGGCGATGAGCAACATGAAACTTATAGTTACATCAGGTAGACTTAATGGTATCCACTCATTCCTTCTTCAGATAGTCAAGGATGTTAAAATCACAGACACTGTTTCTCACCCCCCTTTAGATGTGTTACACTAAATAACCACCATAAAGGTATCTGTGAAAAAATAAGTGATAGGCAGGCATATAGCACAGAACTTGGCTCATAGTGGGCCTAATTCTTTATAGAACATGAAGTAAATGATTAATGATTTGCCCATATCTAGTTTTAGAATGGAAATAAGTAAATACTAGGAATCTAACAGACATGGATTCAAATCACAATGCTAGATCAACCATCTATTTCTGTATGACCTTCACCAATTCTGGCATTCCTTTTTAGTCTCAATTTTCTCATTTTTATTTTTATTTCTTTTTTAACATATTTATTTTTGAGAGAGAAGAAGCAGGGGAGGGGCAGAGAGAGAGGAAGACACAGAATTGAAAGCAGGCTCAAGGTTCTGAGCTGTAAGCACAGAGCCCGATGTGGGGCTCAAACCCACAAGCCTTAAGATCATGACCTGAGCCAAAGTCAGAGGCTTAACCAACAGAACCATCCAGGTGCTCCTCAATTTTCTCATTTTTCAACGGGGATGATTGTATTGATTTTGCAGAATTGGTTTGAGATTTATAATTTAAATATGCACATGATAAAATATACTGTTCCATTTAATTTATTCCAATTCAACTGTCAATATGTGGCAGAGTTTTGAAAACTAACCATTTAGCAAATTTAAATTTATTTCCTCTCAATTCTTTTCAGTTCAATCATCAGCAGTATCAAATTTAATCATTTAAATGGATGATAGGCAAGGCTTTATAGGAGGTTATTGCCATCTTTTCAGATGCTTGCTTTCACAATGATGGATTATCACTATATGGAGGTTAAAATGAATGATGGAAGAAAGTTGGCTCCCTGTGGGAGTTTCCAAGAAACTGTAAGAATATACACAGGGCTGAATTCACTGAATACTAAAAATACATTAATACCTGTTAATATCCTTTTTTCTTTCCCCATTTGATGGACCATTTATTTTATATAGGTTTTCATTTACTCATTAAAGTGGTATGCACCATGAGCTTGGACTCTAAGTAGATAGCAACATAATAAGCTACCTGCTGACCATGTCTGGAGTCCTCCCACACATTCCCAGAATTCAGCTAGCAGAACTTCATATTCTGCATGTGGTCTTTGGATTTCGCTCACATTTTATTTATTGTCTTTTGTTCAATCCTAATAGTCTCTGTTGACAATTATGATGAAAGGTACTCTTGGTGATAGTTTTTTTTTTTTTTTCTTTTCATTCAGGTGTGTTTCTCCTCTCCAACTTGTGCTTATTTGGCTTGTAAACATTCTATTAGTAACCTTTGTATTTGAAATCATAAAATATTCCATGAAAGTTTCACTGAAGGAAGGTATTTTTATAATAGACTTGTGAAGCTTGTTTTATTTTTAAAAATTTATTTATTTATTTTGAGAAAGAGAGAGCATGGGCAGGGGAAGGGCAGATAGCGAGAAGGAGAGCGAGAATCCCAAGCAAGTTCTGAGCTGTCAGAGTGGAGCCCCATGTGGGGCTTGATCTCACGAAGTGTGAGACCATGACCTGAGACTGAAACCAAGAGCTTAACCAACTGAGCTACCCAGACTCCCCATGAAGCTTGTTTTAAATAAGAGGAGATAAATGTCAGAGTAAGGATATAATACAAGTAAAATGTGACAATTGTCTATTGTTACTAGAATTACTATTATTTTTGAGTGATATGTGTCAGTCACCTACATGTAAAGTGCTTTACTGAAATTTTATTCTACAACCAGTTCTCTGTATTCATTAGAATTATCTTCCCAACTTTACAGTTAGGAAACTGTGTCAAGGTGTGAACTCACTTGCCTAATTCCACACAGCTACTAAGAGTACGAAAAGTTTAGGGGTGCGATAGATGGCTCAGTAGGTTAAGCAGCCGNTTCCAAGAAACTGTAAGAATATACACAGGGCTGAATTCACTGAATACTAAAAATACATTAATACCTGTTAATATCCTTTTTTCTTTCCCCATTTGATGGACCATTTATTTTATATAGGTTTTCATTTACTCATTAAAGTGGTATGCACCATGAGCTTGGACTCTAAGTAGATAGCAACATAATAAGCTACCTGCTGACCATGTCTGGAGTCCTCCCACACATTCCCAGAATTCAGCTAGCAGAACTTCATATTCTGCATGTGGTCTTTGGATTTCGCTCACATTTTATTTATTGTCTTTTGTTCAATCCTAATAGTCTCTGTTGACAATTATGATGAAAGGTACTCTTGGTGATAGTTTTTTTTTTTTTTTCTTTTCATTCAGGTGTGTTTCTCCTCTCCAACTTGTGCTTATTTGGCTTGTAAACATTCTATTAGTAACCTTTGTATTTGAAATCATAAAATATTCCATGAAAGTTTCACTGAAGGAAGGTATTTTTATAATAGACTTGTGAAGCTTGTTTTATTTTTAAAAATTTATTTATTTATTTTGAGAAAGAGAGAGCATGGGCAGGGGAAGGGCAGATAGCGAGAAGGAGAGCGAGAATCCCAAGCAAGTTCTGAGCTGTCAGAGTGGAGCCCCATGTGGGGCTTGATCTCACGAAGTGTGAGACCATGACCTGAGACTGAAACCAAGAGCTTAACCAACTGAGCTACCCAGACTCCCCATGAAGCTTGTTTTAAATAAGAGGAGATAAATGTCAGAGTAAGGATATAATACAAGTAAAATGTGACAATTGTCTATTGTTACTAGAATTACTATTATTTTTGAGTGATATGTGTCAGTCACCTACATGTAAAGTGCTTTACTGAAATTTTATTCTACAACCAGTTCTCTGTATTCATTAGAATTATCTTCCCAACTTTACAGTTAGGAAACTGTGTCAAGGTGTGAACTCACTTGCCTAATTCCACACAGCTACTAAGAGTACGAAAAGTTTAGGGGTGCGATAGATGGCTCAGTAGGTTAAGCAGCCGACTCTTGATTTCTGCTCAGGTCATGATCTCACAGTTCGTGGGATCGAGCCCTGCTTGAGATTCTCTTTCTTCTCTCTTTCTGCCCCTTCCCCCTGTGCACACTCTCTCTCTCTTTCAAAATAAATAAATACACATTAAAAAAAAAAAAGAAAGAACAGTCTGACTTTAGACTTCATAGTTTTATCTCTGCTTATTGTATTGGGTAATTAAGATTAAGTTGAAACCTTTCCTAACAGGTGGCAACCAAATGTATTGAGGTAGAGGGAGTATAGGTTTGGGACATGTAAGGTAGGTTGTTGAGTCTAGACTACTCTTCCTATGACTGGCTCATCCTGGAGCAAGGTTTGGTGGACAGCTGGAGTAATGGCATGAAAAACAAAACAAAACAAAACCCCAGGAGAAGCAATGAGGGGAGGGGGAAGGCAAAGGCACTCTGACTTTTGGTGGTCATTTCTCAGAAATCTATTTGAGTTGAGTTCTATGTTATGCCTCTTTTTGTTATAGCCCTTAACAATTTGGGAAGAATTTTCGTATATATGATTTGATTTAATCCCTGCAACAAAGTTGTAAGGAAAGTACAGGGCTTCTCCAATTACTAACAAGAAAATGATGCTTGGAGAATTAAACCACATTGTCCATAGGCATGATAAGGAAACCTTCATTTATCCAGCACATATTTAATTTAGCACCAACTAAGTGCTGAGCATTCTGTTAAGATTTTGAAAGAGTTTCCTAATAACTGAGAACATAAAGTCTCATTAGAATCTTAGGAATATTGTTCAGATTCTTTCATCATTAACTTAGTTATGTTGCTGTTTTTTCAAAACTATGTATTATAGATATCATTTTAGTTAAACTGTGACATTACTGCCGTCTTTCTCCTAAGTACTTCATACAGGGTGAAGGCTTCTGAGTTTTAGAGGGAAAATATGATGGCATTAGCTGAGCATTTCCTTATAATTTTTTCAGAGACCATGTGACTTTGAACGTTTGGGAGCTGGTAGAGGTGTATACATACTTTAACATATGTTGTAATTACTACAGTGAACTCTGGAAGTTCCTTTTAGGCCCCCTGCAGTCCCAGTTTTGCAGCTACCATATTAATGTCACTATCTAGAATTTCTCATGTGTAAGTGGTTCTTATTAATAACAGTGGCCAAATGTGAATCATGGGCTTCATGGCACCAAACCTTAATGTCAAAAGAAGTATAAGTTTTGGGTCTGAATTTCATCATCTGAAAATGGGAGTCAAGGATATGCTAAATAACTATGCAAGAACTCCTAGGTAATCAGTGGAGACATTGACTATGTCATCTTTCTTCACTTTTCTACTACTTTTAATTAGTCATTTCTTCTACTCCTGCTAGGTGCTTTATATTCTGAGCTTCCCCTTCTGTCTTTAAAAAAAAAAAAGAAAATGTTCATTTTGTTTTGTCTCCAGGACCATATTCATCCAGCTTCCTGTTGGTTTCATCCCTTGGAGAGCCGTGGCAGAAGGTCAGATGGAGGTAGGAGGATGACATGATATAACTTAAAAACTGTCTGTTTTTTGTTCTCGGTCTCTGGAACACAACTTCTAAAATCTTGACTTTTGTAGGAGTATCTTTGCTATTGATGGTGGGTCATTGGGACCACTCTTTAGTTTATGTTAACAAAGAAACTCCTAATGAGCCCCTAGATAAGTAGACTTCTACATAGTCATGATGGATGATGGCCATCTTTGAGTCAAATGATATCAATCCAACTTTCTGACCTCCATGGAGACTAGGAGGATTGAAGGTTGAGTTCAGTCATGTGGCCAGTGATTCACTGAATTATGCCTGTGTGATGAAAACACTGCACATCTGAAGTTTGGGTAAGCTTCCTGGTGGGTGAGCACATCAGTGTGCCTGGATGGTGAAGGGTCCTGACGCTACAGAGAAAAGGTATAGTAGTTCCATGTGTAGGACTCTGTCAGACCTCTCACTGTGCTTGCTTGCTTGCTTGCTTGCTTGCTTGCTTGCTTTCTCTCTTTCTCTCTTTCTTCCTTCCTCCCTCCCTCCCTCCCTCCTTTCCTCCCTCCCTCTCTCTCTCTCTTTCTTTCTTTACTCATCCTTATTTGTATCCTTATCATAAAATGATAATCATAAGTAGAATGCTTCCCAACTCTGAGTCTTTCTAGAGTGTTATCAAATCTAACGGGTAGTGGTGACCCCTGCATTTGCAGTCCATTAGTCTGATGTATGGGTGATGTGGGAACACCAGAACTTGTGGTTAGGGTCTGATGCAATGACAGTTTTATTGAGGATGGCATTTTCAACCTGTGGATTCTTCCCTAACTCTGGGAAGCAAGTGTTAAAATTGCATTGAAGTATGGCAGATACTGCAGCATAGGTTTGTGCTCAAATATGCATACATCCTTACACTGTTTTTGCATCTCTATCCCTAGTTTGTGTGTGCTTTTGCATTTAAGGGCCAGCACCTGTGACTTTCTTTGGATTCTCTTAAAGCCAGTAGAGCTTTTTTGATCAACATTATGAGTTTAATTATAACCCCCACATTTATATGTTGAGGCTCTAACCCCCAGTAGCTCAGAGTGTGACTGTTTCTGCATAAAGGGCCTTTAAATATGTGATTAGGTTGAAATTAAACCATTAGGTTGGGCCCTAATTCAATCTTCATGATGCCCTCATAAGAAGAGGGAATTTGGACATACAAAAAGACACTAGAAATGCTCACACATGGCTGAAAGACACGTGAGCATGAGGCAAGAAGGCAACCATCTGCAAGCCAAAGAGAGAGGGCTCATAAGACATCAGACCTGCCAACGCCTTAATCTGGGACTTATAGCCTCTAAAACTGTAAGAACATTAATTTTTATTGTGTAAATTACCCAGTCTATGTGTTTAGTTATGGAAGCCCTGGCAAATTCATACAATCATATGTGCAGATAAGTAGGAAATACTTAAGTGTTTGTTTATGGTTGGCTCCTAACTTACTGACTAGCACACCTGTAGAAAGCCCAGTTCTTTTGTCCTTGAGACAGCACAGATTTTAGAGCATAATTTATACCCCGTACTTCCCTATGGGTTCATGCTGAAGCTAAGATGTTGTCTGAAATTGTGCCCTTGCTTGACTTCTCCTAACTCTATCCCTGCTTTCTCCTGAGAGAATTTTGTTAGTAAACCACTTAGGTGCACATCCTAGTTTCATAATTTGACTTCTGGGTAATCCGTTGTGGGAGAAGGTATTTATTCTACTGTCTCCCTTCCTGTAGGATCACCATAGGCTGGCTGGTCCCTTGATCAATATTACTCACACTCTCAAGGTAGTCAGGTTGCATAGGTCTCCATTTCTAGGTTTATTAACCTCTCCTTCTAGCCTGCCTTCTTGACCAAGTAGTGGCATCAGCTCTATTGACAAGGGTCTGGAGTGCAGCTGTATTTCCTGGGGTTTCCCTACACTGCGTTCACATTATGTCAATAGAAAATTGGAAATATTACAAAGCATAAGAAAATCTTGGTATTTGTAATAACTTAGTCTGATTACAAAGTCTTAACATTTTGTTGTTATGTTTATGTCTTAGTTAAGAGACACAGTGGTAAAGTAGGTGAACACATGGATTCTAGAGCTTTGCCATAAAATGGAATTTAACCAGGGGTGTCTAAGTTATGTCAGCACTCTGTATATCAATATCTCCACCTACAAAATAGGAATACTAATATCTATTTCATGGATTTTTTTCTTAAGTTAATATGTCCAAAATAGGACTGCTAGGTACTCAAATTATAACTTCTATTGTTGTTATTATCTATTGAATAGAGTATTAGAGGGTTTTTTTTAGTATTTTAATAAAGCATTTTAGAGTATTATTTTTAGAGTATCCTTGAAAGTAGAGGTAAGAAAAAGCCTTTCTTCCTTATATACCTCTTTCTGTGTCAAACAAGTGAAAGTTTACCACCACCACCCCCAACCCCACTGTTTCCAGAGCAGAGTCCTCTAGCAGTTGATCCAGTAGATGCTTGGATTTATTTAAAATATATTTTTGTGTAAGACATTGGTCTAGGCACTAGGAAATACTAGTAAACAAGACAAAGTATAAGCCATTCATAATACATGTGATAGAAGTAGACAATGGAAAGGTTCCAAGACCACCACTTTTTCTTTTGAGAATGTTACTAGGCTAGGAATTGTTGATTCCCTTTATATGGGAAGTCAACCATGACCTGCAGGTATTAGTGGCATTTGAGAAAGGCCTTGACATAAGAGGAAAATCCAGTCACAAAAGGGATAGGATGAAGGACTTTCTAGGTAGTGAAAACAGCAATTGCCATGGTCCTGACTTAGGGAAAAAAAATTATCAGGAAAAAAGATAATCAAGTAACAAAATGATAAGAAGTAAACTTGAGAGCTCCTTGACCCACTTAGGAGAAGTTTTCTCTATATGATCCTTACCTACAAATAAAGCAATTGAGTTTATATTAAAGCAACAGCACATAATAGTCATCTTAGCATAAAACTGTTTTGAAATTTTCCTGCAGTGCTCTCTATGTAAAATGAGCTGATCAGATTACCAAGTGAGAGAGCTACCCACATAACCTAAAAACAGATTCACTTACCCATATCTAGAATTTCAGATATTTGGATGCATTTGTTTAGAATAATTCCAAGTTCTTAGTAAGACTAGACAACCCCAGGAAATCCAGAAAGAAAAGTAAAATGTCACATATCTATTCACATTTGCCCTGAAATAACTTCTAGGCAGTAACTTTGAAATATGTAGCAGCTCATTCAGTCCACATTCCTTCTTAGATCTGTGTTCTTCTCCAGTTATGTACAGATGAATTTAAAATTTTCCCAGATAAGATTTGGCACTGAACTTCTAACTGTTCATCAAAGATAACGTTGAAAAATTCAATTATGCACCCCTTTTTTTTCTCCGAAAGTAAGAAAACCTTGCCATAATCAGTCAAGCTATTTTTAAATTGCAGGAGGGTAGAAATGAAGGTACAAATTAATGAGCTGATGTCATATTAATGTAGTCTTTTTGATCTTGTAATCATGAGCTCTTTACAAATCATGTTTGGTTTCAAGATTGTGATTCGAGACTTCTGGTTGCAGACATATAATTTAAATACCATTAAAGGAAGCTCCAGATGTTTCAGTGGAAACATTTCTTAAATTTAAGAATGAAACCACAGAAGATGATCTTGTCTAACTAGCCGTGTGCTCGTGGGCAATTTGCTTTCTCTCTCATGGCGTTAGGTGCTTTAAAAGATTTGTTGATTTCCATGTTTCTCTGAGTTTTGACGTTGTATGAAGGATCTATGATTGATAAATACAGAAAAATAAGTTATAAAACAAAGGTCTCAGAATAAGGCCAGGTGATAGACCTACTAGTATGTAAAAACAAACAATAGGTGGCTTAGTTGGTTAAGCGTCCAACTTTGGCTCAGGTCATGAGCTCATGTTTTGTGAGTTCGAGCCCGTATCGGGGTCTATGCTGACAGCTCAGAGCCTGGAGCCTGCTTCGGCTTCTCTGTCTCCTGCTCTCCCTGCCCCTCCCCAACTTGTGCTCTATTTCTTTCAAAAATAAGTAAATATTAAAACATTTTAAAAACAAACAAGAAATAAAGTCTAGGTTACACTTTTATTTATTTATTTATTTATTTTAGGAATGGGGGTGGTATCTGTCATTTTACTTCAACATCCTTATTGCTTACATACTGACGTGCCCAGAGTCCAAACTTTCAAATGTAGGTCACATTGCTTTGTGAGGAAGGTAGATAGGAAGCAGGGTCTTTATTAATTCTGTGGCAGCTCTTTCTAAACTTTCAGGATCCCTTGACTAGGTAGGAAAGCTTTTACAACAGAACATTTTTGCTAAATGTAGAAAAAAAAAAAAGGGGGAAACAAGAAAAGGAAAACAACCCAACAACAAAAAACTTGACATTTAAAAGTGATTTGAAAGCAAAACAAAAATCTGAATTATAAAAAAGCCAGATCAAAATGACTGTGCAGTCAGAAACAGTTCCTAAGAGGAAAGGCAAAGTAATATTTTCACTTTTGCAAAAATGAATGTTTTTGTTGTTCTGTGAATATTCTTCATTAGGTAGAAGCTGTTTATTTATTGAAGGTCAGGAATTTTAGCTGAAATGATAGAACAATTGGATAAAACATGTAGTGTGATTCCTTCAAGGACCACTCAAGGAACTTTCCTTCTTTGTGGTTTAAACACTTTCAGTGGTGCTTTTTTTTTTGACAGATGCGTGGTTATGAATATTTATAGTATTGCCAAACATGAAAAATAAAATGTTTTGTTCCAGCCCTACAATGAAATGTGTATGCTATGTTTTCAAGAAATAGAAATGGTAAACAATTATTTATCTTAGAAACTCAATCTCTGGTCTGGATTGGCGTATTAGCACATTGACTGGTATCATAGGGGATAGGTTAATTAATTCCTTTTTTAACTTAAACCTCTTCGGTTATCCTTGGTAAAAGTCATCTCCAGTAATGAATTCCACTGCTTCACAACTCTATTAAAAATTTTAGATGTACTCTTAATTGTAAACAAGATTCCTAGATGTCCAAAAAGCTGAACACAGCACAAGTAGCTAAATGCAAAATATAAAATATTAGATAAGATCATAAGCCAGGTCAGATTGACTACATCTTTCAATTCTGATGTTCTCTTTCATATATATTTTCACTGTTTTATTGAGCAAGAGGCCATATAATTTTCAACAACCTCAGTCATAACCCATTAGGTGACCAACATTTATTATTAGTTATAATCTGATCACATACATACACATGTGGTTTATAGGCACATGGTCACCTTATAGGGGTAGTATTTTTCATCAGGCTCTAACTTCCGGGAAATCAAGGCTGAGTTGTAGGCAATGCTTTTTGAAGACATATAGTTTCCTATGAGGAAGGAGGAACATGGCTAATGATGGAAAGAAGAAAGAAGAGCCAACCCAAGTTTGTGAAGTTTGTGTAATAAAAATGGTCCATTAAGTGCATCTGGTTACTGGATCTCCTGAATTAGTCTCTGGGCAAGAGGAGGAGTGGGGAAGAATGAATATACCAGCATTTATCTTTCATCAGCTAGCGATCCATCCACAGGACATTAACTCCAGCCCCTGCTTCTGGGATTTGTATATATGAAAGTACAGTGAGGTTTCCCTGTGCCCTACACATTGGCATCAACAAAGGAAGCATCAGGATAGGGAGTGACAGGTAAATGGGGCCATCATGTGGTTTGCATTTATATGAATCTAGTTGAAGCCTCCATAGTACTGATTCCAAAAGTAGTAAGTAGCCACAAAAAGAGATGGGCTGACGTTAAGTGAATAAATTGTTCAGTTATGTGCAGTGAATTGTGGCATTTTATTTTTTTAAATGTTTATTTATTTTTTAAGAGAGACAGACAGAGACAGAGACAAAGACAGAGGATCCAAAGCAGGCTGCACGCTGATAGCAGTGATCCTGATGGTGGGCTCAGACTCATGAACCATGAGATCATGACCTGAGCCTAAGTCGGACGCCACCCAGGTGCCCCATAATCAACTGTAGCAGTTTAAAATCCACATAAGGAGAAAAGTACATGGTGTGTGTTTTATTTCTAACACTATTGTCTTTGAAACTATTTAAATACAGCAATTCTGTTTCAACTGTGGATTTTTAGGTCATGCACATAAACTGTTTATGTTTCTGCAATAGCAAGAATCCTGGATCAGGCATGCATAAGCAATTGCAAGTTAAAATTTATGTTTTCTCATTGAAAGCCATGCTTTCTCACTAATACCACCTTTGCATTTGTGAACTTTTGGGTTTTTCGTATCCTTTCTACGTAGATCTTTTGCCTATTGCTCTCTGTGAGCAATGTTTGATAATTCCACAACAATCATATATTTATGTGTTAGTGCCATATGAGTGTTCAGTTCTTAAACATCACCACTGAATAATGTGTCCCACTTAGCAATTATAAAATATTACTTCCAATTGAATATGTGTCAAGTTAGCTTTTGTTGGTTACTCAGTTAATATAACGTATAACCTCTGTTTCAGATGACATGTAAAAATATGTACTATCAAAAATTAAAATGGCTTGAAAAGTGGTGCAAGGGGATTGAGACAAAGGGAATTTCAGTTCAGAAAATATGAAGGAAAAAAAACTAGCATGTAAAATTCATGCCTTCTTATTTTTTCTTCTTTCTCTTTCTTTTTTCTCCTCTTGTTTTTTCCTTCTCCTTCACCATTTTTTTTTCTTAGCTAAATGTGAGTTATAGTCCTTACTATTTAGTCACTCTTTAAATATACTTTGATGACAAATAAAATGGTTTCATTAGTAAATATGTAATGAAATAACTTTAGGGCCATAAAAACAAAACTTCTAAATAGCCCCCAGCGTTTTGTGCGTTCATGCAGAATTTATGATATAAAACTGTCCTAGGAATAACCTTGATACAAAATATGCATTTCACAACTTAAAGTCCTGACAGCATCAAGTTACCACATTTCTGGACATGTTAACCAAGGTAAAGCAAAGAACATTGTTTACCTGGATTTATCCAAATGAATTTTCTTAAAGAAACCATTAAAATCAGTTATTGTATGAATTTCAGTAGTGAAGTGTGATCACCCATCGGGAAGTTATTTTATTGATCTAGGGTAAGTTGTGGAATACTTATAACATTATTATCTAATGATTTTCACCATTGGCATAATTCTTTTCTTTATGGTAAAATTTGGTGGGAAAGAGGGAAAAGGGAGGAAACCCACCCTTATCTGGAATGAAAATCAAGAGAATCACAACATCCTCTGTTGTCCCAAGAGTCTTAGCAAGGAGGTGCATTGTGACAGAGATCCAGGCAGAGAACCTCTTACACATGTGTGCTTTGCTTCAGTATATTCCTTTCATTACTGGAACAATATACAAAATCTTCTAATAGTATTAGTTCTAATCATCTTTTTTTAAAAATATTTTATTTATTTTTGAGAGAGAGAGAGAGAGACAGCATGAGCAGGGGAGGGTCAGAGGGAGAGGGAGATACAGAATCTGAAACAGGCTCCAGGCTCTGAGCTAGCTGTCAGCACAGAGCCCGATGCGGAGCTCGAACCCACAAACCGTGAGATCATGACCTGAGCCGAAGTCGGACGCTTAACCAACTGAGCCACACAGGTGCACCTAGTTCTAATCTTAAACCATATTCTTGTGCTGCTGTTAGTACATAAGTAGTTGGAATGAATCTAAAATTTCCTTATGTTAGAACCAAATACAGATGTCCTCTATTTTTTGCCCTTCCATGTTACTTTTATATTGCTTTAAGAAAATGTAAATAGAAGCTTTGTTGGAGTTCAGAATACCCTGTTGGAAAATATGGCGCCTTGGTATATTGAATATTTTAAGCTGAAGGAGTTTGAGAAAATGGCCGAACTAGGAGAGTCACTTTGATCTTTCTACTCGTTTCCCCTGAGATAGGTCACAAAACCCTCCCATGAAAGGTGCCCTCTCTATACTCAGAGGAAAGGAGCATCTTTATCTTCCAAGACAAAGATATCCTTTCTTCCAGAAAAATCCTAACAGGCCTTGCTAAGTTTCCGCCACTTTACTGTGATCACTTCATACTCAATACATCTGTATACATGTTATTCCTCCAGGACAGCCTACTCTAAAAATATTCAAGTCTGTTTCTTCCGTTCTTCATTTGCTTATGAAGGCTCTCATGTTACATGAACTTAAATACATTTGTATTCTTCTCTTCTGTTAATCTTTCTTTATCAGTTTAATTTTTAGACCCAGCCGGGAGTCCTAAGAAAGTTTACCTCCCGTACTGTATTAATAAAGTAACGTTTTTATGTGAACCTTGTGGCCGGTTGTATAAATAATATTTTACAGTCAGATATCAATGATATGACCATCATGCATGGAACCTTAATATAATGTCATCTGGTCACAGTTTTCTGAAGCCAGGAGTTTTAGAATGACTTTTATCAGACCAGAGAGCCTAGCTGAGAAATCTTACCCTCACTGTTTATGGGGAGAAGTCTGAAATTCATGAAACGTAAAAGTCTAACTTCCTCTAAATTTTAAATTCCCCAAACTGTATTATTATTATTATTATTATTATTAATTATATTTATTCCTTCCCAGTGACCTCATTTACCCTACACCAAGATATGAAAAGATATAAATCATCTGTTTCTTTTGACAAAACACTAAACTGAATTTTTAGGAACAATCTCTCCCTTGACATTTTACAAATGATTCAACTCAGAATATTTTAAAAAATGGAAAATATATTATTGTGGTTATTCCAAACCTGGAGGATGGTTCAATAATTTTAATATTCATATACTTCTTCTACCTTTAATTTTAACATATATTTTCTCTCACTTCAAATGTTTTTCTCCTCTTTTTCTCCCCAGATTTTCAGAAATTAAATTTTTATTACTTTAATGCACATGTCGAAAAATAAAGATATTCCACTCAACTCCCTTTTGAAAATAAAACTATCTCCGTTTTTAAGTTATACTATCAAAGATTTAGACTCAAAAGAATTACTATTTGAGGCTTACCAGTCCCTTATGGTACATTTTTGCAAATACCAACTTGGGGTTTTTAAATATTGTGGGGAGATGGATGCAAAGGAGACACAGTCTTTAATAGTAACTTTTTTTCCTTTGCTAAATGAATAGTAGTGCATTAATACTTTAGGGAACTAGGGAAATTATTGTTACTTTTTAAAAAGCAAGTACCGTAACAAAATATATGTGCATAAGTCATTTGGTGAGGGAGGTGGGGGCAGGGAGAGAAACAGAAGGTAAAAGGAAGAGAGAGACAGAGAAACCCTTCTCTCCAAGCCAACAGAGATATTCCTAATGTCATAAGAAATGGTGACAAATAGGAAAACACTGGTTTCCATAGTTGCCACTTTCAGTTGGATATGGGGCATCCTGTTTTCTTTGTTTTATTTATAACAGAAGGCAAAATTTAGATCTCAGAGGAGGAATCAATGAAAACTCTCTTGAGGTTGGTGTTTTTGGTTTTTTTAGTTTATTTTTTTGACTTCGGTGGGTAATCCAGTATTCTATAAAAATTAAGAGTCTGAGTGCCTGGATAGCTTAGTCATTTAAGGATCTGACTCTTGATTTTGGCTCAGGTCATGATCTCATGGTTTGTGGGATTGAGCCCCATGTCAGGTGCTGCACGAACAGCACAGTACCTCCTTGGGATTCTCTGTCTCCTCTCTCTGGCCCTTCCCTGCTTCTGTACGCTCTCTCGCTCTCTCTCAATAAACATTTTTACAAAAAGGAAATTAAGATTCTGAATTGCATTAGAATTAAGGCCAAATAATGTGGCCTGCATTTGAATTTTAAATCTGCGCATGGTTGCCTGAATTTATTACTAAACTTTAGTTTATAGAAGAGCAGATGGTTCCTTGTGCTCCAGATCAAATACTGTCAACTACTTATTTGATCATGTGCATTGGGTTTTTGATTTAAATAATTGAGCTTTTGCAGTCAGTACTTCTGATATCTGACCTGCTTCTTGCAGCTTTTCTGATTATGAGGACCATTGTTGGCTCTTGACCAAGACCTAGTTATGGCAGTTCTTTGAATATAGGTAATCTATGAATGCAAATTAAAAAGAAAGTCCTCATACTATTTCAGAATATAGAGTTTTCCATCTTTTGTTTCAAATAATCAAGCACATAACACTGTGCTTGATTTAATAAACCATTATCCACAAAGAAGGGAACACAGATGAATTGTTTTTCTTACTTCCTTCTATAGTAGGTTATTTGCACAAATGCCCGATCAGTGTCCTCTCTGTATTCCTTCCATTCTATTCTGTGATGCTGCACCTTCTCCTATCAAGAGGTGGAGTGTGTTTCTTCACCCCTTGAGTCTGTTCTGGTCTCATTACTGGTTTTAAGCAACATAATATAGTATTAGGGACATTTTGATAATTTTGAGTCCAGGGGGTTATGCTACCAAAGACTAGCAAAGCCACCTACATGAAATTTGCAGGAAGCCTACATAAGAGCAATATAGATGAGCATAGTCTAAATTGCCACTCCACAAAAATGAAAACTAAATAAATTATTCCAAGCCATTATGCTCTGTTACTGTTCACTATATAACAAGGATTAACTGATACAATTTCTATTTTATTTTCCACTGAGCATTTTTTCCCTATATGGCTCACAAGTTCAAATTCTAGGAGGCCTTCATTGTTTGTGTAACTTCATAAATTTCCTTAGCCTCCACTCATTTATTCAGTCAAGAGATACCTAACTAAGCTTTGGCTGTATGCCGGTCACCTCAAAGGCATGTTGGATAGAGTGGTGACCAAGGTAAAAGCCTATCATTTATGGTCCTTTCATTCTAGGAAGACTAATATATCTCTCTTAGGATTGCTTTGAGGTGTAAATTAGGTGATGAATATATAACACACAACCCATGAATGCAGTTACATCAACTCTTCCCACTCCCCTATCACTTTCAGGTGGAAATAAATGATTATTTTACTGAGAATTATTTTCCTAAGAATCATTTCCCTAAGGAATGATCTCTGATACAGCTTTACAACAAACTCTGCTATTTAGCTGAAAAGAGCAGTCAGTGTGAGTGACTCTACCATTATCATCTATGGTTTAATGTCTCTAAATTATGTTTTCTTTTTGATAAAATAGAGCTAATACTTTAAAAATGTTTTTATTAGTGTAAGTAATATATCTTGTTCTCATTTATTTGTCTTTACATTATACATTTGCTTTCAATCTCTGAATCTCTGCAATCACTATCAATTCTAATTAATATTCTAAGAAACTGAATCCGAAACAAAAAATCTTGGTTAAGTTGTTTTTGATACATTGTTTGTGAAGATACCTAAAGGCATGTGACCTGGAACCCATTTCTCCAGAGCTATAGTTGGTTCTATGAAGACGGTTACTGGGCCATTCCCCATGTGAATTTGACAGATTGCTTAGCTGAACAGAGAACATTCAGGAACTTTAGGTCATTAGTCATTTTATGGAGGGAAGAATATGGCTTCCCTAGTCGAAGGGTTTTGCCTCCCACAGAATTTGTACACCATTATAGAAGTAGGCCTCATTGTTCAGGGAAGTGTGTGTGAGTTACTTTCTATCTGAATCTATAAGTCCCCTGATGAGATGTGAAATGTCTTCCATTAACAGAAATGATTCCCCAAAAGTGAAGAACCATTACATTTGTCCAAAACAGTCATCATATGTATCTATTAAGAGTCCAATTGTATAAAGAGTGAATGAATATGTTCTCTCTGGAAGTATTCTAAAGAAAAAAAAAAACATGTATCATATACATATTCTATATAAACCAGTTGTTTTTTCATTCTTGGCACCATTGATATTTGGGGCTGGATGATTATTCATTGTGAGGGGCTGTCCTGTGCATTGTTAGACATTTTAAAGGACTCCAACACCACTAATCTTTACTCGATAGATGCCACTAACACCCCTGCCACCAATTCTAACAATCAAAAATATCTCCATATATATATACATAAAATATGTATATGTATGTATATAATGTATATATATGTAATTTATAAAATGTATCAAATTGTCTAAAACATAATTCCACAACAAAATTATTATTATAATCTTTCATTGTGGCTGAACAAAAAATATTAATGAGCATTTGGGTAGAGCTGGAAAGGCAGATACAAGTGAGGGAGCATGCAATTTAAGGAAAATATTACACACATTGCACATAAACACTGAAGTCCATTTTGGAAGTGAACTGTATTTCCTTGATTCTAATATTCACAATTTTTTCTATTTTTATTTAGTAAAGAATCTCTGAGATACGTCTTACACTTGATAGGCTTATTTAACTTCTTTTCATTCCCTTTGCTTCTAATCTGGGACTAGACCATTTGCTACTATGACTAGTCATACAACTCAGGAGTTAAAGTGATTGCCTTTCACCAGGAGTATGAAAAGATTCTAAAATAGTGAAAGTACAGGTAGGCAGAAGCTTAATTGGTGAGATTTTTCTGTTCTTTTTAAAAAATGTATGTTTGTTTTGAGACAGAGAGAGAGAGAGACAGAGACACAGTGGGAGCAGGAGCAGGGGAGGGCCAGAGAGAGAGGGAGACACAGACTCTGAAGCAGCTTCAGGCTCTGAGCTGTCAGCAGAGCCTGATGCAGGCCTCGAACTGACAAATGGTGAGATCATGATCTGAGCCAAAGTCGGTGGCTTACTGAGTCACCCTGGTGCTCGCCACCCACTTTTTAAAAAAAATTTTTTTAATGTTTAAGATTTTTATGTTCTTCATAATGTATGTTTCTCTGAGTCTAAGTGACATTGAAAGAACAGGTGTCAATAAAGGGACTAAGGAAGACATGAGAAAGAATTGACCAAAGGGAAGTAATGATGAATTTGATATCAGACAGGCTGAGTTGGTAAATTAAGCCATATACAGGAGGCTATGCACCCTTGACGCTAGCCCTTCATCCCACACTTAGGGAAACAGAAAGAATGTAATTGGTGAAAATTTGATGCTATTTCCTGTCCCAGTAAATCCCAGTAAATTTAATTGCCAATAAAATGGCATAAAAGAACACTTATGTGAATAAGACTTGAGTAGCTGATATCAAATATATAAAATGAACCTGAAGTTTTATACTTTGATATGTATACATACACCTATGTATTTATATATGTATATTATGTATTTATATATGTATATTATATACATATATAAATGTGTACATATATTCATATGTATATGTTCATATATACTTACATATACAGTGTCTCATCTCTATACACATACATAAGCTATACATATGTACATATGTATTCTTTACTTTGTTACACATAGTATCATATAAATGTGTCATATAAAATGACACTGTGTAAATTAATGTCTAAAATGTATATCAAAAGAAAACTTTGTACTTTTGTAACTTAATGTTGGAGGAAATATTTTTATGGATGACAATTCAAAGTTCAATTGGATTTTTTAAAACTCAGAGAGAAAGAAATTATTTTCTCTAATAGACTAAAATCCTCTTGAGGTCAAGGCTTCTTTTTAAGTCCTGGTTTATTGTCTTTAAACTTCATGCTTTTCAAAAGCTTGCTGATGTTGCTGAGCCCAGAGAACTCCTCAATTTCGATATGCCTAATTTAGGATGTCAACCACAGCTATTCAAATACTCATATTATTTAACCTCCTTGATTCTCTGTTTGCCTGTCCTATGAACTGGTGATAACTTCTGTTCTCAGAATTTCATTATGAGGATTAAATTAAATAATAAGTTCATGAAGAACATTTGGTGAAACATCCATTTCAGTGTAGGTGCAAGATACATGTTTCTCCCTATCTCCTTTACCCTCATCGAACTGGGAAGCATAAATCAATGTCCAGCAACATACAGAAATAGAGAAAATTGCATTTTCACATAAGCAACTTTCTGATAACTTATTATAACTTAGGGACAATTTTTGGTGGAAGCACATTTCAAATTATAATTTGACTTCATATAGCCTGGGAACACTAAACACATCATGAACCCCACACACACATACACAAACACCACAAATATTTACAAAGACAGATGCACAAGAAGATTTCCATTACAACTGCATTTCCCCAGGGGACTCACCTGACCTGGAAAGGTTTCTATAAGTTTCTAAAATAAAATAAAATATGTGAAATTTTTCTTAAAGGTATTAGAGAAAGCATTTTCCAAAATGCCTCACTGTAAGAAATAGAATCTAGTCCTTTGGTGCTTTCGGGGTACACACCATATTGTGGTAAGGCCACTTTAGTATAGATGCTTACATAGAGAACTCATTTTATAAAGCAAGGCCCAGGAAATAGCTAGAAGAAACCAATCCTAATTCTTAGTCAGCTTTTGTCTTATGCTTCTGCATTTATGTTTTCTCGTCTCATTTATCTAGTTTTTTTAATCCATTAATTGAGCACCTGATTATTATGGTAAATATTTCTATGATCATGAACTAAAATTGGCTTTGTTGTACTTACCTAATACGATCTCAACTCTGACTACTTTGACATAAACATACTTCCCTGTTTATGACACAACATACCCCTTTCTCACTGTGGTTCCTCTGCATGTCTGTCTCAAATAGTAGTATATCAATTTCTGCTACATTTTGGGGAATAGTCTCAGATTGCTTTTTGGCCATTTTGTCCTTAGAATGTCTAAGTGTAGCAACTGAATATCTAAACAGTAAACATTAGTTTTAGCTTTATATTAGTTTTGTTGCATATGTTTTTATTGATACCACATAATAACCACAAGACGTGGCTATTAATAGCACCATCTCAGAGTTGTAGAGCAGGAAAAATTAGACTTAAAGAAGCCAAGTAAACTACCCAAATTCAAAAAGTTGGTAAGAGAAGGTGTGCCTGACTCCAGTGTTTCTGATCCTTCTACAATTCCAACCTATGAAGCAAAAGAGCAGAGCAAAAATCGGTGGATAGAACATACAACAGAATTTAGAAACTGAAGTTTGCTGGCTCTTAATTCTAGGTTCCATTAAGAATGACGAGGAAGAAACAGCTTTAAATTCCCATCAAGTTTAAAATCTATATGTATAGCTGCATGGCAACAGCAATCTTCATTTTAATTTACTTTTCTTTAGGTCCATCTCAAAGGGTTTTGACATGAAAATAAATTCTCTAAAATTAAGCTGTGGCAAAGTATTGAAATATAAATGAAGACACATTGGAAAAGAAATGGAAGCACAAAATTGATTTGTGCAGTTCAATCTTTGGGTTCCCTTTATTAATTGTTCTGTCTACTCTTGTTTTTCATGGTATGTCCCACATAGAAAGCTTTTTAGAATGTGCCTTGACGAAGATGGTACTTTTAGTACAGACCTACTCAGTACATAATAACGTTTCTCAAAATCAAACCTGGAGGAAGAGAATTGCAGAGGGATAAGCAAGTCTACTGAAGGTACTCTCTGCCTGATGGGAGAAGAGCATGAAGATAAAGTCAGGTCCATTCAGCATCAGGACAATGAATTAGTGTGAAACAGGCTTTTTTTTTTTTTTCTGTGATTTTAAATATAGTATTTTGTGTGAGTAACCAGGTCCAATACAGGCAAGAAAAGCCATAAATGTGAACAGAATGGTAGTGAAAAATGTAAACTTGGAATGAGGGAGACATCAACAAGGGTGGTCTGATAAATTTTGTGGAAACTGCCAGTTTAATCAGGTCTCTCAAGTTTACATTTCCTAGGTAGAATGCCACTGACAGTCTGCAATTGAGTCCCTTTCAACATTGTTGACAGAGTATTTATGATCCTGCTATTGTCTACCTGTCCGGATTCAGTTCTAACACAATCCTCCTTACACTTTAATGCTGTAGCAAAACTGATCTGCTTAAAGTTTCCCAAATACATTATCATTTTCTGATATTGTCATTTTTTCATATGCTGCTTTCTCTGCCTTAAATTCATGACTCCTGTCTATGCTGTCTCTGCCTTCCGGGGTTACTCAAAGTTTCTTCTGCAGTGAAATCTTTCTGAGACTCCTTCAGGCAGATATGAAGACTTGTATTCAATGCTCCTAAGTCATCTTGTATTAAATTTCCCCTTGAGCAGAAATGACTGTATCTGACTATGATATAGACTATGTTTGGTCTGCACCTGCCATATTTCTACCAAGAAAGTATTGTACTCTCTTGAAATAAATCTGTTTTTCTACCTCCTCAGATTATAGTTTAGTGTCAGCCAATGCTATTTCAACACTTTGCTTCATTTTCTCGTGACAGACATCACTCATCTCTCTGAGCAGGTTTCTATTCGGACAGGAGACTTGGCTTCTTAGTCCTTCACATTTAGCATTCAAAACTGGACTATAAATCCAGTTAAGGATAAAACCACACTTTTAATATTGATATGTATTTAATATTTAGTATGACATTAGATTATTATAGGTAGAGCTGTTTGCGATACTGAGCCTAGAAAAATGTCAAATACAATTTTGCTTGATTAAATTGGTTGGCTGATGGGATGATTGTTTAGTAACTCTCTGATCAGCATATTTTTCCTGAAGTTCTTTTTTTACTGACTTCTTCCACAAGCACACTGATTCCCAGATAGTTGTGTTCTAAAGGCTCTCTCCATCACCTGCAAAATGGAAATTTATAAACATGTTGTAGATGTGAGATATTACATTGTTTCTATTAATTGACTTATTGGCTATATAGACTCTCTTCCAGAACCAGTGGGAAGACCACAGAGTTGCCAGAACATTATAGCAGTGAACGACCCTCTAAGACAATGGGAATATGTTCAACTAACAGACTCTCATTTCTCTGGTTACTATATGCATGCCATTTAATAGTTTAGTACATTCCTAGACAGTAATCAAAACTCTTTTCTCATCAGTCCCATTTCTAAATACAGGTTCTACCTAGACAACCTTAAGATGATGTCTCTAAATTTGTGCGTTTTAGAATGTGTTTGTTTGTATACCTGCATGTGTATCCTATAAAAAGCACTCCTCTGCTTATGGACACTTTTGGCATGAGTTTGGAATACATTGCTTATCCCTAAGACCACATGTTTTTCCCTGTTTCCACTCTGGAGATGTATTTGTCCACGACTCCATATTAATCCTATTTTATGGTGGCTAACAACCACCAAATAGCTAAGAACTTCATTTGTGCTCAAATAATGACCACCAGTAAAAGCCCTTCAGAGAGCTGATTTTGAGAATAATACAGGTCCATCGCTTGTACTAATCAGTGAACCAATGATTCCTGCAATTCCCTGTGGTGTTTTAAAGACTAAGAAAAAAGATTGCATTTACTGCAGATGAGGTATAAAATCTCCTAGAGGCTGCACCTTGCACAAAGTGGAGTTTTTTTCTTAAAAGAGAGAGGATATTTTAAAAATCTGATTTAATAAGACTACCTATCTCTACTGAGTAAAATAACTGGTTACATATCCAAACTGTGGTTCTAAATAGTTTATATTTTTAAGTAATAACTGTGTATAGTTATTTTTTAAATAAAGATATAATGTGGGGACTTCTCATATAAATGTTTGGAAATGTGAACTTTGTATTGAATTTCATATGTATTTAGGAAAAAAATTTATATGTTCATTGAAAAGCAGGATTTTACTTTTGGCCCATTATGATTATGCTTTTCATTGTCATGTTCTCTGAGCCTGTTTAAATATGCAGTAGTTAGGAGGTACAATCTGTTTCCTGGAGGAAATGTAATTACTAGACAATAATGCAAAGACACAAAAATCAGAACGTGGTGCATAAAGGTTCTTCTCTCTTTGGATCCCCAGTGGGACCATCTGGGCACCAGTGTATCTGATGCTTAGAAATTTGCTTTTGCCAGGGCTGCCTCCCATGTTTCTTCCCAATTCTTTCCCGTTCCATCCAACACACACCTGCTTCTTGGTTTCCCTCACTTCATTCCATTGTCGCAGGTTATGTTTAGTCCCTTTATACCCATCTTTGTCCTTGATAGAGTTGATGTTTATATAGGAACTTCAGTGTCCTTCGTTTCAATATTATTTCTTTATGGGAAAACTTTTTTTTTTTTTTTGGCTAATATCTAGCCTGTTTTATGGCATGAGTATTATAGAACTATATCCTTTTTTTTTTTTTTTTTAATAGTTTATTTATTTTTGAGACAGGGAGAGACAGAGCATGCGTTGGGGAGGGGCAGAGGGAAACACAGAATCCGAAACAGGCTACAGGCTCTGAGTGGTCAGCACCGGAGCCCCACGCGGGGCTCGAACCCAAGAACCATGAGATCTGATCCGAGCCGAAGTCGGACGCTACACCGACTGAGCCACCCAGGTGCCCCTAGAAGTATTTCTTTAATCCAAGCCATGTACGATCCCAAAATTGTGGTGAGGGAAGAGGAGAGAAAAGGATAGAGAAAAATACAAAACAACACTCACTTTCTCCACCATAAAGTTTAATAATAACACTGATCACAGGGCACCTCTTCAAATATGATTAAGAGGCTATAGAACATTTTTTCTTCCTTATATAATCACAGTGTATTGGGTTTTTTTATGATTACAATATATTACTATTTCAACTATTTGAGAATATAGTAATATTAAGGACTTACCAAGCAATGCAATATCCTCTTTGATAAAACCACCAATTTATAAGTGCATTGTGTCCAAAAGGAATCTCCCAAAACTTCTGACACAGAAGCTAGGCTTTGATTGAATGCCATCGTTTGGGAGCAGGGAATAGAACATTGATTCCTGGATTTTTTTTTTTTTTTTTTGCCTCCCTGCTCTTGAGGCTCTCCAGTGGTCTGGAATAAAGAAGGTGGATATTTAGAGTCTTGGAGGTCTGAAACAATATATTTTCTATAACAAAAATATTTACATTTTGATTTATTTTAACAAAGAGTCATTGAGACAAACTAGACAAGCAATTAACTAAAGACGAAAAATAATATCTTTACAAGTTGTTTATTATAAGTGAAAGTCTAAGGAAAAAATAATAAAGCAGGTATTTATCACATTGCCTTTTTTTTTAAAGAGGAGGATAGAAGATATTGAGTGATTCACACTATCTACATAGGTAAGGAAAATCATCTTGAACGCCAGGTTACAAATTCATTGTAATATTTGGAGGCATTTGTTAATACACATAATTGGAATTACACATAAGGGGAATAATAGGTACCAGGGTACAGATACGAGAAAGATCAACTTCTATTGTGGGAATTCTCAACTGCTAGAAGGTGAAGTACCAAATGGACAGCATGTGGAATATTAGGAAATAAGCAATGAATAAAAAGAGTATGATGAGAGAGAGGAGGGAAAGAAAGAAAAAAAAATACAAGGAGAAAGAGAATGGAAATTAGGTAGAAGACCATTATGAATTTTGGACTTTATCCTTTATATATTACTATCATTGATGATGATGGTGAAGATGGTTTGCTTTAGAACCCCTAGTTGAAAAGAATTCTTCATGGAGAAACAAGAATGGAGCTGCTGTGACTGATGTTAGGTTAGGGACTGTTAAACCTCCTGTCTAAAATTTGGTCAGATTTTTCCAAACCAACGTCACCACCTCACACAAATTCCCATTCACTGTTCGAGAAGTACCTCCTAAGATATGCCAAACTTCTTAGGGCACAGTTGAAGACATACTCTACAGAGTGAAACCATGTTCAGATTTCTCTTTTCATTGGGGGAAAATGAATTAAAGAAGGAAAAGGGAGGATTTACAGAAATGTAATATCCAGTTATTTTGTCTAAGTAGCCCCAAAGAAAATTATTGATGATCTAAACAATAAAACCACTGGTGGCAAGGGTGGAAATAAAAAGATAGATCATAAGCAATATTAAGATTTGTCACTTTTAGCCAATGTTGGTTAACTTTTTGCAGTGGTGGACAAGAAATACATAGAAGAATCCAAGCTATCTTCGAGGTTCCTGACTTGAGGTGAGTGGTAGTGTAAATTAGCTGCCTGCCCTATGAGAGCTTGCCCTCTAATAACCATTTGCTATTTTACTGCCAAAAAAATTAAAAATTCATTTTATTGAATGCAACCAGATTTGCATTTTTATTTTATTTTGTTTAATTTAATTTTATTTTTTGGAATACATAAAAATATTTCTTCTTATTGAGCAGAAACTTTTCACTACATACTCTAAAAGATTGCCAAGAGGCATTTGTGTATTTAATGTTCCTTCAGTTCAAATATACTTAATCATAATTAAACCCACCTGAGTGGCTTTTAAAGAAGTTAGTCGTTATTGTGATTGGCATTTTTCTGTGCCTTTGACAACATCTAATGAAATATGCCTGGATGGTGTGCAACATTGACATATGCTAAAATTTATCTTCTGTGATCTCTAACTAATGTGATTATGTTGAATCTTCAGCTTTTAGGAAGGCATGTTATTACTTCCCATTATCTAAATAAGAATGATAAATGTTTAAGATTTTCATTAAATATAAACAATCTTGGCATTAGTATTCTTCAGCTACTTTTAAACGGGAGTGAGTATTGTTTTGCAGGAAGAAATGTACTGAGACAAGTAATTCATCATATTTTTCCTCAAAAGAAGTATTAAGTAATTATATAACAGATGTTTCAAATTTATGAAGAGAAGAAAGGAGAGAGTGAGAAAGTGATACTGCAGACATTATTTTGGGACACAAGCCTGGAGCTTGCTGGTCACCACTAGATGAACATTTTGTAGTCGTGAGCTGTCTGGTTGTCCTCTGGTGGATGGGGAATTAGGACTTAGGATAATTCAGCATAGTTTTCAGCATTCCAGAAAATACATAAAAATATATATATATATTTTTAATGTTTTTATTTATTTCTAGGAGAGAGAGAGAGAGAGACAGTGTGAGCAGGGGAGGGTCAGAGAGAGAGGGAGTCACAGACTGAAACAGGCTCCAGGCTCTGAGCTGGCAGTCAGCACAGAGCCCGACATGGGGCTCGAACCCACGAACCGTGAGATCATGACCTAAGCGAAAGTCGGACGCTTAACCGACTAAGCCACCCAGGCGCCCCTTCAAAAATATATTTTAAAGAAACTTTCCTCATAGTTAAAATTGCACTGAACATACGTACCCAGTTCTCTTATATTAGGTTTGAATTCCAAAGATGAATAGTCTTTAATTATGAAAGCAGTGACATAGCTTTCCTTACAACATCTAACATAAAACTTGACCTAGGCTTTTTGTATGTTTCATTCTGATTAGGCTTGGGATAAGAAAATTTAGAGGAAAAGATGAGTAACAAGTGGTTATGTGCTTTTTCTTCATAAGGAGAAATGGCATATTCATTGATTTATTGATTGCTTTATATATTAAGTCACTTTCAGTAGCCCAACACAAAACAAAAAACATAAAAGCCTTTCTCTATCAGTGGGAAGGATTTGACCTCCTACCCTCAAATGTAGAGCATTTCTGATCATCACAACTGAAGAAGAAAGGCATCTAGTGGATAAAATCTAAGGATGCTATTAAACATTCTACAATGCATAGAGTAGACTCATACAACAAAGAATTATCCAACCAAAATGTTAATGGAGCCATGACAGAGAAATCTGGTTCTATCTGCCTCAATTTTCTACTTCAGAGAAGATATTATGGTATCAGTGAAAATTACAGAATTTGAGTGAGGCATAGTTAATAGCTATATGAGCTTTGGCAAGTTTTGACTTGTCTTGTTGCCTTGGTCTTGTGTGTATGTGAGAGAGCAAGAGCGAGAGAGAGAGAATATTTACTATATTGGTGGATAGTTTTGTGAAGCTCAAATGAAAAAATAGGTAAAACATTTAGAAACATACTTAACATGTTTTAGGTATTTTTCCTCCATATTTCATTTTGATAATTCAATTTTAAGATGAATAAGACCAAATTATGTTGGTCACAATATACCATGCACTTATTTTATAGAAATTTATTAGATTAGACTTGTATACCTATTTGTTGAATTTTATATTTTATAACTCTCCCTATTAAGTTATAAACTCCAATATTATAGAGGCCATGCTTATTTTTATCACTATTTTGTGGCAAATACATAACACAGTTGCTATTCAATTGCAGGTACATAACAAATATTTGCTAATTTAAGTGTCAATAAATTAATGAATAGATAAATTATAGAAATCATAGAGGAAAAGAAAGAAGAAAAGTTGAAAGGGGAAGAAAATGAGGAAGAAGGACCATAGAAAGATCAATCAATAATATCTTTTAAACTTTTAGGTTTTATAATAATAACTCTGGCCTGGGAAAAGGAAGACTTTAATTCTAGTTCTGGCTTAGATCTGTAATATATTAAGACTCAAGGCAATTTTCATAGCCTCTAACCCTTAATTTTCCTATATAAACTGTGCAGACTAAGCTCTGTTGTTGGTTTGTTTGTTTTTTTTTTTGTCAAAGAATAGATTACACAAAATAGTTTTTGTTCCCAATGTAAGGAGCTTATAAGTTCCCACTCCATCCTACGACATGTGGAAGGCTGAACAGACTAAAAAGTCAACACTACTAAGACATGAAAGAAATGAAGACATAGCAAATTATGGCCCCCAACATTAGAAACAGATAATACTGGGAGTCAAGGTTTGTTTGAGCATAAACTCACACTCAGAAACTGCTAGGGCACCAGTGTGAAGATAGGAAAACCTGAACCATAATTGACAAATTGCTGGAGACTCCTTGTGATAAGTCCGAGAGTTAAAAATTCCAGGAGTACCTATTCATGGAGGGAGACTAGCCTGCTAGCATATTAGCAGAGCTTAACTGACCAGGAGAAAGGGAAATATACAAGTCCGGCCCAGGCTAGCCACCTTCTCCCACCTACGGGGTAGGGAGAGAGAGGGAGAAAAAAACTGAGAAACATTGGTGAAGTTCACAGTCCAGAGGCATAATCTTACTAAAAGACTGAGACAAAATTAACAGAATTGTGGAACACTTCTTTTCTCCCCACATTGCACCTTTACATTACTAAAGGTCTGTTTACATCAGTCCTTTTTACCTGTATATCATGGTCTTCTGTCAAGAAAAATTTTCAAAGTATACTAAAAAAAAAAAAAAAACATTTGAAGAGATAGGGCAAGTATCAGAATGTGACAAGGCAGGGATGTTGTAATTACCAGCCTATGATTAATATGCTAAGGGCTCAATGGATAAGTAGACAGAATGCAAGAACAGATGGATAATGTAATCAGAGAGACAGAAATCCTTAGAAAGAACCAAAAAGAAATGCGAGAGATCAAAAACTCTGTAAGAGAGATGAAGAATGCCTTTGATGTGCTTATTGGTAGACTGGATAGAGCTGAGGAAAGAATTTCTGAGCTTGAGAACATAACAATAGAAATTCCTATAACAAGACAAAGAATAAACAACAATAGAATATTTGAGAATAGTAAGACAACTACAAAAGTGTAACATGCATGTAATTGGAATATATCAGAATGAAAAAAAAGAAACAGAAGGAATATTTGAAGCAATAATGGCTGAAATTATCTCCAAATTAATGTCAGACACCAAACCACAGATACAAGAAGTTCAGAGAACACTAAATAGGATAAATGCCTCCCTCCTCCCTCAAACCATATATGTGGGCATATCATTTTCACATTTTAACACATCGAAAATAAAAAATCATGTACTTTACAGAGGAGTAAAATACAGCAAATACAGAAGAGCAAAGAGTAGAATTATACCTGACCTCTCAGAAATCATACAAGCAAGAAGAGAATAAAGCAAAGTATTTTATGTATTCAGAGAGAATGAAATCTAGAAACTGGTCTTAAAAGTAGAAGAAAAATTTAAAAAAAACTTTCTCAAACAAAAATTGAATTTGTTGCTAGTAGAACTGTCTTACAAGAAATGTTAAAAGATGTAATTTAGAGAGAAGGAAAATATTGTAGGTTAGAAGCTCACATCTCCATAAAGAAGTGATGATCATGAAGTTTTTATTTTTCTTATTAATCTACAGATAGCAATTTGTTCAAGATAATAGCAACCAATGTATTCTATGTGTGCTACATGTGTCATCTTATATATGCTTATATACATATATGTATAAGTAAAATAAATGACTGCAGTGATACGTGGGATAGGAAGAAAAAATTGCTATTGTTTTGTTAATACAAGACAGTCATATACATTTGAAGTGGTATAGTGTTATATGAAAGTAAACTTAGACTCTATGTAAATGTATGCTGCAAACTCTAAGGCAACTACTAAAGACAGTAAAATAAAATAAAAAGTATAACTTATATGTTAAGAAGGAAAGAAAATGGGATAAAATATTAATACTCAGTTAAAAACCATGAGAAAAAGAATAGAGGAAAAATAGGAAGAAAAAACATAACATGGAAATTGAATAGAAAACAATAACAACTATGGTAGATATTAATCTATATCAGTATATCAAATATACTAATATCACTGTATTTATAACCGTATCTGTAATTATTGTAAAAGTCATTGGTTTAAATTTTTTAACATTTCTTTATTTTTGAGAGATAGACAGAGTATGAGCAGGAGAGGGGTGAGAGACAGGGAGATACAGAATCAGAAGCAGGCTCCAGGCTCTGAGCTGTCAGCACAGAGCCCAACACAGGGTTGGAATCCACAAACTGTGAAATCATGACCTGAGACGAAGTTGGACTCTTAACCAACTGAGCCACCCAGGTGCCTCATAAAAGTCAATGGTTTAAATACATCTATTAAAGGAAGATAGAAATTGTCAGAATAAGTCAAAAAACAAGACCCAGTTATATGCTGTCTACAAGAAGCCCACTTTAAATATAAACACACATATAGATGAGAAGTAAATAGCCAGAGGGGCGCCTGGGTGGCTCAGTCGGTTAAGCGTCCGACTTCGGCTCAAGTCATCATCTCACACTTCATGGGTTCAAGCCCTGCGTCGGGCTCTGTGGTGATGGCTCGGATCCTGGAGCCTGCTTCAGATTCTGTGTCCCCCTCTCTCTGACCCTATCCTGCTCACGCTGTCTCTCTCTCTCTCTCTCTCAGCAATAAATAAAACATTTTAAAAAAAAAGAAGTAAATAGATGGAGGAAAATATACTTAACACTAGTCATCAGAAAGCAAGAGTAGCCATATTAATTTCAGATAGAGCAGACCTCAGAGCAAAGAAGGTTAACAAGGCTAAAGAAGAGACTTACATAATGATACATGGAGCAATCCTCCAAAAAGACACAACAACCTTTAACGTGTGTGTCCCTAAAAACAGAATGTCTTTCTATTTGAGGGAAAAACTGATAAAACTGTAATGAGAAATAAGTGAATTCACTATCATAGTTGGAAATTATCAGAAGTGGACAGTTAAAGCAGACAGAAAATCAGTAAGGACATAGTTGAGCACAACAGTGCCATCAATCAACTGGCTATAACTGACATCTGCAGACTGCTTCATCCAACTGAATACACATCCTTCTCAGGCTCACATGGAACATTCTCCAAGATAGAACACATTCTGAGTCATGAAACATACCTTAACAGACTTAAGAAATAGAAATCATACAGCATTGGCTCTTAGACCAAACTAAAACTAAATCACAAATTAATAGCAGAAAGAAAATTAGAAAACCCTCAGATACATAGAGATTAAATGCACACTGGTAAGTAACCTATGGATTAAGCAGATGTCTCCAGAGAAATTTTCAAAAAATTTTGTACTCATGAAAGTGGAAATTGAACTTACCAAAATTTGTAGGATGCAGTGAAAGCAGTGCTTAGAGGGAAATTTATAGTATTGAATGTATATATTTTTTAAAAATGCAAAATCAGTAATTTGTTTCCACCTCAGGAAATTAGGGGGGAAAAGAGCAAATTATATTCAAAACAAGTGGAAGAAAAGCAATAATGAGAATTAGAGCATATATCAATGAAATTGAAGACAGAAAATCAGTACAAGAAAATCAGTGAAAACAAAAGCTGGTTCTTTGGAAAGATCAATAAAATTGATATACCTGTAGCTAGGTTAAATAAAAAAAAGGGGATATAAATTACTAATGTCAGAAGTGAGAGGCGCCTGGGTGGCTTAGTCGGTTAAGCATCCGACTTTCACTTAGGTCATGATCTCGAGGTTCGTGGGTTCGAGCCCCGCGTCGGGCTCTGTGCTGACTGCGAGCTCAGACCCTGGAGCCTGTTTCAGAGTCTGTGACTCCCTCTCTCTCTGACCCTCCCCTGCTCACACTGTCTCTCTCTCTCCCAGAAAAAAAAAACAAAAAAAAAAAACAACAAAAAAAAAAACCATTAAAAAAATTTAAAAAAGAAAGTGAAAGAGGCGATGTCAGTATCAATCTTATGAACGTTAAAAGGATAATAAAGGAGGGGGAACCTGGGAAGCTTAGTTAAGCATCTGACTCTTGGTTTCAGCTCAGGTCATGAAATCACGGTTCTTGGGACTGGACGATGCTTTGGGTTCCATGCTATGGCAGAGCCTGCTTAGGATTTTATCTCTCCCTCCCTCTCTCTGCTCCTCCTCTCAAAATAATTAAATAAAAACATTTTTCAAGGATAATACATAAATACTGTCAACAACTGTAGGACCACAAATTTGTTAACCCAGATGAAATGGGCCAATTCCTTAAAAGACACAATATGCCAAAACTTACTCAAGAAAATACAGATTATCTGAATAGGCCTGCATGTTACACATAGATTGCCTAGCAGAAGTGACAAAAATAGGATGTTTAGCACAAATGACTTCACAAGATTTCCTCTGTGCCATAACAAACAAGGCAAATGGCCCATGTGGATACATATTTGTTTATATTGTAGAGCAATTTTGAAACCCTTTCTTTCCCCAATAGGTCTAACTCATGATCTTTACGTGGTAGTGGCTAGGTCATAAAAGTAATGGTACTGAACATCAGAAGAAATTCAGTCCTTTGTAATATATATTCAGTATTATTTCAGCCTTCTGAGAGTCTTATAACTGAAAACTAAACATGGCTAGCCTCTTTTTAAAAATGTATCATTTTTATCATTTAAAAATGTATTTTCCCGGTCTTCTTATTTTTTTTCCTTTACAGCCACACGCCACAGTTTTGCAAAGAAAACTCTGCTCCACTCATGCAAAAATTGGGCTTCTGAGGACAATCTCTCCCTAGCTAAAATCTCTGAAATCAGGAGGCCATGGATGTTAGCAGTGAAATCAGGGACTCAAACTAGTCCTTGTATTCTAAAACCTAGTTAAAACAAACAGACAAACACACAATTAGCATAGTTTCTAAAAGATTTTCTTTTAAATACTGGGGTAAGAAGAATATGTCAAAACAGTAAAGTAATTGATAATGTCTTGCAGATCAGAGCACATAGTGCTTTTAAAAAGATAGAGAACAAGTAAAGAAAGTTGCTTTGGGAAATGCAGAAGAGAGTTACGTGGGAAGATAGCATGCCTGAAATGTTACTGCAATGCCACATTATATGAGAACAAAGGATCTTGAGACAATGGAGTCTTCATCCTGGGGACTCCCAAGCTTTAGGGAAGACAAAGCTGTGATAGAAAAAAAAGTTGTAGAGAGAAGTGCCTGGTGTTCTTTTTTACTTCAAGGATGAAGTCATTGTAGAGAAAGCTAGGGCTTTATAATAATGAATTTGGAAGGAGAATCAAGATTCCTTATCTCAGATGCAGGTGAATATTCTCCGTTTGATTTCATCAATTGAAAGCATGTCAATGACTCTAGCTCTCAGAGCCAGGGTAAGTCGGGATCAACAATCAGAAACTCTTCTTAGCAAAAGTGTATCTTGACTTCTGATTTTATTACTCCAGCTATTTCTGTGGTAAATAGAATAAGAAGCTCACAATATTTTGCAGATCTTACATCAAGAGGTGGGATTTATTTCCCCATGCCTTGAATAAGTGCTGGTCTTAGGACTTGGGTTGGCCAATAGAATGCCATAGAAGCTATGTCACTTGTCTTTGAAAACCAGATCTGAAGATGCCTTGCACCTGGGGCTTTCTCTCTCTTGAAACCATGACCAATCATGCCGTGTATAAGCCTGGGATGAAAGACCATGTGCAGAGGGAGGTCCATTAATCCCAGCCGTTCAGCTCTCCCAGCTGACGTCCCAGACATGTTGACTGAGGTCATCTCAGATCATCTTACACTAATCTGGCTAAATATAAATAAGTGAGCCTTAGTGAGACCAACAAGAGAACTGTCCTGTCAACTTACAGAATCACACACACACACACACACATCCTAAATTATTGTCATTTAAACACAGTGAGTTGTGAGATGCATTTTACATAGACAAAATAGATAAATGTCAAAATTAACCTAATAAATGAAATAATTTAAGATGAGGAAAAGAAAGAAGTGTATTCTAAAACGATAGTTTGAAGGTAAAAATACTGATGGTCCCTGGCTTTATAAGTTTCTTTCCTGATACAGTAGAAAAAAGGGAAAAATATATACCATCAAAATGCGACTTAGGATGAGATTTTGACAGAAAGGCTGGGATTAAAAACGAAATGTACAATCACACTACACATACATATTCATATGCTTGTCACAACATAAATGTATATAGATAGCTATTTTCTTACATATATAAATATAGGGTGTTTTGACAGATGTGACAAATAATGTATACATATATATCTATCGCTATCCGTGTTTTTAAAACTAGTGTGATGGATGCTTATTTGCTGCATTTCATTTGTTTTTTAGTCATGGTATACCCAAAGAACACTGCATCTCATTTTTAAAATAAGCAAACCATTTTGCTTTCCTGTTAACCTCTGACAGTGCAAAGTAAAATGATTCATTAAATACATACTCTATGATTATTTATGAGATGCTAACGAGATGTGTGATGTGCTAATTATTAAGAAAGTGCACATTGGGAACATCTCCACGTGTCTCTCTAATTCCCCCATTTGCCCTCAGGTGTGGTTGCTCTCCCTCTGGAAGAACACTAGGGTGTTGTACCATTTTTTCACTGCACTAAAGATGTTCAAGAATAAAATTTAAAAAGCTGTTATACATTTTTGTTAAAGTAGATAGTGAAAAGGGTAAGGAATTTTTAAAAATAAAACAGTGTTCAATATGACAGGGAATTAAATGTTCATAATATTTTTTAGATGAAAAATGTGACCTCTTTTTTTTTTACTTTGTTGAAGCAAACAGGATGGGCATGAGATTATACAAAGAGAAAAGAAGAATATCAAAAAGAGGAATATGATGTATCAACATATACCTGAAACAGCAATGATTTTTTTAATTTATCTTTCACTTCACTTTATTTTTCCAGGTAGATATTTTTAACTGAAAACATTACTAGTTTGAGAGTTGAGAAAATGTGTAAAATATGTTTTTAAAAAAACTTTGCACAGAAAATCTACATTGCTTTATTACTGATAATAGCAACACTACAAACATAATATTCATCATTTGCAGTATATATGGGATTTTGCTAAAATCTATATTATCTCACATGGTTATCTGAATCCTATAAGTTTGGTGACATACTTTGATGACTTAGCCCATTCACCTGAATCCACCCTCAACTTTTGCAGTCAGTTAAATATTTGATCTAATCATGCCATTCCTTATCTTTGCTTAAAATGATTGTATTTCTTCCCATTATTCTCAGAACCAAGGTAAAAGCGATAAAAATAGCCTCCAGAATTATGTTTGGTCAAGCTTCTACATAGCTCTGCAGTCTTACCTTTGGCAGTGTCCCTTCTTGCTTTCTGCATTACAGCCATCCTGGCTTTCTTCGATCTGAGAATTCCTGAATGTCCTGCTCCTTCATAGCAGGCTTCTATCTGTTTTCCTCCACTGGAGTTCACTTCCTCTATCCATGTAACTAATGCCTTTTCATCCTTTAGATCTCACCTAAGCTTTATCATTATCCTAAATGTAGCGACCTAGATTTTCCTGACTTTATAAGATTCCTATTGTGTACATGCTCATAGCCTCCAACAATTCCATTTTTAAATTTAAAATGTATTGCTCCAATTACTTGCTTAATGTCTGTCTGTGATATTGGCAGTACACTTGATGAAGCCAGGACACTGTTTGCTTTTATTCAATTGTCCTCAGTGGTTAACAAAATATTTATAAAGTGATAGAGAGTGAACAAATATTTGTTGAATAAGTGCATAAAATAAGTCGAAGAATGAGTTAAACAGTGAATGATTTTTTTGTAGTTGAAGAGTAACATATTTGAAGAAAGTGGCATAAGTCTTCTTAATCTTGTCTTTTCACAAAATTGAATGTAAATAACATCTAATTGAAACAGATGTCTCTAGTTGATATCAGTACTGTTTTTGAGGGTTTTTTAAAAGGAGGATTTGTGTAAAACATTAGTTAAGAAAGTTAGTGGGGAGCCTGGGTGGCTTAGTCGGTTGAGCGTCCGACTTTTGNAGTTAATGAGTGTCTTAGCAGAAGTGTGGGTGGTAAATACAGATTTTAAAAAAGGAATGGTCAATAACTCATATTTTATGGGTTTTTTCCTTAAAGTTCAAGCTAACCAGAATTTAGGTTTCTCTAGGTAATGAAATATAAAACAAAGGATGTTCGGGGTTAAAATTTGTGGCAGTGAACTGACAGCAGATTTCATTGAGAAATAAAGTATTTTAGAATCAAGAATTTATTATTTTCTCTGGATAATAAGTAAGAGACGTTGTCCAACTGGTTAATATGAAGTAGATGTCCTACTAAGATTGTACCAGAGAAATAAAAAACCATGGTCACAGATAGGACATGAAGCACCATTCTTCCCTGTTTCTTGGATTCTCAGAATATTTTGATGGAGCTTTTTAGGGGAACACAACTAATCACTTCACCATCTTTGTATTTACAAGCTTCTCTGTTTCATTGATTTGATTGGTCACTAACCAGTGGTTTCACTGAATCAACCCAGTGTCTGATAGTATTAACCTGTAATCCAGTAAATTATTGAAGTACTTAGAATATGTATTTCTCTAGCAGAATATATCATGGTCAGATAGAGGCGATTAAAATCTAAGATAGAAAAAACACTATAAAAAACATTCATCACTGGCTGTAAATGGTAACAAAATCTAGGAAGTTTCTTTTTTTCCTTCAAGTCTTTCATGCTTAATTTCCCCTTCATCTTTGCTATTGATGGCCTTAGACATGTTGCTTTGATGCCTTTTCACTCAAAGTACAAGTCAGCTGAAAAATAACAAAAAAATGACTGTCAGCTTTACCTGAGAGAAAATGGGCTCACCATAAGTAGTGCCTAGGAGAAAAGAAAATGAGGTGTAAAATAATAATTCAGTGTTTGAAACATGTAAGCCAATGGAGATAATGTAATTATTTCAAAACTAGAAAACAATACTAGGAGTAAACCTTTGTAGGTAGAAATGTATTTGTAGAAGTGAGTTTCTGAAGTTGCTATGGCTGACTCTCATGGGAGTATTTGATGAGCATGAAAGATTGACGGTTATAATTAGGCATGGACTCCGGGAGAAAATGGCAGGTTGCTAGAAACAGATACATTTACATAGGGATCGGAAGAATCAAGATTTGATAAACTTCATTGGTCTTGGGTTGCCAGACAGATGGGTTGATAGTAATTCCCAGGTGGAGTTTGAAAACAAGAATTCTGAGGTTAAATTGCTGAGTCACTTCCACTATTTCCAATCCATGTTGCCTTGGGCAATTTTCAATTTGCTCATCTGTAAAACAGAGCTAATAGTATAGTCTTCTTAACTCATAGAGTTCTTGAAAGGGTTATATTAGTTAATGCTTATAAATTAGGTATGATAAAATACTTAGGATTATCAGAGTTTGTGTCTGTTGTAGAAATTGTTAAGTCTTATCCATACACTCTTTGCCCTTGCTCTTCTGGAACACTGTGATGTACAGGAATCTCTGTCAAGGTCTTTGTCTGTCCCAGGAAAATGACTGGTTCTGAGGAGCAGTCTACAGCTGATGACTTGACAGAATTCATGACTAAATACCCCATTTTACCTCTCCCTTGAGTCAGATGCTAACAGGACCTCTCAGAAGTCCCCAGTGGACCTGAACTCCAGTCTCCTACAGAAATTGACTTCTCCTTAATACACCCTGAATTGCCCTTTTCCATGTGACTTTTACTTTCCCTTTCTAGGCCTTCTTGAGATAATTTCCAAGGAGACTACTGTTCTCAAATACTTACCTTAGGCTCTGATTTGAGGGTACCCAAAACAAGACACTGGTTAATAAATTTAAGCTCACATCATCACCTATTAGAATAAACTTAATTCCTGCCAAATTATATTCTGTATAAATACCTAGAAAATTTATGGCTCAGAAAACAGCCTGATTTTTTTTTTTCTTCCTCCCTTTCAGGGCTCATGGAGAGAGATTATTTTAAGCATTTTCAATTCTTTCTTAATGTTCTGGATTACCATTATCATTCTCTACCAAACTTTGTGATATGGCTCAGAAGTAAATCAATTATGTATATTCTGACTTTATATTTTCCAGGGAATTTTTCCTTAAAACTTTTGTTTTTATCTTATTCTAAAATTTCATGAAAAAAGACTGGACTATTCTGAAGGGTTACTGGTTGCTTAGTCATACTGACTATACTTTTCCTTCCTTTATTAGTAAAGATGAAACATGAAAAGCTACCAAAAACATTGATACTGACAGATGTTAATTTTAATCATTCTCTCCAGAAGCTTATAGATTATTTCTAATCCTTCTTTTATCATGTCTTCAAATTTTTGAAAACTCCTTTCACATGACAGCTAAGTCCACTTTTATCCAGGATAAAAGCTCATTCCATAAAATTAGCTCATTCCATGAAATATTCTTAGAGCCCATGGCTATCAAAATACTTACTACCCTGAGGATGCCCTAATTTGTTTTATTTTTTTTATTTTTATTTTTATTTTTATTTATTTATTTATTTTTTATTTATTTCTAGGAGAGAGAGAGAGAGAGAGAGAGAGACAGCGTGAGCAGGGGAGGGTCAGAGAGAGAGGGAGTCACAGACTGAAACAGGCTCCAGGCTCTGAGCTGGCTGTCAGCACAGAGCCCGACGTGGGCCTCGAACCCACGAACCGCGAGATCATGACCTGAGCGAAAGTCGGATGCTTAACCGACTAAGCCACCCAGGCGCCCCTGTTTTAAAATATGACTAAATATAGTGCCAGAAACATAACTTGCTATTTTGCATGTGATATGGCCAGGGAGATTGTGAGGAGGTGAAGTTTGCTGTTAGACCATATGCTCTTATTGATGTTGCCTAAATGGGTATTATCTGATTTAGCAAGTACAGACCACTACTTAACATTGTGCTTGTTAATGTTAACATTAACACCTAAACCCTGGGGATTTCCTTCTGCAGGAGACTATCTGATGGCAATTAGGAGGTGAACAAGTGGCTTTTTATATTTATGATAACAAATGCCTTTGTTTATTTCTGTATTTCCAACGTCTAAAGAAATGCTTGGCACATAGAATGCTCCCAAGAAATATTTGCTAAGTGAATTACTGAATGAATGTTGGGCCTTATCTTACATATTTGCAAATTTCAGCAGGGTATTTAAACCTTATATCAAAATTAGGTTCCCACCCTCCCCCCACTAATGTTGCTGTAAGGAATAGCTTCCTTGAAAGCCTCGTTTTATACGAATTATGTACAAAGATTTCCGTCTCTATGTTTCTTGAATGATAATTTGAGAATGATAAAAATAATAGAATTTGGGAGCAATCTCAAACATTCTGTTAAATATATTGAAATGTTAATGAGTTGGGTCAATAGTCTGACATCTCCATAACTTCCTTCTTGGGCCTGAATCTAGATCCTAAGTAAAAGGAATATGGTGAGAATAGAAAAGTAAAGAACAGACATTATATGCGTTTATCTTGTGGTAGGCACATTTTAAAAAACTAATATTTCTCACATGATGTATGAAGAAGGTATTTACATAACATTAATGAAGAAAGTGAGACTGAAAAACATTAGGTTGCTATGAAGTGGACGATCTGAGTAGAAAAAACAAGGAAATTAAAGATGTATTGTCATCTGTCTCAACTAGTATGGATAGATCCTTGGTGTATTAGGTTATGGGTGGCTTTAAAAATAAGCAGATGAAAATAAGAATATTCAGTAAATGAGTCTGTTAGTGGAAGACCTTCTACCTTTATTAAAAATACTCTATGAGTAGAGATAATTGTTAAAATTTGGCAAACAAATATTTTTTAAGCTTTATTACAGTTTTGGTAGTCTGCTAGAGTACAATTAGTTCAAGCAGAGGAATTGAGAAACCCTACCATAAAGAATACAATATTTTAAATTAAGTAAAAACCAGAAAGGAACTGGAAGTGTTAGAAGTTGGAAAGTGGGCAGAGAATACCCATTAGAAGTCTTAGAAATTACTGAATATGTATTACATATAGTGTATATATAATATGCATGTAATTGTAATGTACATGTGTAATCGGTAATTCTGAATTGAATAATTAATGACAAAATTAGTGATTTTAAAAGGAGGAGTGAAGAATTCATCCAGAACTCAAAGAGGCAAAACATATTTAAAGTACAAAATGAAAAGTTTGGAGTGTTGGAGAACAGATTATAAATTCTAAATCTACCTGGCAGGTGTTTCGGAAAGAAAAATGGAGGGAAAGGTGTAGAAACAAAATTTAAGAGGAAATTTAAATTTATGTTTCCATAACTGAAAAAAGTCATTGGTTCTTAGCTTAAAGAGCCTAACTAAATACAGTGCAGTATAACTAAGAATATATCATATTCTAGTGAAAGTACAGATTACTGAAGACCTATTTTAAAATCTACAGAAAACGAGGGGTAGATTATGATAGAGTCAAGTTAAGTAGACTGATGACAAACTTCTCCTCAATAATAATAAAATGCCAGAAGGTAACAGTAATATTTTTTACAGCTGGGGAAAAATGAGATACAAATTAGCTAATTTATTTTGCTCTTCATTTTGAAAGGTAAATGAATTTTCAGAGTTACATTCAAGAGATCCATCCAGAAATCCACACTAAAAGAATGTTAAATGATGGACTTGAACAGGAATAAAGAGAATCTGGATGGAAGTCAGACAAGTTATGAAAAAGCTGAGCAGAGCTAAATACACCAATATTTCTTACATTTAAGAAAAGGCTAAAGTAAAGCTCTGGATGATAGTAACAAGCCAGAGATTTCCTGGCATTGAAAATATGCTGCATGTGTGTTTTATCTTGGTCACATAGAAATGGCTCAGTTTGTTGCAAAGATTTCTAAATAAGGGTATTTTTTTTAATATAAGTTTTTCTCTAAAGGATAGAAATTCAAATATTTATTTTTAGAATCTATAAAAAGAAAAAAGAAAAATACTGAATTTTTAAATCAACATAAAATATATAGGAGTAAAAAAGTTAAGATGAAGAGTAATAAAAATATCCAGTGTTATGTATGTTAAGTCCAAATATGAAAGCAATTATGAACATAATTAGAATATATCACTAACTAGAGCCTGAAATGATCTGAATGGGTATTTTTTTAAATATCCAAATGTTTTGTGTTGATAAGAGACTCTATCCTGCTAATACTATGCTATACACAGGAAGATTACAATGAAGGGCTGGAAAAATGTTATCTGTGCAAACACTAAATGAATGTAGCTCTGGTGGCAAGAGTAACATTATAAAGGTTGAATTTTAGAAGAAAAATGGTAGAGATAAAAGATGTGAAACTTCTGTGCTCACCAACAGAAGTTTATAATTAAATTATTGTGTATTTAGAAATATTATTAAGCAATAAAAATGAATAAAACATCAACATGGGTAATCACCCCATATAATGCTGTGCATAAAAAGTTGCATAATGCTTTGTACAATATTATATAAAGTTAAAAGCAATAAAAATACCAGTAATGTTCGTACATGCTTGGGAATGATAAACAGCAAAATGAGTAGAGTGCTGACAAAGACTCTGAGAAACTGTATTTGCAAAAGTTTCTAAAACCTGCTTATAAAATCTTAGAAGTAAATAAAAACAAGTCTAATACAGCATATAGAAATAAATAAAATCTGTTTTCAGATTTGACAACTTGTGTGCCTGTGCATGTATGGGTGTGGGTGTGTGTGCATGCATGTGTGCGCGCGCACATGTGCGGTGTCTAGGGTAAGGGCAGATTTGCTATTTGGATCTTTAGTGTACGTCACACCTGAGACTAGGACACCAACCCATAATTAGCAATCCAGGCCACTAGGCAGAAGAATGAGGAAATCAATATGCGAAACTCCTTTCTTCAGAGGTTTCAACTCTCAGAGGCAGTGACCTGAGCTTTGCTGAGCTTGTTCAGCCCTTTGCTAACCCTCCTTCTGCTCTGATTATTCTCGGCAGCTCATTCCCATCAGTCACCCTCCTCACAGAGCTCCCCGGCAATCACACAAGCCCAGTTTGCATCTGTCAGGCTCTGCCTGAAAAAGTCTGAATTCATGCAAATGTCACTTCTCCGCCTGTGAAACCAGAGAGGAACTCTCATTCAACAGATGGGCCACAGGCAAATAGTGAGAGAAGTAGCCCTGGTGTTTTCCTGTGTCAGTAAAAGGCAGTTTGAGTCCTTAACTCTTACCTCCAAAAGCATTCTTCTTTTTAAGTGTTCAGTTTAATATTGGTTCCTAGTAATTAAACTCTTTTTTAAATAGAACAATGGCAGCCTTATTCAGATGACGACATTAGGGGAGAGGCAAGGTGGTATGTTAGAGAAAGCTCAGAGTTTTGCCTTCAAACCTGTCTTTAAAACCTCCATCAGCAGCTTGATGCTGGGGAGGGGGGAGGGGGGCGCGGAGATGGCTACCTCCCAAGCAGAAGACTCTTCCAACTTTACTGGTCCTGCCCAGACGCCTCCTTAGACACATCTTTCTCAATGTGTCTTGCCCGACTTCCTGTCATTCTCTGTTTCTCAGTTTATAATCCCTTTTATGCTGTTTCTTGCCACAGTGTCTTTGCACAAGCTAGATCATCTGGCATGAGTGTCATCCCATACCCGACTTCACTTCATGAAGTTAACCTCTACTCTTTCTTCAGATTACACTCAATCATCTCTTTTTCAGAGGCATCTTTATGAACAAGGCAAACTTCCTCCCAACATACCATCTAATAATGTTAGAAACTTACTTTTATTATTAAAGTTTGTCTCTACCAATGAATGATGTAAAGATCATACTTATAGGGCATACTTATTTTCTGCTTCAAGCACCTCCTGGTCCTCCAGTACTGGTTTTTCATTCCAAGTCCACTGTCACTTGAAGCCCCAGTGTGCTACATGATTCCTGCCCCTCCCGCCAGGCTGAGAGTATGGAGGTAGTAAAGGACCAACTGTTAATTTCTGTTTCCAGGTCACAGAACAACCCGAGAGATAAACAGTAGCTTTAATGCTTTAACTATGAAAAATCCCTGTTTTTTTTAAAGTAAAAATTTAGAGTAGTTTTAAATCCATACAAAAGTTGCAAAGATAATACAGAGTTCCCATAGACCCGGTACCCAGTTTCTCTTTATTATCCTACAATGGCATGGTGTATTTGTCACCGCTAATGAACCAGTATTGATATGTTACTGTTAATTAAAAAACCTGCTTTGTTAACATGTCCCTAGTTTTTACCTAATGTCCTTTTTCTGTTCCAGGATCCCATCCAAGTTACCACATTATAATTACCCACGATGTGTCCTCAGTATCTACTAGGCTGTGACAACTTGTCAGTTTTAATTTTTGATGATATAAGTGGTGTTGAGGAGTGCTGGCTAGGTATTTTGTAAAATGTCCTTTAATATAGGTTTGTCTGATGGTCTTTCTCACAATTAAACTGAATTTTGGGTTTAGTGAGGAAAGCCTTAAAAATGAAGTGCATTTTTTTTCGTATCAGGGGTACATACTGGCAACATCACTTGTAACTACTGATGTTAACATTGATTATCTGGCTAGGATTTCCTCCTCTGTCAAGTTACTCTTTTTCTCCCCCTTCCATATAGTACTTTTTAGAAGGAAGTCAGGGGCGCCTGAGTGTCTCCGTTGGTTAAGCGTCTGAGTTCAGCTCAAGTCATGATTTCATGGTTCGTGAGTTCAAGACCCACATTGGGCTCTGTGCCGACAGCTCAGAGCCTGGAGCCAGCTTTGGATTCTGTGTCTCCCTTTCTCTCTGTCCCTCCCCTACTTGCACTGTGTCTCTCTTAAAAATAAATAAAAACATTAAACAAAATTTAGAAGGAAGTCACTATGTGCCACCCATACTTAAGAGGTGGGGAGTTAAGCTTCATTTACTTGAGGACTAAATATATAAATTATTTGGAACTCTTCTGCATGGATGATTTATCTCTTCTTCCTCATTTATTTATTCAATCTTTTGTTTGTATTGGTATGGACTCTTGAATATTTATTTATTTTCACCATGGATGGCTGTGAATAACTTTTACTAAGCTATATAGCCCTAAAGAGCTACTAGGGACATCATCATGTGTACTAAACACTAATGTTCCAAATATCTTCCTAGTCCACAGTATTAATAGCACTTCACTTCTGTTCAAGATAAGTTCATTCCACAGTATGCTGGAAACTATGGAGATACACTGACCTGACTTCATAAAATATTTATAATCCACCCCCCATATTAGACAGAAAAGTTTGTATCCCCCTCTTTCTTTTTACTCTGAATTTCTATTTCTTCATAACAAATTACCCAAAAACATATTGGTACAGATCAACCTTTTGTTACACTCCTGGATTTTGTAGGTCTGGAGTTTCAGGCATAGTAGAGAAGATTTGATTCTGTTTTCCTAAATCTGGGATCTCAACCAGAAGATCAGAGCCTGAGTGGGTAAAGGTAACTTCATGTCTACAGGTTGGAATCATCTGAAGACTTATTCACCTGTATGTCTAACAATTCATGCTGTTTGCTTGCTGGAAACTGACAGACAGCTGAGTCTGTCATCCTGTATAACTTTATGTAGCTTCTCCATGAACCCTGTGATTTTTGATGATGGTGACTGGATTACAAAGATGAGCTCATTAGAGAGAGAGAGGTACAAGTGTTGTCACCTTTCATAACCTATCTAAGATGTTATATGGTGTCACTTATTTTCATAATACCCTGCTAGTTGAGGCAGTAACAGACAGACACCCAAGTTCTAGAGGAGAGAACATAGATGTCACTTCTTAATGGGCATGGAAAGGTTCTGTAGAAGCACATGGGATTACTAAATACCTTTGTAGCCATTTTTGGAAAATAAAATCTGCCACCCCCACTTAGGATCATTTACTGGGACCACTTAGATTGATTACGGGGTACTGTAAGTCTAAGTTTATAGTGGCTATTGGCCTGAATGTCTCCATTTGCTTAACTTGTGTTGAACAACTATTCTTTAAACTTGGCCTATTTTGTATGATCCACTCCCACACTCTACTAATCATGGGCTCTTTAAGCCATCATTCGCTTTTCTTCTCTATTGTCCCATTTCCTTGAAACCTCAGAGAATTTCTTACTTAAGGGCATCAGTATAGTAAAAGAAAACAGGCATTACCAATAAGTTTTTTTTTTTAACCAGGTGTATTAAACTTTATTTCTTTTTTTTCTTAAATAGTTTATTTCAAGTTGGTTTCCATGTAACACTCAGTACTCATCCCAACAAGTGCCCTTCCCCATGCCCATCACCCCCCCTTCCCTTCCCCCACTCACATCAGCCCTCAGTTTGTTCTCAGCATTCAAGAGTCTCTCATGGTTTGCCTCCCTCCCTCTCCCCAACTATTTTTCCCCTTCTTATCCCCCAAGGTCCTCTGTTAGCTTCCTCCTAATCCACCTATACATGCAAACATATGGTATCTGTCCTTCTCTGCCTGACTTATTTCACTCAGCATAACACCCTCAAGTTCCATCCATGTTGCTACACATGGCCAGATTTCATTCTTTCTCATTGCCATGTAGTATCCATTGTATACCACATCTTCCTGATTCATTCATCGGTTGATGGACACTTAGGTTCTTTCCATGTTTACCAATAAGCTTTAAAGATGGTCGGGGCACCTGGGTGACTCAGTGGGTTAAGTGTCCAACTTTGGTTCAGGTCATGATCTCACGGTTCGTGGGTTTGAGCTCCGTGTTGGGCTCTGTGCTGACAGCCAGCTCAGAGCCTGGAACCTGTTTCAGATTCTGTATCTCCCTCTCTCTCTGACCCTCTCCTGCTCACGCTGTCTCTTTCTCTCTCTCTCTCAGGAATAAATAAAACATTAATTTTTTTTTTAAAAAAGATGGGCCAAAAGAGAGGGGCAGATAGACAGTGCAAGTAGTTTTTAGTCAAAAGAATACAAGCAATGAATAGGAAACAAATATCTCTGACTGACCAGGGGACCACAATAGGTATGTCATATTGGAGAATGATAAAGAGAACTTAGCTGACCTTCACTCAAGAGGATCCTACTGTGAGCAAATTAACTTATTGGCAAGAAAAAAACACAAATCTTCACTTGCAATATTAATGGCTGTGTGAAATACAATTGGAGTGAAAGTGTGAAAACAGAAAATCCAAGCTAGTAAATTAATGTCAGAATGGGGTTAGAATAAAAATCATCAGTTTCCCCCAAATCTCTAACCCTATACCTTCAACACTTAGTGTCTATAACCCAACCGTAATTTATTTCATATGGTTAGAGAATTCACAACTAAACTGCTTATATAAATCATAGAAGAAAAATAGCCTTTGTAAATGGAAAATATTTAGCTTGATGAATATTTATCTTGCCTAACAAATTCTGATTTCCTTGCTCTCCACCAAAACTGAAATAACGTGAAGAACCATATACTTCGGTAGTGATGTTTGATTGCTGTCAATATCTGAATTAGAATCAGTTTTACTTTTAAGAATTTCCAAAACCTAATCTGCACACTGCTTGAATTAGTACACATACAAGAATTGGAAATGAATAGTAATGCTCAGTTCATAAATTGAAGATTGTCCTTCTTGGTTCAGAGTCACCTTCCTTGCCTGGGACCACTTTTCTAGTGTGTTCTTTCTAGATACATTTATTTTGCATTTTCCTAATAGTACTCTATATTTCTACACAGTGTTTACCAAAGTTTTCAATTGTATGTTAGTATATTTAAGCATTTTATAACTCATTTTCCCACAAGACTATAGCCTAAAAATTCCATGTTGCCGTTCACATACTGTATGTATTTTTGCTTCTGCATACACACCCTCTGTATGCATATACGTATTTACATATATATGAATACTACACACGTGTATTTGTGTGTGTGTGTGTGTGTGTGTGTGTTAGTGTGTGTGTATGTGTATGAGAGAGAGACAGAACAAGAGGTGAGAAAAAGCACCTGGTAAAATAAGAGAATTTTTAGGTGATTTTCTTTTGTTTTATAGTTTATAAATATCATTCACAACATATCTATGTGGACAACATATTATTTAAGATATTTATTTTCAGAATATAATATATTCTTTATTGACTTATATGTATAAAGAATCCCCTTTAATAAAATGAAATATCAAACCCCTTATAAATGAGGGTGATCTATCATTATCATAGATAAATATGTCAACTTTTGGTTATCATGTTATTGCACAGATTTTAAAGTTAATTTTCATATACTTTAATTCATTGTTGGTGTATTCCCTCAGATTTTTTTTTAAAAAAGTATTTTATTATGGAAATTCAGAGATCAGCCACCCACTATGCTTTATTTTGTAGCACTCTAAAGCCTTATTATTATCTAGTTAAATAGAGTTATTTTTTCTCAGTGAAATTAAAATTTTAACAATATGAAAGTCCATAAAGTCTTTGTTTTATAATCATTGATTGTTTTTAACATCTCAAAATGAAAATATCTCAAGTTTTCTCAAATACTTAAAATACATAAAAACAATATTTTGTAGTTTTTTTAATTACTGTATTTTAAAACATCTGTATCTGTTAATATATATGCATGCCATCTTTTAGAAGGGCTTGTATAAGAAAAGTTTAGTTAAGACTGAAAATATCTAGTTAGGATTGACAATGCATTGCATTTGGTGTATGTATCAGTATAGAATATTTTAAAAATATTTAACCCTGAAATGCTTTTATAAAAAGTAAATGGAACTTCTGGAAAGTTCTCTGCTGAATATTTTACATCCTCTAGGGATCATGTTAATTTGACATATTTTAAAAGTTTAGTCCTATGACAGTGCTACAACATGAGCAATTTTATTGAAATAGAAAGCAAAGAACAAAAATATTCAATAATTATTTTATTGATGTGAAGGGAATGAATTATTCATGGTTTCAAAGTATCTGTGAATAATTCTAATTACCTGCTTTTAAAGGATATGAGACCCACTGAAAGTACATTAACAATTTTGATTGAACACCTGCTATCCAGTAGTATACAGGAGGCATCAGAACCAAAATCCACTGTGTGTGTGTGTGTTTCTGATTTTCTAGGTGATCATTATATACTGTGCTTTGTTGGCCTTTGATATAATGCTTTGATAGTTGTAAAAATAGATCATTCAAGGTGATAAAGCCAAATTATTCCTAACTCAAATGCATTATGCATTTCCTAGCAATCTGTATTCATTTTGTAGGTATGAAACACATTTTGAAAGATTATAAATGCTTGCTGAGAAGGTGTCCTGGGATAAGGACTTGCTTATATATGTCTGCATTCTCTTCAGCGACTAGTGGATAGAAGTAGTGTTATGTTTGCCCCTAACCAGCTATTTGAACCCAGGGTTTTTGGTTTTTGTTTTGTGTGTGGTTTTTCGTTGTTGTTGTTGTTGTTGTTGTTGTTGTTGTTGGACAGAAAACCTCCACCTCCATCTGTTCCTGTAGTTCTGCCGCTATTATACTAGTGATATCACTATCCACCTAGTTAATTGGCCAAGCCACTTAGGTGATGAGTTTTGGGTGTCAAACTTGCCTTATCAGAGAAGGAACAATCTAATCAGGCAGGAGTTCTGAGGAATTCTATTGACTTCATTATTTTAATAATTACTCTACCTTCTTCATATTTTCTCTGTCACTTGCTTGTTTCATTGCCATCTTCAGTGGAATTTCACTGAAATTGCAGCCAGTCTTTTTAATCATGTTTTTTTTTTTCTGTCACCTCCTTTTTGCAGTTTTTTCCATGTCATAATCAACATGGTTGATTAAGTACAGTAGTGCTTTTAATACTATACTCCATTTTAGATCCTGTACATTGTATAGCAGTGGCTTGAGGAAAGTCTCTTAATATGACAGTGTACACAATTTCTTCTCCCTACTGGTCTTTTCCTTTTTCTGCCTTATTGCTCAACATTCTTTCTGTTGAATTCTATGATGCCATGTTATTGAACACCTTTTCATTTCCCAAAGTAACATACTTTTTCTTTTAGGACCTTACATTTGTAAGTTCTCTTATGTAAATGCTCTGTTTCTCACTGTCCCCTCACATGGAGGTCAAGCCTTATCATTCAACACTCGACTTTGATGGATAGTCCTTGAGTGTCTTCATGGATTCCTTAAAACTGGATTACATGTCCATTTTCTATGTTCCTACATGTTCTTCACTGATTCCTATTCATAGCATTTATTTCTCTATACTGCTACACTCGACTGTTTGCCTTTTTCCCCATGAAGACTACAAATGCTATTTAGTAGGAAATGTCTCACCAAACAAATTTACCTAGAACACCTCACGGCTTCTAACACATAGCTAGTCCTCAAATATGGTTAAAATGGTACTTATTAAGTTTCAAGATAAAATGATATTAGATACTAGCTTGTCAAATAATATATTTGGCTGTATAATAGCTTTGTGTATTTTTTTGTGTATTTTTTGTGCGTTTGAATGATATTCAACAAATTAAATAAAATGACCACTTTGCCAATTACAATTAGGCTAACTTTTAATATAAGAAAAGTTTCCCAATTTTTTTTAAATTTTAGGATCCTTGAATATTCCCATAAGCTATTTTTGTCCATTTTTAAATATAAGCGAATCCTTGATTTAAAAAAAAAAAAACCTTTCTTTTTCTATTTTTCAACATGCTAATATATCAGATCTATAATGGAACTATAATGATAACAAGGATCTCATGTTTTTCTCAAGAATAAAGCTCCAAATGCATCTTTCTCATAAATGGCAGAAAAAAAGGACCTAGAATTCTAAGGAGAAGGGAAAGTGCTAGAGATAGATAGATGGACAGACAGACAGAATCAAGAGTACTTCTGGTACCCATCCAACGTTTACTCTGAATGAAACTGAAGGAGATGGAAAAGAAATATGTTAATGTATCTTCAGGCCTATGAAATACAACTAATACTGCATTCTCTATTTCGTGAAGAAATATGCTTGGAAAATATTCCCCATTTATTCAACAGTAGTCCTCCAGTAACAAAAATCTAGACCCAGCATTGGGTAAATATCTCATTTGTAGTGTGTAATGTAGACATTTCAGATTTTCATCTCTATTTTTCACAACCATTTGGCAATTAAGAATAATATCTCCTTTTCCAGTAGGGAATCTGAGAGTTAGTTTAATTAAATCTCAAAGTCAGGTAGAACCTGGTTATGGACCCAATGAAATCTTTATTTCTATGGTATCCCATACATTGTACCTGACTGGCCATACTATAAGATGACCAAAAAAAATAGTATATATTATCTGTAATATATATATTATATATGTAAATAAATGTAAATAGGTACATAATTTTTATAGGACATATATACTATGCTGTATATGTAGTATATACATTCATATTAAGTATATACATATAATAAATACAAATATATGAATATATAATCNGTCCATATAAATATATAAAATATAAGTGAAATTTAGAGGCACCTGAGTAGCTTGGTTGGTTGTGTGTTCAACTCTTAATTTTGGCTCAGGTTATGATGACAGGGTCATTGACTTGAGCCCTGCATCTAGCTCTGCATTGACCATGGAGCTTGCTTAAAGTTCTCTCTCTTGCTCTCTCTCTCTCTCGTTCTCTTTCCCCATTTCCCCCACTCATGCTCTCAATCTTTCTAAAAAATAAAAAAGTATATAAAATTTTAGAATATTTTTATACATATAACTTTATTGAAATATTCAGAGGTAATAATACACAGGAAGAACCTTCAAAAATATTTCTTTAAAAATCCAGATACAATTGAAAAAGGTAACAAATTATTTATCACATCTTATATTAATATTTTCTGCTTCTATAAGCCAATTAAATAAAGAATTGGCAAATTTTGATAAGCTATTGGATTCTTTTAATGTATTTGGTGATTCAGTAATGTCACTGATTTGCCTACTCAAGTTCAACAATGTAGATCCATCTAGCTATAGTCCATATTTTTTGTGAATACTAAACAAAATATGCCTAAATTACTATTTGCTAGGCAAAAATAGGCCTACGCTAGCTGTAGCCTCTCATTATAGATGGAAAACCACTTTGAGATTCTCTAAAAATTACTAGAATATTAGAACTTCAGTTTGGACCATATATTTGTGTGACTGTGCATAAATACTTTGAACTTTTGATATTGTCCATTTCTTAAAAAGAAAGACTCTAAGGGAGTATTTAAGAGTAACATTTTCATACTGATGTTAATGAAGTTTATAGAAATTCATGAGTAAAAAATAAATTTAAGACAATCTAGATATATGCATACATTGAAAAAGTAATACTATAAAATGATAATATTTTGTTACAGTAATAAGCTTATGGAGCTTATGGACAATTTTTTTCTTACTCTTTACTTCTTCAGTGTGGGATTTTTAGTGAATATTGTACTTAGCATTGAGAAATAAATTTTAATTAAATTAAAAATTAAAGATTTTCAATTAAGATTTGAAAGCTTGAGAAATTGATAAGAAAAATGTATGATTCTGATAGTCATAAAAATTAATATAAACAATTCTTAAGTAGTATAAAAATATCTTTACCCATCTTTTATAACCATTGTAATCTCCTGGAATTATTAGCTATCTCATGGATGATTTGGCCCCGAAGTTAAAACTCTTAGTCTTCAGGCTTCCAAACAGTTAGTAATGAGTATCAAGAAGGTCAGGGGAAGTCAAGGAGATCTTTTAATGAAAGTAATTAAAAACCCAGTTAATGAGCAGATTTCTATTACATGAACATGTTAAGAAAAAGATGCTATTGCCACTATTTTGTCTTCATTCTATCTCTTTGAAGCAGAAAACATAATATGTGGAAAATGTATTATTTATCACCCTAAGTCTCTAGAACATAGTTACTCCACACCTTGGGGGACCTTGGAGGAGAAAAAATGGATAAAGTTTAATAATTATGCACAAATTGATGGAGTTTTCTTTATTAATAACTTTTACAGTAAAATATCTTGTATACGGAAGAAAATTCTCAGTACAACACAGACTTTTAATTTTATTTTAAATGCTAGTATTAAGTGTTTCAAACTAAAAAAAATCTATAGCAGTGATGACCAGTGGAAATATTATGCATGTCACACATATTCAAATTTTCTAATAGTCACATTTTTAAAAAGTAAAAAAGAATCATGTGAAATTATTTTAATACAATATTTTATTGAGCCCAATATATTAAAAATGTAATTTTGGCATGTAATCATTGTATGGTTATTAGGAGATTTTATATTTATGAAAGTATTTTGTACTAAGTCTTTGAAATTCGGTATGCATTTTACACTTCTAACTTACCTCACTTTGGATTAGTCACATTTATACAAAATAGGCAATTATGACTCATGATTACCATATGTGATCATATGTAATGATAAAGTAACTCAATCATGTGTTCATCACTGAGGTTTAAAATCTTATAATTATTTAGAGAAAAACACCTGTCTCTGGCAGAAACTAGTTCCATTTTTAATCTCACCTTCCCTGGAGTCAACCAGAATATTGGCATTCATGTGTTCTCTCCTTTGTTTTTATAGTCATGGTTTTTGTCTGCTTATTTGTTTCATATTTTAAAATATTGGTGTTGTTACCCTCATGGCTCTTCCAATAAGAATAATTTCAACTTGAAGAAATGGAAAGCTACAGTCTAATTGGCTATATCAATAAGGAAATGCTGACCCAAAACAGTTGCTCACATAACTTGAAGTCATAAGATATGGCAAGTTTAGGTAGGTTCATTTAGCAGCTTACTTTGTGATCGAGGCTATAGCATGTTTCCTCTTTTTTGAAGTCTAAAATAGTGACTCCAGGCTAAAGTGTTGTTGGTTACAATATGAACCCAAAACATGGCGGTTGGTAGCAGCTGAGCCTACAGCATTCTCTGCTACAGTTGAAAAAGGTAGCCTCCTGGAACTTCACTTGGTAGGAAGAAAGAATTCTTCCAGAACACTTCAGCACACCATATCTCCAGTCTTTTTCACATTGATTTTTTTCACATTTTTTTCCCCTGAGCATATCACTGCCAAGGAGAAACATTATACCCTTAGTCCAATGAAGCTCTTTATGAAGCTGGGCCAGGGGCACCTGGGTAGCTCATTCGGTTAAGCATCCAACTTCAGCTCAGTTCATGATCTCACAGTTCGTGGGTTCGAGCCCCACGTCAGGCTCTGTGCTGACAGATAGCTCAGAGCCTGGAGACTGCTTTGGATTCTGTGTCTCCCTCTCTCTCTGACCCTCCCCTACTCACACTCTGTCTCTCTCTCTCAAAAAACTAAATAAACATTTTTTAAAAATTTGAAGCTGGGCAAGTCACTAAAACTGCATCGCTGCAGTTAATTGGGAGAGTGACAACCATAATACTGAGTTGTTAACTACAGTCACCAATACCATATTTGTCATGAGAGTCTGGCTTTCTACTCACCCACCATACCCACCAAAATAGTGCTCTTACCTGTTTTCTGGTTATTAACACAACAAAAATAATAATTGTTTTCAGCTAACTCTCAGAAAAGAAACTACACTAATTGTTTGTGAATCCATTCTATAATTTTGAAGTAATCAGTATTGTAAATTATAATAGCAGGTTAACACTCTATCACATGCGATAAGATAAAAAAAAAACCCCACCATTTTAATAACAGATTCTTAGCTGAACAGTCTTCTACAATTTATCTTTTGAATCCATTTGTCTGCATCTATGCACCTCGATTGTCCTGCTTTTGTTCGTGCTATTTTTACTCCTAGCATCTATCCTTGTTATGTTTTATCATAATTCTACAACTATTTTAAGACCCAGGTAAAATGATGGCTCCCCTATGAAGCTTTTTCAGTTTTAAACAATGACATCTTCACAGAATATGTCATTAATATCTCTTTTATGGTTCTTAACTGTAATTTCAGTTAGAATGTAAAGTTGGGCATTTGAAATTTTTTTCCAACTAAACAAAACATCTCTTTTTCTGCATTGCTGCCTGTGAATTATTGATCTTTCTGTCTCCCATGTTTACTTGAACATAGTAAAATTCTATCAATTATATTCTGAGTAAATAAGGTTCAGTATGGGGATATTAAGATTAATGGAAATAGTTGTTCTTTTTATCTCTGGTAAATGAGAACTGATCAGGTTAAAGTATGGCAACCAAACACGAACTGAGAGTTATAATTGCATTTGTATTTGGTGATGTTCCCTATGGATTATTTTCAAGAATCATTGAAAGTTATTACATTGAAAGTTATTATTATTAGAAGTGTGTAGGTCTGGTGGTATAAATTAGTCATATCCAATATCAAGAAAGTCTGTGCTTTTTCTAAACTGGTCATATTCAATGGATGATTGCGTTTGATTTGAGAACCAGTGGTAGAGTCCTGATAAATAATTATTTGAAGATTAAATTTTGAAATTGGGATTTATACCCTGTTACAATGGCAACCAATGAGTGTGGTAACTGAAGTAGAGAGTAATGCACTACTGCTACCTATGTTTAACCTCACAAGCTTTCATAGTCGCAGGAAAGAAGCAGGACATGGTGTTACAAATACTTTGTTGTCTGAGATTTCCAAATCCAATTTACATACACCATTCCATTATTTCATTAATGAAAGTTTTGATGGGGAAAGATTGGTTTTTGTTTGTTATTGTATTTGGTTTTTTTTGCAAAGGCAATACATAGTCTAACCTTGTTCTCTGGTCACAGAAGTTACAAAATGCAGCATTTAAATAATATCACCTTGTAGTGCTGATATACCATCCAGTTATCATTACATAAAATATAATCTTCATTTACTTTGGTATTTTTCCTTTACCTTCTTTCTTTACCTTGTTATTTTCCAAGTCACCTCTAGTTGGCTGTAACCTGGGATTNTAAGCGAAAGTCAGACGCTTAACCGACTAAGCCACCCAGGTGCCCCATCATCTTGCCTAAGTTCTAAAATGTTGAAAATTCCTCCCCGGTTTTCTTCACGGGCTAATGTCTTTTGGCAGTTTTGAGAATGTATGTCCAGTATAAAGCCAAGTAGTTAATGTTCACTTACTATGATAAACAAAAGCAGTCAATTAAGAAAGAAGAAGAAAGAAATTAAGGAGGAAGAAGAGAAGGATGTGGCAGCAGGAGGGGGGGGAGAAGAAGGAGAAGAACAACAACAAAAGAAGTAAAAAGGATATGCTTTTGTTTTTGGCAGAGAATATATGTCTGCTGATGTCATCTGACCTCTTATCTAAACTACCTCCCTAGTATTACTTTGGACTAAAGTTAAATGACATAGTTTTCTTTTTACAACATTTGGTTGAAAAGAAATCTGTTTTTTCCTTAAAAATAATCTGCTTTTCTCCCACTAGCTTCTAAATATTAGAAATACTAAAGGAGAAACAATCTTTCGAGATAGGTCCCATTCTTAATCAGCCAAATCTTGGCAGTTGATTGAAATTAACTTTTTTTTACCATTAGTTTGATGTGGCCTGCAACTGCTTCATCTAGGGCTTTTATTACACTTAATACCGTATGCTCCTTTACCTTGAGACACCATTTACGGAATACCTATCATTTGCTATATAATAGGGTGACTAAGATTTCTGGAGGGCCTCATAGGATAGTGGAGGAACAGATATGCAAATATGTCAGTTATATTAAACACAGTAAATACCATGGCAGAGGACTGAATAGGGCTCATTGGGAGTCCAGAGAATGGAAGTCACAGTTCTTTCCTTAATACCACTTAAGAACTTGTGGGGGAGATGGAGATTAGACACATGAAAGCACAATCAGCCTCTGCATCTTTTGTGCTGAGATTATACTGTGATGCCATTATTTCTTTGTATCTTCATCCAAAGGCTTGTGGCTAATTTATATGCTTGATTGAAAGGCAGCAAGATCTTGTGCATGCATGCAGTGGATAAAAGCCTGGTCTTGCCAAAAACAAAACAAACCAAATAAAATTTTAAAAAGAAAGAAAGAAATGAAGAGAAAAAAACCTGAGCCCTACAGTGGGCACAAAAAGCTTAGTTCTGCAAGAATGTTTAAACCCTATTTTATTTCTCTGCCACTGAATTTAAAATGAGCTTCGAGAAGGACTGTAAGTATTGAGAGGAGGGAAGCAATTTCAAGTGACAGAGTTCAAAGGAGGTGGTTATGCATTTCTAAATGGGTACTGAATCTCCTTTAGAGATATTTTGCACTTAGAAATAAAGAGTTCAGTCAAGACCGTCACCTAACTTTCTGGAGAAAATGGCCTATGCAAATGGACCATATCTTTTACTGAAAGCTCCAGTCATAGTAATTCTAGGCTTCATTCATTTGACATTCCACAAATATTTATTGAATGCCTATAGTGTGCTAGGAGCTAGGGAAACAAAGTACAATATTTCAAAAGGATCTCTGTGCACTTTAAACTCCAAAATGGTATTTCTTACTAAATAAATTTCACTATAGGAAAAAAACAAACAAAAAGCCCTATACAGTCCTAAATGTGCTTTGCTGATTGCCCTGCCTCACACATTCCTTCCCACAAAATATACAATCATGGCTTTTGCCTGTGCTTTGCCCGTCGGTCCTGCTTCCTGACTCACCCTGGTGCTTTTCCGTTTGGCCTTCTCTTCTTGAGAATTCCCATAACAAACAATTTTTAATGATGATTATCTCCTGATCTGTTGACTTCTCCAGACCTTAATAAAACCAGAGTCCTAGGTACGTTTTAAAATAACATCTGTGAACAAAGTCTCATGCAGGACAGAGAGAGTAAATAAATGAACAGATAATGTTATAAGGTTATAAATGCTCTGAAGAAAATACAACAGAATTTTGTGAGAGCAGCTGGTTGATAAGGCTAGTTTAGAGCAGTCAGGGGAGCTTTGTGGGAGGAGGTGGCTGTTGAAAGGACATCAGAATAGTAAAAGGCTCTCAACAATGAGAATGCTATGGAATGGTAGGGGTTCTTAATGTGAACCTAGACATTTGATTTATCATTATCTGTGTGCAAGGAAATAAAATTTAATTTTTTGTAGGTGCTTTGTAGTAATATTTCCATCTTTACCCACACGGGTGCCCTATGTCCCATTTTGCCACATCCTAGATTTCTAAAATCTGAGATTGATGGAGGATTAGATTTATTATGACTAATTCTGAGCTAAAGCCATGTCTGGCTGGGAAAGAGGTTTAATATATTTTTTTGTTGTAGAAAAATTAAAAATCGTCATGAGCCATCAGATCAAAACTTTATCGAAGAGGTGAGGCAGTTGCCTTGATACAGAATTCTGCCTGATTATCATTTTTGTTCTCTTCAAATAAAATGAAATAAAAGAGGAATGTGATTCCTTTTGTCTTTTAACTTGAACAAAACCATCTGATGAATTTCATCCTTATCATCTTAAAAAGGAGAAAAACTGAGGCTGGCGTCACTGGCCATGGAAGCATATTTACCTAAGATAACACCTTCTCATAGAGACAGGATTAACCCTCTGTTTTATTACCCTGGCTTCTTGCTTATGAAGCACAACAGACTTGAGTTCATCATAGAGAATTAGAACTGCTCTTAGTAGAGTCGTTTTAACTCATACTGGGAATGGCAACATTTTATAGGAGAAACAGAACATAATAACTCACTATGAAATGCGTTGGTCCATGATTAAAATAAAGACTTTACCCAAAAAACTTAGAAAATGTAAGCAAACATAGCACAAATTGCAAAGTTTTTGTCAGGAAAAAGCTGATTCATCCCTGAAATCTGGGCAGTACGGTGACTCTCTCCATGATAACACGTTTGGTCTGGAAATTGTGAGCACTGTGTTTTAAAAACGTTCATGATGATAATTCTACCTATTACTTGTTCCATTTTTACACCTTGTCAGGCAACATGTGAGACTATTCTCATTTATTATTTCTACCATGGAAGATAGTTGAAAGTATTAAGTATAGATATCAGACGTTCCAACCTTAGGTATTTACCAAAGAGAAATGAAACCATGTTCACACAAAGACTTGTAGGTAAATGTGTGTAACAACTTCATTCACAACAGGTAAAACCTGGGACAACTGGAGAGAACATAAAAATCCACCAAAAAGGTAAACTGATGATCAAAATGAAGTATATTCATATAGTGACATGCTGTGCTGTTCAACACTAAAAAGCAAACATAGAAAACCATAACTTCTCTCACGAACTATGGATGGGCTTAAAAACCTTTATGTTGAGTGAAAGAAAGCCAAGCACAAAACATCCCAGTTACATGAATTATGAACTAATCCATGATGTCAAAATACAAACCAGTGGTTTCCGTATAGCTGAGCTCAGACAAGGGATGAATTTTGCAAAGAGACACGAGGAGATACTGTTGGTGATGGAAGCATTCTGCCACTTGATTTGGGGAGAGGTTTTCCTGGAGTATAAAATGTATCAAATCACATCAAAGTAATGTACTTTAAATGGATATGTTTTGTTGTACATAAATTATTTCTCAATAAAGGAATGAAGGAAACAGAGATTAGGAAACCAAAATTGAGAGAGGCACTTGTCTAAAGTTCACCCTACTATTAAATAAGTAACAAGGAAAGTGACAGAATTCCTTTTTTGCTTCTTCAGGCTCTAAATCTTGGTCCCTTTCCACCCCATCAGATGTAAGAAAAATATAATTCTTGAAAAAGTGTTCTTAATGCTTTCAGAATTGTAACCATATCTTGGGTTAGCATTTATTGCATCATTAATTCAATATTCAGAAATATTCCAAGTTACTTTTAGTGCTATAACTCTTAAGTAGGAGATATAAAAATAAGACTTTCATTTTGATAACTTTGATAAGGAATCTGGAAGTTTTATGTGTGAATTTTAAGGAGAAGCTATTTGGAGACGGTCACATTATATAAATAAAATAAGTGTTTTACTTCATATTTTACTGCTAGAAATATGTTAAATATAGTATATATTTTTAGGATATTTAAATAGGTGGTTTGAAATTCAGTACATAGGTTTTCTGTTTAGTTAGCTCAGTGGTGAATGTGAATATTCTTTGATCTCTCTGCAATACATGTGCACATGCAGAGATCCAAGGTGTCCTTCTAATCCTTCTCTCTTCTTGAAGAGATACAGAGCTGAGACCACACAATTTTTGGCAATATGTTTAAGGATATCAAACAGGAAGAGCTCAATAATGTTGAAGCAACACATGAGCCAATGAATATGGAAAAATACTTTTGAAGTCTCTTTTAATCGATAGAAAATTATTAACTAATCATTACCATATAAATGGGAGGTGTTTTTTGAGGCAGACTTTATGCTTTTAGTTACTTCCTTCCAATTTGCATTTATATTATATAGATGAGAGTTAATTTTATCAATTTTTATAATGAATCAATGCATGGAACTTTGGTTTCCTGGTAAAGACAGTCTTGAAATTCTGAGTAACAGTGAATAGCTAAATAACATAGGGTTGATAAAAACAGGTAATAGTACCTGAGAGTTGTAAATGGAAACAAACTGAAAGGCATTATTGACAATCAAAGCAAACATTCACCCCAAGATGACCCACTTGCTACGGTGTAAAATTTCTCAGACTTTTTTATTCCACTCAAATGCAAAAGAAGTTGGGATCAAAAAATAGGTAATTTTACATTTGGTTTGAGCATTAACAAAACCATCAGCTGAATTTCATCTTGATCATACAAATGCAAATGAAGGAATGGAGGTCTAGACTGCACTGGGATGACAAGTTTACCTAAAACTAGAAAAAACAATAATGAAAATGGTTTTCTTGCAGGTGTGACTAACCAATGCATTAGCATCTGCTTTCTTCTCTTCAAAATGATGAGATTTTTAATATGTACTCCCTCCCACACACTCAGTTTGGGATGCAAATAAAAGTTGACCTCTTTCCATCCAAGTACACTTATTATTTACAATTAGTAAAGGAAATTTTTAATACTATGTTAAGGCTGTGATATTAGAGAATTCTCTTCATTGCTCTGTTGTAAAGACATTGAAGTAACAGGTTAGCATTACTGTGTCACAGGCTGACTCAATAGTAAAAATGCTGATCTGAGAACAGTTTTGTTAAAGCTTGTTGACATTGCTGGATATATGATCGAAATTAGCAGAGTGTTCTTTTCCCATTCCAAGGTATTCAATTTAATTAATGTTTAGGCTATGCAACTATTTATGTATATTGGGTTTAATATGTCTTTGATGGCAGTCATAGAATTAGCACCTTGAAGTCGTATATAGTGAAGTTAGTGTCAAAGAAATCTAGCAGCATTGAGTTAATGTATCTTTGTCTTCCCTTAGCCTAGAACACTGCATCATAGCTGAGGAGTTTAGGATACATCTAGAGCTACCATCATGGCATAAATTAAGAATAAGTGACAACTTAGTTTTGAAGGAAAGAGTGAACTCTGGAATTAGTTGAATTTCTGTTTAGATTTCAGGTCATATTCTCAGCTCTAAATCGTTACAGGTTAGTGTAGGTAACTAAAATATCTGAGACTTTATTTTCTCATGTATGCAATGCTAATCGATACTCACGGTGACTAGCTTTCTCAAGTGTTTTGAGTGCACAGTATTAGTCATATCTGTGATATAAATAGCTTTCTGATCTTTTATTTATTGCAAATAAATTTACGGTTTTTATTTAAAGTCTAGGGGTGCCTAGGTGGCTCACTTGATTAAACATCCAGCTCAGGTCATGATCTCATGGTTTGTTGGTTTTGGCTCCACATCAGGCTCTGCACTAATGGTGTGGAGCCTGCTTGGGATTCTTTGTCTCCCTCTCTCTCAGCCCCTCTCCAGCTTCTCTCTCTTTCTCTTTCTCTCTCTCTCTCTCTCTAAATAAACAAACGTTAAAAAAAAGCTTTATACTTGCACCTAGTGCAAGTGTCACTAATACCAATGATATATAATATTTCCCTAATGCTTGGCATTCAAAATATATTTTCAGTTCTTTTAAACACCCTCACCCCAAATTTTGACATGACACTAATTTTAGACCTGAGAATATTGAGAAATAGAGGCCATGACCTGATTTACTTAAGGATAATTATTACTAAATGGTGGATTTTCATCTTACCAAAGAATTTCTCACTTCAAAGTGAGTGTGCATCCACTAGAACACCATCTAAAACCTCGGTTTTAGCCCACAGTTGTGCTGCTGTTTTGATTAACATCAGGTCTGGGATTCACGTTCAAGTCTGATTGACAGTTCCTAGAATTGCAACACTAGAGAGAAATTAAACACTAAGCTTATTTTCTATATCTATAAAATTGAGAGCATATAGTATGTATGTCATATTCATGTTTTAAGTATCAAATTATCTAAACTATGTGCTGTTGGCAGAAATTTCTCCAGGACCTTGATGCAATATACCCTTACTCCTCTGAATTTAATTTAATTTAATTTAATTTAATTTAATTAATTATGTGTCCATTTGCCAAAATTGGCAAGAAACTTATTAGCAGTAATTTTGTGGCCCCTTCTGCCACAAAATTGTATTCCCTATATTGTATCTGAAAATTGATTCAGTCATCATTCTTGATCATGCCCAAATACTTTACTACAAGATGGGTAGCCTTCCTAATGATAGCCCTTCTTCTGCACTAGGAAGGTCACAGGAACTCCAGGTCTCCAAAAGTCAGTGTGCTTAGTGTCCAAATTGCATACTCATTTATGCAGCACCAATACCATCCACACCTGCCCACCGTGAATCTGCAGTCCTGCAACCACAGAGATACAAAATCTCATTCTCAGGGAATTCTTCTCTCTTTTCAATGTCTGAAGAAGTCAGCCTCCATCCTCCTTTCTTCATACTGTAACTTTTCTTTTGCTCCATTACTGAGGCCACAGAGACTCGTTTTCTTAAATGAGTCGCAAAATGTTGGCTCATACTGTGATTAAAAATAATAATGTGTTTCCAATCATTAAAGGGCAGAAAATGTCACATTTTCACATTTCTTTTTGAACAATCATAAGCTCTCACATTGCTAGGCTGATATTTGGGCCAGGCCATAACTGACTGAAGCTGAGTAATGGCTTCTGCTTCCCATTTGCCAAATCCCCACCCCTGTCCTCTTGACACCGAGGCTGTAGTTAAGAGACTATTCAGAATCTTGATTTCCCTATTGCATTTTTTAACATTCTTTCTGGCTTTTTTAACTCACTTGATTTATCAGTCTACCACCTCTGATCTGCTTGTGACTACTAAGAATTATAAAAATAAACCAATATTACACCGCTTCATATTCCTTCATAACACTTATCCCAATAAGTAATTTTACTATTTGTTACTACTATTAAAATTCTCATCCTTTCCTACCATATCATAGCTTCCAAAAGTGCCTTATTTTACTTATTATTATTCCTAGAATGGTGATTGGGACTTAGAAGATCATCAGTTATTACTTGAATACACGAAGGAGATAAAACTCTAATTATTCTTTTGAAGTAAGAAAACAAACTGTTGGTATCACTTTGGCTCTTGAGTCACAAAGAAATTAACATAAAATTTTAAATCAGATTATCTTATATATGCACACACAATCAGTAAATGATCCTGCTTCACATGCTACATTGACACTAATTATTATGTTTATCAGGATTATAGTTCCCTATTTATACAATTAATATACATAAATCAAGTATATGTGTAAAAACAATTGTAAACTTTCCAAAAATAAAGGCAAAACATAAAATTAATAATGCAATATAACCTGTTAGTTCTCAGAGAACTTAGGACCTAAAATAAAGAAGAAATGAGATATTTCAATTCGTAGTTTCCAGTCAGATCTAATCCCTATGAGACTCTCATACTATGAGCAACTCACTTGGCTTATGAAAATCCATTTAATTTTTAAAAATGTAAAAGTTTAAAAAAAATAAACATTTTGTAGAGCCACCTAAAATTCGAGCCATCTGTTTAATCTAGTAGTGGGAGTGGCAGAAGTTGTAATAGCAGTAGTTGTAGTAATGGTACTGGTGCTGGTGGTGCTGGTACTAATCATAATCTCCCCCTCCTCCTTTTTTATCATCATTGTTATTGTCATCATCATGTTGAAATGAATTTCAAGGCCCAAGATGGGGCCACTCCTGTCAGCAAACCAAAACTTTATGAAAAGTTTCAGAGAAAATAAACATTACAATTAAACATGCATAGATATATAATTGCCCAAATAACCACATACATATATGTGTATGGGTATTTATAATTATCACATGCCACTGTGAAACACAGAATATAAATGCCATACTTATTTTCACTATCTGTGGCTGCACACTGAGTTGCTATGGCAACATAGATTAATTAAAGGCCTTTCTATTACAAATCTTAACTTCTCAGAATGTAGAAGCTTCAGTCATCTTCCACCTGTACATTTTATCTTGAAAAATAAAATCATATCATATTCAGAATTATTTATACAGGCCTCCTTATCCTCATTTCCAAACAAAATATATTTAGGTTTTAAGAAATGATTTTTCCTTGGTATCATCTTCTCTTCAATGTATACAATGGAAATAACCCATTAGGTTATTACTTTTTTTTTTCCAGAGTAAGCAGGGGGAAAATTCCATACTCTTGTAATTAAATAAAAGGAGGTGGTGGTGATTTACTTTTTATCAATTTACTTCCTATGGTTATTATTGCAACATTAAAGGAACATAGAAATATTGCTTTTTTCCCTTCTATGTAGCTATGATTATGTTAGTTTTAATTAGAGACAGAACAGTTGAAAAACTGCTAGTCAGGAAAACAGTTTTTCTAATATAAATAGTTCTACCATCTTTCTTGATTAATTTTAAATCTATATGAAGATTATAATGGATTTTGAAATTGTTATAAAATGTTTCCTCTAGTGAATCGTTCACAATGTCTATCAGTGCACGATGTTCCATACACTTATTATACTCTAAACAATTATTGGAAAAATCTGCTTTACAGTCAATTTTGGGGAGTGCCCACTTCTATAACCAACTGGAATAGGATAATTTTATTATTAATAGAAGCTTTAACTTCAGTGCCTTCCAAGAACATTTTAAAGTAACGTGTTACCCACAGAGGTAGTTAGATTTGAATGTGCCATGAATACCCAGTAATTCTCGCCCAGCATGCTAAATTAAGTGCAGAAGCACAAACTGTCTCCTCGGTAGCAACCTTACGTGAACTCATGCACAAACGTTTTTCATAGGATATAAAAGCATTTTATTTTTTTATCAAAAAAATGAATATGATTTATTATAGACTTTGACCATGTAGCCTATTATTAGTGTCTAGTCTAATAACAAAAAAAGTATTTATCCCTACTGTGTTGTTTTTAAAGCTACTATATATTCAACATATTGGGCAGCATAATATGGTCTTTGTTCTCAAAGAGTATATGTTTTTCTTAGTTTGGGTCTCCCTGAAGGCAGAGAGGGAGATGTGGAGTTGGACATAGGTAGTTTATTCAGAGGTAATTAATGCAAAGTGAGAGGGTGGGAAAGTGACACAGAGACAAAACAAAAATAAAGGGCAAATTACTGAACTGTTACTGCAGTGGGCTTTTAGAGAAGCTCAATCCTCCTGGAGCCTCACTCAAGAAAGTAAAATAAACATTGAAATTGTCCTTACAACGTATATGAAGATTCAGTACATTTCCTAGGTTTCTTGTCCCCATTAGTTGAACATCATCTGGTGGTAGGGTTGCATGACTTCAGAGAAAAGAAATACCTCAGAGGCAGAGACCTCTTCAAAGGGGCAACCTGGACTGAGAACATGGAGCTGTCCGCTGTTAGTGTGCTGAAGTTGGCAAAGTGAGGAGATCGCATCAGCTTTTAGCACAAATGTTATATATCTCTTATAAGATACCAAATAGAGCACAGTTTGTGTCAAATAGATTCATAAATCTATAAGTGTATAAATCTATAAATAGAATGATATTGTTTATTGATGAAGAGATCAGATGCAGCCAAGGTGTGGTGGGAATTTCTAAAATTATGCACAAGATAAATCTGAGCCTGATTAAAGAAGTCTTCCTGCTTAAAAAAGTTTCCAGCAGGATAATAGTCAAGTTCACAAAACAGCGTTTATAGGTCATCCACAGCTGTCTCCACTTATCTCTTCTAAAGCTCCAATCCCCCTTGCATTCTGGATGCATGTCTTCCTCTAGGGATATCAAACTATTTATATATTCCTTAACATGTAAACTCAGAACGTATCATAGTGTTTGCAAATGTTGTTCTCTTTTCCCAGAAAGACCTTCTCTGAAGGGTCTAATGGAAAATTTTTACAAATTTTCAAGACTCAACTGAAGTGTCACTTTTACTCGTAAAACTTCCAGTGACACACCCAAGTAGGTGAAATAACATGCCCGCTTCCCCCATACACTTGACATTATCTTTGTGACATGTACATGTACATGCACTTGTAGCATCTGTGTTATTATAATATTTATTAAAGTGTATATCTCCTTTGATATCTTAGGAGCTACAGAAATACCTCCTGTTCTGTACTCCATGGGTCTAATATGGTAATTTGTATACAGTAAACAATTTACAACAAATACATGGGTGACAATACAATTATTTAAGATTATATAATTGCCTATTTAATTGGTCAGACTTTAATCACTCTTTGTATTGCAGGCTATGTTCTAGAAATGTGTGTTTTACTCTAGTTTAATTTTTACAGGAATATTTTCTTACCATACTTAACAATTAAAACTTGAAAATGTCAGTAAAAGTGCAGAAAGTCACTTTCATAAGTTTGATCTGTGTTAACTTACACATTAAAAAATTGTTTTTCTATAATAGTTTCTTCAGAGAACTATCACCAGTTTCATGTAATGCTCCATGAGTGTTGCCCCATATTTTTGAAATTGCTTGATCTCTGGAATCCTTGTATTAATATTAACACACCTAAGAACATAGAGTTACAGTTCATGTATACAATGTTTATATTTGAGTGCCCTTTGTAAATATCCATCTGTTTACTTTTTGACATCTCATGGATACAATAATATAGAGCTTTGATAAATTTATATAGAGAGCAATAGAGTTTGGTTCTTTTAGGATCCATTAGGATGACAGTCTGGCTTAATCAGTGTAAAAATGACAGTGAACTAACTTCACTAAAGGAAAAAAATCACCAATCTGACTAAAAACACTATTATTCTCTTATGATTCTTTACTGAATTTCATCTATATCACTGGCAAACCAAGGTACTATTATATTGATTATCTGCAATGAAGCCTTGGAAAAAAACTGGTTGGTAGAACTGAACCAAGAGTTAATGTCAAATGTGGATCTGGGTCACAGAACATGAAAATGTTTGTGTTTATAGACAAATCATTGGATTCAGTATCTTTGATAAATATAAAATTTGGACTAAATTAATTGTATATTTGATGAGGTATTCCATGTGTCTTTATTAGAATTTCCAAAGAGATGGCCTGTACCATGAATTAAAATGGATGGTTTACTCCTGCCTGTAATTCTCTATCAACTCAGGATAGCAACAAAATTGAATATGAATTTGACTACATTTAGAGAACAGTGTAGGTTTTTATGGTAAATTCTCTTGAAATAACAGCATATGAGGAATGTGTAATGCTTGAATACATAAAAGCTTTATAATAATCCTCTTGGTACTGATCTTTCCTCCCTCTTACTTCACTTTTTTTTATTTTCTTAGTACTCAATTCTTTATTTCATTCTTATGAAGAAATATTAGTTTTTTCTCAGATTCTACTCTTTTCTTTCCCCTACAATCCAGGCTGCACAACGAAGGTCTGGCACTTGTCAGAAAAGTTAGAGTATTCTATCTCCTTAGAATTTAGTGAAGAGAAAATACAGTTATTCTTTATTCATTTGTTTTATTTCATTTTATGTGTATATACACATGTGCATCACACACACACACACACACACACACAGAAAGCTTAGCGATCAATATTTGGATTCACACATCCTATGAATTTCACAAATGAATTGCTTGTTTACTGATAAACCATGGAATGATTCCAGCAAAATAGCCTCTACTGGATGGATTTTAATTTTAAAAGAAATTAATACTATATCTTGGAAATAGAAGAACATTTTAAGATTGTTTTTCTTCTACACTATATTTTGCATATTGTAAATATCCTGGGAAGACTAAAAGTAAGTTACTTATTCTTTTTGAGAACTATAAAACTTATTTTGGGAAGTTTTCAAAATGAATTTACCATGACTGTCATCAAAGGGGCTGTTTTGGTGAAGTTAAGACTAACCGTGGAAATTTCAAATAATTTCTCTTCTTCCTTCTGTATGATGGTAAGCAAAAAGTAAGTGTCTAAAATATATTGAAAATGTACTAGAGGTAAATGATAATAGACCATAGGACACTGTGATTTGTAGGAGAGCGTGGGATTTAAAAGCAAAAGGATTCCATCCTCTGTTACCCCTTGCTATGTGACTTTACTAAAATTGTTTTACCTATTTAATCTGTAGATAATACTTATTTCATACAACTGTGCCAATAGGGATAGGAAAAATAATTTTCAAATGACCTATGTGAATCCTGTAACATAGTATATACTGTGTAAAAGGCCCTCAAATTAATATTTCCCTCTCTTTTTAAGAAGTTTGCTTATAAGCATCCAGGGTTTGAAAATCTTGTAGTAATGATAAAAGATAACATTTATCTTCTACACTACAGTGTATTTTAACAACCTAATTGCTTTATGTGTGAAGGACAAAATGAAGACCAATTCACTTTAGAGACTGAAGTCTATTATTTTGAATGCTTGGGGAGGACGAGTTTTAGTTCCCTGAGGAAGACATGACTTCTGGAAATAAAGACTAGCCATGGGATTCAATGTCTGTCCAACTGATAGATGATCAAGTTGGGTCCTACAAATTTGAAGTAAAAAGTAATGAAAGTCATCTCAGAGGGAAGTTCCAGAAATAGTTGGAGCAATGTAAGAACAATTTGAAAGCAAGTGTAACCTCCCAAACTGATGATAGCAACCATAATCATGTTGGCTCTCTTCAAATCTCCTATTTTTAAACTAATGACACATTATATATGCTGCATCTTGAGTATTATTTTTATCACTTCCAGGAGTACTATCCTTTCCCCAGTAGGTATTTTTATCCCCAACCCTGTGACTTGAGAAAGGTCTTGATCCATTATGATCATAATTCCTTGATAGTCCAAAGTTTTGACCAATCTTCTCTGTTTTCATTTGGTTTGTTTTGTTAGAGGAATAACACACCCTCATTTTAAATTCTATTTCTCATTTTCAGCACTGTCTGAATTCAGTTATGTGCATTTCCAAGGAGAACTGATTCCCAAGGTTACAGGTAATACCAAGAGGGCTCGCCCAGCACTGCTTCAGGACTTTTCCATTCTATGGATACAGAACCACTGTTCTCTGTCCTTCTGAACACGTTGTACATATTACGTTTTAATATGTAAACATTTAAAAGGCTAAATCATACCTTTTACTCATACAGTGTAATTATTGGCCTTCTCCTAAAGGAATGTACCGATAGAGGTTCCAAGAGCCTTTGCATCCCCTTTTTTAAAGGTACCCTCACTTAATCTAATGATTTATTATTTATGTTCCTGTTTATCTAGTAATGCTTACCTCTTACATTTTTCTTGTTTGTTTCCTTTTTTATGCACCTTGTACACTTAAATTCAAAAGCAATCTTCAGTGGATGTCTTCTTTGGAAAAGTATCTATTCAATAGTCTGCCCATTTCTTCACTGGATTATTTGATTTTTGGGTGTTGAGTTTGATAAATTCTTTATAAATTTTGAATACTAACCCTTAAGCCAATGCATCACTTGCGAGTAACTTCTCCCATTCTGTCAGTGGCTTTTAGTTTTGTTGATTGTTTCCTTCATTGTGCAGGTTTTTTATCTTGATGAGGTCCCAATAGTTCATTTTTGCTTTTGTTTGTCTCACCTCTGGAAATATGTCTAGTAAGAAGTAGGCATGGCCAAGGTCAGGGAGATTGGTGTCTGTCTCCTCCTCTAGGATTTTGATGGTTTCCTGTCTCACAGTTAGCTCCTTCATCCATTTTGAATTCAGCAAAGTCACAGAATATAAAATCAACATACAGAAATTGGTTGCATTTCTATACACCAATAATGAAGCAGTGGAAAGAGAAATCAAGGAATTGATCCAATTCACAATAGCACTTAAAACCATAAGATACCTAGGAATAAACCTAAGCAAAGAGATAAAAGACCTGTAAACTGAAAACTGTAGAAAGCTTATGAAAGAAATTGAAGAAGACAAAGAAGTGGAAACATTCCATGCTCATGGATCAGAAGAACAAATATTATTAAAATGTATGTACTACTCAAAGCAATCTACACATTCAATGTAATCCCTATAAAAATAATACCAGCATTCTTCACAGAGCTAGAACAAATAATGTTAAAATTTGTGTGGAACCAGAAAAGAACCCGAATAGCCAAAGTAATGTTGAAAAAGAAAACCAACGCTGGAGGCATCACAATTCCAGACTTCAAGTTGTATTACAAAGCTATAATCACCAAGACTGCTATGGTACTGGCACAGAAACAGACACATACATCAATGGGACAGAACAGAGAACCCTGAAATGGACCCACAAACATATGGCCAACTAATCTTCAGCAAAACAGGAAAGGGTATCCAATGGGGAAAAAAAAAACAATTTCTTTAGCAAATGGTGCTGGGATAACTAGACAACAACATGCAGAAGAATGGACCTGGACCGCTTTCTTACACCATACAAAAAATAAATTCAAAGCGGATGAGAGACCTAAATGTTATGTGTTCTTAATTTAAGGTATTATCAATTCTCCCTAGACATTATTCTGGATTCAATTTAAGAAAAAATGTCAGAGAAGCACATTTACTACAAATTTTGAAATAAGCAACAATGTGGTAGAGATGCCTCAACTATAAGATCACAAAAAACAAAAATCACCTTTTTATTTTATGCCCTTACCCAGAGAGATGTTTACTATGTTCAAAAATTTTTATATATTAGATATTTATTGAAGGAATTAAAATGGAATTGAATTCTAATTTTGCACCTACTCGCTGTGTGTGAGACAGAATCTCAGAGACACAACTTTGTTTTTCATTAAAAGGTGTTGATGACACATCCATCATGGGGTTGGCGTTATAGTTAGGTTATTTTATAAAAATTGCCTAACTATATCAAGAAATTCAAGTGGTCAGTTAACTTTAGTCACCTCTCTTGTTGTTTAATAACCACACTGGAAAAGGTTTGACTTTGCAATATAAAGACTATAGCAAAAGTGACATTTCAAGTCTAGCCTAGAAATAGCATCTCCCTTTTAAATCAAGATAAATAACAGACTTTGGTTGTTTTATTGGCTATCCCAGTGCACATAGCAAATACTTCTGAGTCAACAGCTGAGCAGGGATATGCCATTGTATGGTAAAGGATAAAAATAAATGCATTCACTGGTCTCTGTCCCTCCCCACTGAGAAGGACAAATGATTTTCCTGGACAGTGTTAGTCCAATATCCAATATAAAGTTAAATCAACCTGCTCAGGTCATGTTGATGAAATACAGTGCCACTGTCACCTGTCTTTAGAAGGAATTTGAGTTTAATGCCAACAAAAAGTAAATCTAATAGCTAAAGAGTGAGCAGTTGCAAAACTCTTCCCACTTCTTAACCTTTGTGTAACTTGGATTTTTTAAAAATAATGATTGAATCTTTTAACAGTAAACTAATGATTAACCCTGAAAAGCATTCAAGGAAGTGGTTATTTGTAATAACTAAATATTAGAAGAAATTTAAATATCTTACTATAAAAGAATAGTTGTATGGGGATGGGGGAGAAAAACAATTTTCCCTCTACCATTCGAGGTTCTTGACTGAGACCTCTTATGTAATAGGTAGATTAATAGGAAAAAAACAAACAAGACTTAATATAGCATGTAGACCTTTGGTATACATGGGATACCAAGGAAAACTGAGCAAATTCCAGAAGTGGCTCAAGCCACCAACTTAAATACCATCTTCAGCCAAAGTCAAAAGAACATGTGGCAGGTAAGGAGAGCCAGTTTGTGAGGTTATCAGAAAAAGCACAGTATACAAGATATGGTTGCTTTGCAGGTTGAAGACCTTGTCTTTTCTATTGATAAGAGTTTCTTTTGATTTAGAAAAGAAATGACTGGGTAGCTCAGTCATTTAAGTGTCTGGCTCTTGATTTTGCTTCAGGTCATGATCTCGTGGTTTGTGAGTTCAAGCCCTGCGTCAGGCTCTGTTCTGACAGCACGGAGCTTTTTGGGATTCTCTGCCTCTCTCCCACTCATGCTCTCTCTGTTGCTCTCCAAATAAATAAATAAACTTAAAAAGAAGTGTCTTCTGATTTCATGTCATTCTTCTCTTCCTGCTATAGTGAGGAGGACATTCTTATAAATGGATATTTCCCTTATAAATGTAAATGTCTCTTAAAAAAGGGTAACTTTTACTCATTTTTCACAACTTCTCCTGTGTTTGTATTTTCTTAAAAATAACCAACTCACAATAATCCCTGTGCCAAAGAGATGTATTTTGAAGTGGCAAATTCTGCTCCCCTTCGATTGTCAGTCATGCCCCATACACTTGATTGACCAGGATGCATACATTAATCATCATCATCATCATCATCCAGTACCTCTAGCCACACTGGAAGTACAAAAGAGAAAATATTAAATGAAAAACTCATGTTAAAATAGTTTTCCTCAGAAGCATAGTCATGTGAAAAAGCATAAAGTCTAGAAGATAATATGCAAAATTAATAATAGCTCTGTTAGAATGATTGCTGTTTTCTTAATATCATTATTATGGTGTATTGCTCTTGTGATTCAAGATTAAAAATTACTGTCATAGTCAACCCTCAAAAGAAAGAATAACTCTTCTGAGAAAACTAATCATAGCTATGTAAATCTGTGTATTTTACAAGGGTATTTATCGTAGTGTTTTTTATATTAATGAAAATTTTGGAACAGTCTTAAATGTCCAACAATGCCTGATTAGTTCAACAAATTAATACATATTCAGTAGAGGAAATACTATGTAGATATTAAATAGCATGTTTTTAAAGATTACTTAATTACATTAGAAAAAAATAAGGATAAAGAGGCAAATGTGAAATTACAGTGAACGGGAACAAATTTTGCCACTCTAAGATGCGCCTCTTTGACTTAACAATTATTTTAAGCTGGTTATTTTTAAGAAACTGCAGACAGAAGAGAAATTCTGAAAGGAAGTAGAAGTTACCCTTCAGTAAGAAGCATATGAGTATAAGGGAAATAACCATTTCTAAGGGTATCTCTGTAGTTATAACAGGAAGAAGGGGTGATTCAAACTTAGCAGTGGAGAAGACTGGACTTAAATCTATGTAACAACTATCCCCTTGTTTACTATGCTTTTCTTGGAAAATTCTCATAACTCACTTCATACCCCCAACATCTTCTTTTGCCTTTGGCTAGACAGAGTATTTAAGGTAATGGCTTGGGATATTTCATGGAGTGGTTCACTTTTCCTGGATATCTTCCAGGAAATGTTACTAAATTTTTGTTTTTATCATGTTAATCTATCTTTTGTTAGGGAGGAAATTTCCTCTCCCCTTTAATATCCTTCTAGCTGGAAGGAACAAATTGACATGATATAGATTAACAAGGAAAAAAAAAAAACTAATTTCATTGATACAGGGAATACACATGGATATGAAATTCCAAAGACTGGTAAAATGAGGTATATATGTCATTCTGAACTATGGAGAAGGGGTAGGGGTCTGGGACTTGAACGAGATGCAGTTCACAAAAGTGAAATATTAACTGGTAAACACATGTTTGCTGGGATACTCAGAAACCATGGGCTATAAAAGACTCGCTAGATCTCTCCATGCCTACCATATCTAGTTCATATTATAACATAGTTCTCTTTGGTGATAGCCCTCTTCCTAGAACAAGTCCTCACCTAAATTCTTTTTAGGCATTTGGGAGGAATGTAAAGAGCCTCACCTGACTCTGTTGGGGTTCAATTACTTTTAACTCAAAATAATGTTCATGCCAAAGTGACCCATTTTGAGCCCCTGTCCTTGGCTCCTACAATGTCATTTTATTTATTACACCAGCTAAAAGGAGAAGGGAACTTTTTTCTTTTCAGCAGAATTCATCTTTATATGTATATACAGTAAAAAAAATACTAGAAATATATGACATATACCAAAGTATTAGAAGTTGTCTTTGGATGGCTTATATTGTTCTTTATTCATTTCCATATTTGACTTTCTTCACAATAAAAATTTTAATCCCTTTAAAAATCATAGTTGGAGGAAGCACCCTCTGAGGAGCTTGCCTCCTTTAATTATGTGTTTCTTTAGTTAGGCCAATGTCAGTTACAATGAATTTCCAACCCCCTGACTCATGATTCTTTTATATTCCATTCAATGTCTTATATTGTGACAGGCACATAATAGATGCCAAGTATCCTTTTTTTTCTTTTGGTTGAGTTATTAAGTAACTCAGGCCAGAGATGAAGGTCTCTTACAAATAACATCCCCAAGCCTTTGTAAAATTATTTTGATATCTCCTATTTGATCCCAACACCTCTATTTGTCAGAATCTTCCCCATCCCCTATTTCTCATTTGTCCAGGTTCATCCGATAAAGAGTTCAGTCCTTACAGTGTAGAGTGCCTCTACTGGCTCCTTTAGTTCCTGCTTAGGATGCCAGATCCCAAGTTTAGTGATGTGGCATTTTACCCAAATATACAAGTGGTGGAAGAGGTCAGAAGCTTAGATGTCTGGCTAGTCAGCTGTGCTGTAAAGAAGCAACCAGGGGTGTCTGGGTGGCTCACTCGGTTAAGCGTCCGACTTCGGCTCAGGTCATGATCTCACAGTTCGTGGGTTCGAGCCCCACATCGGGCTCTGTGCTGACAGCTCAGAGCCTGGAGCCTGCTTCGGATTCTGTGCCTCCCTCTCTCTTTGTCCCTACCCTGCTCGTCTGTCTCTCTCTCTCAGAAATAAATAAAACATTAAAAAAAAAAAAGAAGAAGAAGAAGCAACCAAAGGAGAGTTTCCCCTGGGTCAGGCAGAATCACCCTCAGGTGGAAGAACAGACTACAAAGGGCCTCATGATCATGGCACTAAGCAGATTGGAAGGGAAACCTGTGATGCACCTAATACGGTAGAGGAAAAAACAAAACAAAACCCATCATGGTTGGAAGAAGAGTTGTCTGGGGTTAGGTTCTGCAGGGAGAAGACTGTAAGAGAGGCATTGGAGTGCAGTTGGGAGGGAGAGGGGTTGCAGGAAGCACATCCTGTGGGACAATTGGAAAGTGGGGCAGAGGAATAAAATCCACAAGACGTATGTTATTTGCACGTTATTTCTTTTGGCAAAGACAGCTCTTCATATAAACTGTTAGGTCATCTAGGAGATGGGGACCTGGGTTATTTATGTGACAGTTTTTATTTGTGATTGACCATAGCTTGTGTCTTGGCACTTTCCACCTGCCAGCTGCAAGGCTGTGTAGGTATCAACAGAGGAAGCCCTTTTTAGAAAAGCTACACGTGCTTCCTTTGGAAGCTACTGAGTACGAGTGACCACTCCTGGTGAATCCCGAGGGAATGTCACACATACCAGCAGTATATGCCTCAAGGAGAATATAAACAAGAGTCAGAAGATACAAATCACACCATGATAGATCCTCAAATCAAATGGAAACAAAAAGGGAACATGATAAATTTCTGAGGTAGGTATCATGAAGATTAATCTAAGCATGGTCTCCAGAATTAATACCAGGGGAAAGCAGAGTAAAGTAGAGCATATAGAAATAAAGCAAAGAAATGTAAATGTCCCTATTGCTCACACAAAAGAACTATTCCCTGCTCATATGTGTATTCATATTCAGATCATTTAACATTCTAAAGGCAACAAATTAAAATTTCCTGAAAAAACTGATTAGCTGGGGGAATAATTCTAATGCAGAATGATGCTGAAACCTTGTATTTAAGAAAAAATTGTGTACATTAAAGTCACCAAAATTATAAGCAGAACAATTAGGAAGCATACATTTTCCATATAAATGAAAAGTCTGATAGCTCCATAATCTGTAGAATGCATTCCTTAGAGTGAAGCTTTAGTCAAACTGCTTGGGTTAGAATCCTGACTTTAAGAAAGTTACTTAAATAAGTCTCAGAAAAAAGACCTATAATAGTGTAATTTTTTAAATTGGCATAAATGTAGTGCCTACACATAGGATTTTGGGGCATTAAAGGAGCTAATATGTGTGAAGATTTTAGCTCATGGCAAACTCTGAGTAAATGTTAGTTCTTAGTCCCTTTACTACTACTTTTACCGCCAGTACTAATCACCAACACCCTTTCCCATGCTGCTTTTGGTCTCTTAGTTACTAATAGGACTGTAATCATACAAAAATATAAATATTCAATAAAATCTCATTCACTCATTCCTTCTCTTTTTCTTCTCTTTCTGTCTCACACCCAGACACAAATGTCCCCCAAATATTTTTAAACTATTTTTAAAAATTTAAGTGATGAGTTCAATAAAAAGATACTAATCCTTACCTATAATTAAAAAATGAATAATATCACATTATATTACCTAGAGGGAGAATTATGGTACCATACTTTTATGGGGAGGTTATTGGCACGTTTCTTGTTAGTAATTTAGCTTTGAACCGTGTATCAATTCAAAAAGCCTTCTAAAAGAAAAACAAATATAAACCAGTTATAGACATTTATTTCTAAGATTATCCATCATAGCAATAATTATGACAGCTAAAAATTGGAACCCATATGAAAACCCATCAACAAAGTTTTGGTTAAAATTATATCCCCGTGTGATGTAATAGTAAACAACCATTAAAATGACAATTTTGGAAAGACATTTAAAGATGAAAAAAATCTTCACAGTGTATTGTAGGTAGAAGAGTTGATGGATAAAGATATCCAATCTCCATATAGTAAAAGTCTTGAATGATGTTAATAATTTTTAAATGTATTATGTGAGTTAGATTACTCATCATTAAAGCATTGATGGAGGAAACACTCCTACCCTCTGTGTTACACAGATATTACTATTGTAGCTAAGAGAACAAAGTTCTCTCTAATCTGCAGTTAGTAGGTTACATATAAAAAATTGAAGAGGAATAACCCATGATCACAATGAATATTCAAGGTGGTGATGGTGGCAGTGGTGTTGTGTGTGTATGTATGAGAGGGGAGGAGGCTTTATATATGATATATTAGGGATTTTACTTTTTTACTTATTAGAATTTCTCAGAAGAATTAGTATGGCATTGCTATTCAAAATTATTAGATTATAGAGCTCTTAAGTAATAGGAGGTAGAAGAAATAAGTGGAAATTTACAATATAAGAGGCAGCATCTGTTTTTAACAAATATTACAGCAGGTTTTTACTTGAATGATAATGTGTTACCATTTTTTGGTTCCTTTTAATATCTGTAATGTTATAATTAGTATATTGAATGTGCTTAACATCTAGCACAGACTATAAATAAAAAAAATTCCGGAGTCTTAGTGAGCTTCCGGACTAGTAGAAGAGTTGTGTTGTTTCTTCAAGTTGTAGAAATGTAGCTAAGAGGGATAGAATTTAATCCAGGAATTCATAAAGATTTTATGGGTATAGGCGTGCTGAAAGCGTGTTGTGGAAGATTTGGACATAGCACCAATAGCTTTAAGATATAAACATAGTTTTACAGGCTGAGGTTACTATAATATAGAGTTCTATATTTGTGTTTCTACTAACATTAGTAGACTCATTTCTAAGAATTCAATGCCAAATTTTATCCCATGTACTAAACAAAACTGGTCTTACTACTCTGATTCATTTTAAGTACTGAAGGCTGGGATCTCCCAGGGTACTCACTGGCACTCATATTTGTACTCATTAATTTAATATATATATGTGTATATATATATATATGTATATATATGTATACACAATAGTTTTATAAATTGTATAGGTTAATATCTATTATATACATATAGGCTATTATATTCAAAACACTCTTTTAGGCAATATAGCACACTAATGAATAACACAGACACATGAGTTCTCTAATAGAACTTTAATCCATCCATTTATGCAGTTGGTTCCAGTGGCAGGAAATTGTGGGAAATATCCAAGTTTGANTTATTAAAAAAAAAAAAAAAAGCATGCAAACAGAACTGAACTTATGACTCAAAAGTAAACATCTAACTCCTCGCAGTATGAAAGATGACGTTACAGGAGAGAACGAAGTATTGAATGTAGCATGAAATATTGCAGAGTATATGTATTGGCCATTTCTTCCTCAATTTTAAATATATATTATTTACAAAACACAGTTTTAGATGAATCTGTTAGTGTTTACTTTTACTGTAGTAGCAGACAGCAGAAAATGTAGAATGCTTGGGGGGAAAAAAAGGCTATCTTACACAACTGTCCTTGAAGATACTCTATAGTTGCCTCAACTGTTAAGATGAAAGAAATGAAAATATTTTGATGACGTACTTACAAGGCTTCTCACGACTACAGTAAAAGAATTTTGTCATAGGTAAAGTGGGAGATAAACTGCATTTTGTTTACAGTAAACCAATGCCATTTAAATTTTACAGAATTAGCAAAGAAATTATACATATGTATATTAATATATAACAAATTATAAGACTTCCTCATAGAGGCTGTATATTGTTTAAAAAACAACCTATGTGTGATTTGGTTTTAATGATATTGTTGGAGATGGTTGTTTATATCGTAATGAGTACCAAGGAAGGTATTTTCATCGGAAAATCTGCTAAAGAGTCAGACCCCTTTGCAAGCTAGGTATCAGATGTGGGACAACAGCAATCTCATAAGCAGAGTGCAGTGAGAGCTAAACTGTCTCATGAGATGAGTTCAGATGAGTAATACAAATGAAAACAAGTTTAAGCAGCACTTAGAAGGGTATGATCTCACTGAGAAATGTAAAATTTCCTGTTTAATAAAAATTCAACTGGGTGTGTTCTGCAGTGAATTAGACTCCCCTGGGAAAGAAATAGTTCCCAATTTAAATCTGTGGGAATATGGGTTTGAAGACCTAGTATCTTTTCCAAATTCTCAGACTGTTATCAGGGGTATCAGCAGATATGCATAGATTGTTTTAGAGCTTTGGACTAAAGTTTCCTTTAAACAACTGGTCTCTCTGTGTGTGTATCTGTGTGTGTGTGTGTGTGTGTGTGTCTTTCACTCTTTCTCTGTTTCTCTCTCCAGATGTAGTCTACATACCATTTGTCACAGTGTACTTGTGTCCTTTAACGCCTTGATTGGGATTACAAACTCAAATACATCAAGGGTCAAGCAGGCATCATAGAAGTTCATTGGGCCAATTGGGAGCTGTGGCACAGTGGAGAGTACATGTCCCATCTGAAAGGGTTAACAATAGGCATATGATTAAAAAAAAAAAAAAAACTTGACCTGCATTTATTTGCTAATTAATCTCTCCACTTTTAGCAAAGAGGGGCAGAATATACAACCCCCAAATCTTTTGCAGAAGGATTATTTTGAGTGAGATGCAGTAAAAACTCAGTAGATTGAGGAAAAGCTATTTACCTCCATCTCAGCAATCTAGATTTACATTGGAAAGGGGACCTGTAGCAGGAAGAAAGCAATTACTATTATCTCACGTAGGCACCTGCCATGCCTCGGCTTTGCTGCCTTGGATCTTAATGTGAGGCTCTGGGAAGTTGCTCAGTTCTTGAGCAGGTAGAGTCTGAAAGTATAGGAAATTTAATTTGCCAGGGGCATCCCTCAACCAGTGGGGTCCAGACTTTGGTTTCAACCGAACTTTGATGGATTAATTTGAAGAAAGCATTATGTTTACTCCTCTGCAGTTTTTCAGAGGACACCTAGAAAGAATGGATTTAGTTACTCAGAGTGGCTACCAACTTACTAATGTGTACTTTATTAGCTTTTCCTCTGTCCTTGTCTGAGTCTGTGTACAGCCTCACTCTGAGTTCCTCTAAAATAAAAATAAACTATTTGGAACCAGGGTTATTTCTTAAGCTGTGCTTTCAATGGAATCTATACTAAGACAACAGCTAATAAAAATAAAATAATCTGAAAGCTAAAAATGCACATTATGCCACCAGCTTAATACTGATACCTGCGCCATTATACATGTTATTATTCCATGAGGAGTTGTACTCTGCTTGACTTGCTGTCCTCCCCATAACTCAAGGCAGAAAAGATTCCCCACTTTTGTCAGAAGGGTTTATATGATCATAAAGTATTCTTAGTACCCGTATCATTTTGAATAGATATCAGTGGCCCTGCGGAAAAAGTCATAAACACACATAGGGTTCTAGTTCAGATATCCTGGAGAGAAAAGTAGAAGGTAATACTAAAGACATGTCCCTTTACATGCAAGGTATTAGATTCAGTCTTTTTTTTTTTTTTCCAATTTTAAATGTTTATTTTTGAGAGAGAGAGAGAACAGGGAGAGAGACAGGGTGTGAGTGGGGGTGGGGCAGAGCGAGAGGGAGGCACAGAATCAGAAGCAGGCTGCAGGCTCTGAGCTATCAGCAGAGAGTCCAATGCAGGGCTGAGTTCAGGAACAGGGAGATCATGACCTGAGCTGAAGTCGGCCGCTTAATTGACTGAGCCACCCAGGCACCCCTAGGTTAGGTCTTATATAAGATTTCCCAGAATATTCCTAGTAACTGACCTGGGGAGAAGAACTACCTTATATCTCAAATCATAAACAAGGACATACAAGACATAAACTGCACAATATCTTACAACTAGATTGTAACAGACCCAAGATACAAAACATGATGTCTGACATCTCAGCCGATGCTCTTTTAAGTCCATAAGACTACAGACTCTGTGAGATTTAATTATCTTAGACTTCCTTGCTTTGATCAAATATCTGTTAATTTAATTAAGCCTATAGGGAGAGATTCAGATTTTAAGGGATAAAGAAAATTCTAGAATTCTAGATATTAAATTTTATCTCTGGTGGCAAAAAAAAAATAGAATGAGAAGAAAGATGAAAAGTAGGTGAAGATATTGTAATTTTAAGCCTGACCTACTTTAAGAGTTTTGCCTTCTAAGGGGTTGGAATACTTTCAAGAGAAATGTTTATAACTGTGAATCATTCAGATTTTTTCCCCCAAGTCATATAGAAATTTGCTTCTTAAAATATTTTGAATGTATTCAACCTGATCTAAACTTTTTATCAATTTAAGGATACCCTTCCAGGGCGCCTGGGTGGCTCAGTCTGTTGAGCATCCAACTTCAGCTTAGGTCATGATCTCGCGGTTCGTGGGTTCAAGCCCCGTATTGGGCTCTGTGCTGACAGCTCAGAGCCTGGAGCCTGTTTCAGATTCTGTGTCTCCCTCTTTCTGACCCTCCCCTGCTCGTGCTGTCTCTCTGTCAGAAATAAATAAAACATTTTTAAAAAAGGATACCCTTTTGCCTTCTAAATAAGTTTATAGGAAACATGTTTATATGGATCTGGAAAGTACTGGGGGTATCTCTATGGGACAATGGTTTGCTCTAAACACTGAATGCTTTTAATATAAATCTGAATTCAGACATTAACCTATCCATTTTCAATTGGATTTTATCCAATTTTAGTAGTGTCCAATTAAATCCTAATTAAATGCAATTTCTTTCCATTAATTTAATTAGCTCTCATCTCTCTCAATAGCCTTCATTAATTTCGGTTATTTTCAATAAACTTTTGATTAAGTCATTTTATTGCTAATACCTTTTATATAAATTTCAATCAACTTCCAGTCTATTCAATCTATATGACTAAAATCAGTACCATATACCCACAGTCAGGGGTACTGTTAGCACTCAATTGAGTGAGATGTAAACTAATCTATCTCATTTAAATCAGTGTGACACAGTATAGTACACAGTCTCCAGAAAAGTCACTACTTCTGTAATAAGCATAACTGCTGATTTGCAATTGCTAAACCTGCTAAAAATCTGTAATTCAGCAAGACTCAATGTTTCCATGTAATTCTGCCAAATTTGAGAACCTGTTACAAACACTTGTCTGTGGACTTGTCCTTCACTCATGTTTACTAACTTTCAAACATGAGGGGGCAGCACTGAGTCATAATCAAAAAGGAAAAGCATCTGGAACCATACTGCTCTTTGAATCCTCTCTCTGCCCATTCCTTACAATGTTACCTTGGTTGGGTAAATTGCCTGACCCTTCAGTGCCCCCTGTTTCTCCTACAATAATAATACTAAGTATCATTTTGGATTGTTGTCTGGATTGTAACATGTAGAAGAGTTTCTGACCTACAGAGGTTTCTCAGTTTTAGCTCCTAATATCACTATAGTTTACATTTAAAAAAAAACATATATTAAGCACCAATCATGTGATAAACTGTTCTTTTGATTTTCATAGCATTGCATCATTCATTACACACAAAATCCTTGTGAAAAAAATACTGCTTTCCTTGGTTTGCAGATAAACCATGGCTCAGAGATCAGTTGATAAAGTTCCAAGTGTTATTTAATGATAGTGATGGATTTGAATGAAACCCATTTAAATCAAAACCTAGCCTGATTCGAAAGTGTTGTACTGCCTTCCTCCAATAGAATTTTCCTCTGTGTCAGTTTTTTAAATTTTAATATCTTGGTGTTTCATAATTTGTTCTTGCATCTGCCCCTTGCCAAAAAAAAAAAGAAAAAAAGGAAAAAAACCCAAACAAAACACACACACACACACACACACCCCACCCAAAACCAAAAGAAAAACACAAGCAAATTAAAACCACAGATATTAATGGAGATAGAGGTGATAGAAACAGAAATAGATCTGGAGCATTGTTTTCAGTATTGTGAGGAAATAATGGTTTTGGAAAGTTAAGGGGGCCCCATAGAACTCTCTCCATCATTAAGACGAGAGAGACAACATCATTGGCTAACGGCTTCACCTTCAACAATGTCATTAGGAAAATCCAGATTGGATAAATGAAGAATGACAGGTTTGTATAAATACACAGGGATCTTCCAGGCTTTCTGAGCCATGTTAGATGTATAGAACACACTGATTACCTACAGCAGTGTCTGCCTTTGCCAATGATTAAAATATACATTTGTAATCTCGAAACAGTAAAGGCCAAAGGGGGAAAAACAAAATGGAATATTCTACCAAGTTTGCCTGGACCAAGAATATCAGAGGATTAATAAGAATTCAAATCCCTTAAAACAGTGTTAGCACAAAAAAGATAAATCTATGTCCAGTAATAGGATTACAAATAGGCTATGGAGGCAGCTCCAGGATACTTGTTTGAAATGAGTATGAAAGGGGTACAAGTTAGGAAACAAATGAGGAAAATCCAGGGATTGGCTTTTAATAATTCTGTTGTCCTGTGATTTTCTATAACCTAATTTTAGGCAAGAATATGGTGGAAATATATGCCCTGGCATTTCAAAATTAGAGTCAATGTGATGATGGGTAAATCAAGCTAGTTCTTTTGTCTTTACCAACTTTAATTGATAGCAATTAATTGACGTGTGTTACATATAGTAACTACTTAATGAAAATTTATTGGCTACTCCAGTGAAGGCACATAGATAGACAGTATTAGATTTCTACTATTTTGTGGCCTCAGTTGGAGAATGGAGCCTTTGGTCCTTCCTGTATAGATTTGTTTCCTCACAGTACATATGGGTAAATAGATGTCTTCTGACAACATCACTGGAAATATGGATAAAATTCTTGCATTATGTATGAAATACTAAGATCATTTAAAAATATTGGGATAAAATATTAAACATTTTTAAAATTAAAAACAAAATTCTAAAAAATCCTGCTGGGGGTTGGTAGTGGTGGTGTTCATTAACAAACAATTGTGGATGAAGATTTGAAACAGTTTGGGGAAGACATGTTAGGAATTTAAATGAGAACACACTTTCATGTCGGAAAGAAAGGTAATTATAATTTCCTATTATAATGTTAGTTTTGAAGTGTTTGTAATAATACAAACATGTCTAGTCAAGTAGAAAAGGTAAAATAAATAAACTTAAAATAATAAGAACAATACAAAGCCAAAGCCTGATGTAAAAAATTATTTACCGTGCTATAGACTAATTCATTTTAAGGGCAGGTTCTATGCCATTTTCAAACTTGAGGCTTTGTTGCCTTTTTAACAAATAAAAATCTATAATACTTTCTCCTCCAAAATTATCCTTTGCTTGCCTAGAAATATAAAATGTTTTGAACAGAATTAAAATTGTAGATAAGTGATAAATTATTTCTTATAAATCTCAAGATCATCCTTGGCTGACATTATATCAGATAGAGTTAGAATTGTTTTTTAATAGACATAGAGTAGTTTATAAAAGCCATAACTTCAGCCCAAATCAAAATGAAACACATTATTTTTATCTTTACTCATAACTTGGGTCACAGTTCAAAGTTTTTCAGAAGTATAAGTGAGCTGAAATTTTCCCTAATCTCACCCCACATAGAGCCACATACGGTTTGACTTCTTTTTCTCTAATGTTCCATGATATTGACTGTTGCAATGTTGGAATACTGTTGGAATCTAAGGGCTTTGGGGCACCTGGGTGGCTAAGTCACTTAAGAGTAAGTCTCTTGATTTCAGGTCAGGATCTCAAGGTGGTGAGATCTAGCCATGCCCAGTCTGGAGCTTGTTTAAGATTCTCTTTCTCCCTGTAGCATACAGGCTCTCTCAAAACAAAAACAAAAACAAAAACAAAAACAAAAAATACAACCAGAAAACAATAACAGTAACAAAACAAAACACAAACAAAGGCAATATAAGAGCCTTAAAATTGGATCAAAGCCATGGATAGAAGAGGTCACAATTTGTTTTCTTCTAAAATGAATCAAGTTCATATACCTAAAGTGAAAAAGTGTCTTCTGAATTAATTTCAGGTTCAGGGTAAAAACTGGAAAATAAGTAACAAAGTGGAGATAGGGAGAGATGGAGTGGGTTGAAGGTAGAGTTTCAAGAGTGAAGCTATGAATGAAGTCTACTTGTGGGCTCATTAACATCATGCTGTGTATATGCTATGGAGTCAAAGCACTCAGTACAATATGGAATCTTCTTATACTCTACAAATTGCAGCCATTTAAGAAATAAAGAACAATTCAAAGAGTTAAATGGAAGATGAAGGAAAATAGGACTAGGACACAGGTATGAGAAAAGAAATTTAAGATAGCCATAGAAGAATTAACTATCATGAATTCCTTTCTTATCCCTCTAGTGCATGTGCTATTTAAAATACCTTGAGTGAGATTAATTCTTACCCCTCTGCTGAGATTCACTAATCCTGTACTGCTTTGGTATTTTAAAGCTAGGTTTCTCTGCAAAAAGATTTCAGGTCAGTTGCTAAATGCATAATAGTTTACATTAGAAACAGTGTAAATAATTCAACTGTCTTTAGTGTACCTGTCAGAAAAATGAAGAAGATTGGAAATTTACATGTATATAAAAGAGCAAGCATGGTAGATAAGAAGACAAGGTCCCTGACCTCTTAATTATATCTTGGCATCTTACAGCTGTGTAGGGCCAGTATTTCCCATTCTAAGATAAAAATGAATCTGTATTGATTTCTAATCTCTCTTGAGCATCTTTTGGGAAAAAAATTATATTTATTCACAGAGGAGGTACCAATCACTGCAGAACTCTAATGATTTGTTTCAGATGAAAAATGAGCCTGACGTCAAATTATACTAAGCTCTGGGGTAATGTGTTTGTTTTATTTTCTCTTTTTCAGCCAGGGTGAATGTCGTTATTTAAAACTCTATTACTTCCCATAAAACCTATAGCATCTTATTATATAAAGTAGTTACATGCAGTACAAATATAATCTGTATTTCTACTCTCCGATTTTCTCACTGGATTGAAAAAGGAGTTATTTATGTATTCCACCACCACCTCCCATTCTGCACTATGCACATAGTAAGATAATAATCAATCCTTATTTAATGGGGATGGTTGAAAAAAAATGTTCAAATACTAGGAAAACAGGTGTTCTTACACTGATTCTATGGGCTTAATTGAGTCCAATTTCATATATCTTTTATTGTGAGCCAATTCAAATCCCTTTTGGAAGAATGTAATTACAAATCATAAATTAATGAAACTTAGTGATTTATGGATTCATGTTTTCATAGTAGACCAAATGTTCTATATTTTCAATCATCTCTACAGTCCCAAGAACAAAGAATCTGGTACTCTGTTTGTATTTAGTGTTCATTTACATGGTTCAGATTGAAAACGACATCGGGTCATTGTCACTAACACCAATTGTCTAATTTGACTATAAGTTTCCTTTGACTCCCATTAAACTTTTGAACTCCTTGTGAAAACTCAGGAAAATTATGAGTATAATCTTGGCATATGCTTCCCATTTTGATATGAGAAATTAGAAATGACTGCAATTTATATTAGATTATGCTCAAACATTTTACTAGTTAATTCATCAAAACACAGATATGTTTTCCAAATACTAACTTTTGAATTCATATTAAATGTGCAGAGACATTTAATCCATATGCTTCATACTGTAACTCATCATTTTGTAGGCGAGAACAGGTCTAAGTTCAGGACTATTTTTTGACTAAGACACTTTGAGTGTTTTTAATTAACATTTAAAACTTTTTTTTCTTTAAGGCAGGAAGTTATGTTTGACAAAGTTAAGGCCAAACACCAAAAGGTTAGTGTTTTGTCTAGAACTCAGCATACATGAATCTTAAATGAATTTTAAACCTGGCTAAAATAAGCTGTCACATTGCTTGAGAAAGTGATAGAGAATAAGGAAGTTTGCCATTAAGGAACTTACAAGTGAGTATTTAACACCAGCTAAAGATGAAGGAAGGGTAGATGGAAAGGGATTGGATTGTTAAGGAAAATAAATACTTTTATGTAATAATTAGACCATGCATGCATGAATAATTTCTTGTATATTTTTGAGGAGTTACATAATTGGGACCCATATTTTTTTCTTACTTTCTGTAAGTTAAATTTAAAATCTGTGAAACTGCCTACCTCAAACAAGTCAGATAGGCTCTAGTCAGGGGCGTATGTGTGTCTCTATGAGGGAGACCGAGAATGGGAGGGGAAGCGTACAAAGATAATACTTCTGAGCTCATGCCTAGTGCTGGGAATCATTTATGACCTTTTGTTCTGGTTGATATTCTGACAAAATAAAGATGGTTTAGCAATATCTAGAAAATGAATCAGAATTGTCCATGACCACTTGGAGTGAAGAACACATGGGAAAGAACGTATGAGGGAGGCTTTGGATGTTAGGGAAAAAAATGGAAGGTCAGAGGAGAATCAGAGATTTGATGACCAGAAATAAATTGAGGCCTTTGTAGTAGCCAACCTCCAAAATGTTCTTCATGTCCTCATTCTTGTTTTCTCATGCAATTGTGTAGTCTCTTCACACACTGAATCCAAGCTGGCCTGCTGACCAATAAAATATGATGGTAGTGGGGCACCTGGGTGGCTCGGTCAATTAAGCGTCTGACTTTGACTCACGTCATTATCTCATGGTTCATGGGTTTAAGTCCTGCGTCAGGCTCTGTGCTGACAGCTCAGAGCCTGGACCTGCTTCAGATTCTGTGTCTCCCACTTTCTCTTTCCCTCCCACACTTGTGCTCTCTCTTTCAAAAATAAGTAAATGTTAAAAATAAAATAAAATATGATAGTAGTGATAGTGTATAATTTCATAAGCTAGGTCATAAAGGCATTGCAGCCAGTGCCCCATCTCTAGATCTCTCTGAAAGAACTCAGTTGTCATGCCAGGAGAATGTTCAAGAAGCTCCACGTGGAGGAAAGCTGAAGCTCTTGCTAGAAGCCATCACAACCTTGCAAGTCCTATGAATGAGCTTCCTTGGAAACACACTCTCCAGACCCAGTGCAGCTTTCCTGTGACCTCAGTCCCAGCCATCATCTGATTGTAACCTCACGGGAGATCCTGCCAAAAAACATCCAACCAAACTTTGAGATTCCTGACCCTCAGAAACCAAGATACATAATCACTAGTTATTGTTGTTTTAAGTTATTAAGTTTTGAGTCATTGGTTGTATAGCTGTAGATAAATAAAGCAGCACAAAATGTTGATTCAGGAGAGACGCCTGTGTGACACAGTTCAACACTCAACTCTTAATTTTGGCTCAGGTCATGATCTTATGGTGTGAGTTCAAGCCTCATGTCAGGCTCTGCATTGGACCGAGATTCTGTCTCTCTTTGCCCCTGCTCTACTCATGCTCTCTCTCTTTCTCGCAAAAAAAAAAAAAAAAAAAAAGTGGGCTCAGGAGTAAAATATACCCTTTTACTCAAACATCAAATATATATTGAGGCAGGTAAATTGAGAACTTACTGGAGACAAATGGATATAATTCAGACTTAGAGAACTTACATTGTAATGGAAATTGATACTTTTAAATGTTTTTTTAATGTTTACTTATTTATTTTGAGGGAGGGACAGGGACAGAAGGAGAGGGAGAGAACATCCTAAGCAGATTCCCAAGCAGGAGCCTACCCTCCAACTTGAACTCACAAACCATGAGATTATGATCTGAACCAAAATCAAGAGTTGATTTTTTAACTGACTGAGCCACCCAAGTATCCCCCTTTTTAGTGTTGTGGTAGGCACAAAAGTACTCCTCCCTTACAACAGCAGTTTCTTTAGGGATTGGGTATTCCTGATGACCAGTCAAGAACTCATGCCTTTAATGGCATTTCTTGATAACAGTATTTCTTCTTACGTTGAATGTGTTTATTCAGTGGAGACTTGTGAGATGAATAAGTTGTTTAAATATTTGTGGAAGGATTCCTGGTACATAAATTTGTTATTGTGTATTTTTAGAGAATTCAATAGCAGCAGGAATAGCATCTTTGAGTTTGCTTTAAATTTGCAGTGCTGTAATACTACAACAGCATAACAGTAGAGAAGAACAGAATCATTTCTCTGGGGTGGTATAAGAGTTGACGAATCTTCCAAGACAAAGATCTGCTGAATCATAGTCTATAAAATGCTTCACTATAATCAAGAAAAACATTTTATTTACCCACATCCTCAGCCCAGTGTTCCAAAGAAATAATCCTATGTAGTAAGTATAATCATGTTTTTCTAGCATAAGGAAACCTAATCGTGTTGAATCATGGTGCAGAGACAATGTGACAAAATGAAATAATGCAGGTACCATTCAAAAAAAGAACACATTAGTTTTGGATTTGCAATTTGCTACAATTACTATTACTAGCCCTATTACTTTAATAGTGGATATTCAATTTGGATTTTTCATTTTTTTTCCCAAAAGGGTTGAGTGTCAACTCAAATTCTGTTAATTTGCATTTCTAAAACATAGGTTTCTCATCAGTGTAAAGTACTGTTTGTCACCTGGCAGGTAATAATTTCCTATCCCAACTCTTAGTTCTGGTGAATATTTTCCCCTTCAAAGAATATATTAAATCAAAAGAACACAACATTTTATGCTAATGCAATCTTTGTAAAGACTGAGATAAAATTTCAAGTACTGATAATTATGAAAACCCTATAAGAGGATTCTAGAAATATTGGTTTCCCTTATTCCCGAGGATACTGTTCTGCCAAAAATAAATGACTTTGCATATTCATTTTCAGAAGACTAGATACAAGGGATATAGTTCTAGAAACCACCTTTTTCCAATAGGCCATTTAATTTTTTTCCCTGAAGAACCACATTTCATAATTTTGCATTTGCAAGAGAAGTAACATATACATATAATTTTTTAGAATGATCATTTTGATTTTAAAGTATGTAATGGTTCAAAATACTAATTTTTTAAATAATTGCATTCAAAAATCCAATAATTACACATTTCTTTAGCACTCCCTTTAAAGATTTTTGCAGACCATCAGAGATTCAAAGAAGACAGAGACTCTTTTTATTCAGCCAGATACTAGTATAGTTCAGGAGACAAGTATATCATACTATATGGTGTTTTTTATGGAACACATAAAAGAAGATTACCACCATCATGATCTCAGGAAGAAGCCAAAGTGAAGGAAGTCTTCCTGGAGGAGGTGATACTTGAGTTTGGTTTGAAGGCTAAATGAGAGAATCAGAAAAACAAATATACTATATAATGTATATATATAGTAAAGCAGTCAAATGCGGGAAATAATAAAGGATTAGGATTAAAAGGGGTATTCTTTGCTGTATTATGATATTATAATCTATTCATAATGCAAAAGAAAACCATGAGGATATTTTTACTCAGGTCTTAAATCTATTTTAGAAAAACTTAAACCCAGTGTATGGATTTTTTCAAAAAATCATCCTCAGTTGTGTTTGCCATGCTGACATGTCTTAACTCTATATTTTTGAAAGATAAACTCAATACTCTAATACTCATGAAGGTGGCGGGCACGTCAACCTTAGAGAGCAAAATCCTTAATTAAGGCTCAGATCAGCCACAGCGAAGCAGCAATCTTTCCCATATTGATCTGGATAAACTGCTTAGGGAAGTGAAAATGGCATTGTCTCTGTTTATTTTCCTTGTACAGTCAAAAGTTGAATTTTTGCCATTTGGTCTTCAGCAAAATAAACCCAGAGTGATTCTTCCCTCTGCCGATTGACCACCCCGTCTCCTTTGCTTTTCAATTCTGGAAGTTGGACAAGTCCACAGCTGTCCAGTAGGGAGCCTCTCAATTTCAGCACTTTCTGCAAGGCCAGCATCTCCTGGGACATTGCTTTCAGAACACTGTTGTGAAAGTGCTCCTGAGGACAATGTGAAAGACAGCCAACATCCTGACTAGAGCTCTTGAAAAAATATGCCATGTTGCTCTTTGGAGCAAGAAGTCATTAATCCAAGTGAAAGATAAGAAACCATGCCACCACCACCAACAAATCCCACTTTTTCTCCAGTCTGCTTTTTGTGTAGCCAATATTATGCCCTATCACATGCTTCTAATGCTTGTGAAGAAATCAGCAAAACCATCTGTTGCTTTACATTTAAGTAATCATTAAAGTGCTTTTAACCATATTCTAGGGAATTTGAATTTATAATTGGATTGAAGACTCCTTCCTGTATAACCTTAATGTGGAGCTCCGTTGCCCAGGAACATATTCTTGTTAAAATGTTTGCAAAAGTTAAGGCAGTTTTTAGTAGCAGATATCTACATCTATTAGTACAATTATCTACAGTTAAGAGTCTTAGGGTAGGTTTCCAGCTGTAGAACCCGAGATGAGATCTACATGCAATTGATTCATTGCTTGCTTCTCTCCCATTTCTCTTTTCTCCTTCCTGCAGTCTATTGACAATCCCACAGAGTGGCTTTTGTTTGATTCCACAGGGGTGGTCTGAAGAGTAATTTGTGCCTCAGTATGTCTTAAACCAAATAAACAATGCTGAAACCTTCCTATTACAACACCCTTCCTTGGAGAATCCCAAGGAAACTTGCAATCCAAATACTCCAACTATCTACACACTGGCTCTAGAAGCCTGAGAGGAGTACAAGAAAGAGGACCATAGGTTATGACTTTTGTAACAAAAACAGTGTCATGAAGCTAGAAAGAGCTAAGTAAGTAAATAACAGTATTCAAGGGGACCTGGTTGAAATAAAGAAATTATTGGGGTGCCTGGGTGGCTTAGTCTGTTAAGCGTCCAACTTTCGCTTAGGTCATGATCTCACAGTTTGTGGGTTCGAGCCCCACATCGGGCTCTGTGCTGACTGCCAGCTCAGAGCCTGGAGCCTGTTTCGGAGTCTGTGATTCCCTCTCTCTCTGACCCTCCCCTGCTCATACTGTCTCTCTCTCTCTCTCTCCTAGAAATAAATAAAACATTAAAAAAAAGAAATTATTTATGCTCGATGATTTAGTTGAATAATGAGTACATAAAAGTTTGAGGTGAAGTGATGAGGACCTTGGGAAACAGAATTTACAATTAGGACAATTCTGAACATTTATGACATGTACCCCAACTAAGGATAAACATCTAAAATAGGCATTCATTCAGAGCACTCCATTTACCAAATGGCCAAAAAGATTGCAGGGGTGGTTATTATCATTTCAGATTCTTGGGTGGTGGACTCTAATGGAAAGATCATTGGGATAATTGTCAGAATAGAATTCTACTATCAATTTTGTTCCATGCTGGTGAATTAGAATATAGGAGGAGTAAACATTTCTCTCTTATGTGTTATAGTGGCTACTGTGGTTTACCAGTCAAACTCTCCTTTTCAAGACTGGGGCTCCTATTTCTATAGCTACTAGTAATGGTGGATATTAATGCTTCATAGCTGCCTTTCATCAGGAAACTGCCTTCAACCAAGGTTCACAGCTTCACCTAATACTAGGGCCCCCTCTCTGGGAACAGTCTGCATCTGGTAGGAATTCAAGTATGAAGATTTTACCCCTTGCCTAGATTTTTTTAATGCTTATTTATTTTTGAGAGAGAGAAAGAAAAAGAGAGAGAGGGACAAACTGCATGAGTGGGGGAGGGGCAAAGAAAGAGAGGGGGACAAAGGATCTGAAGCAGGCTGTATGCTGACAGCAGAGAGCCCAACATGGGGCTTGAACTCATGAACAGTGGGATTATAACCTGAGCTGAAGTTGGCCACTTAACTGACTGAACCACCCATGCACCCCTTGAAATAATTGAAGGAGTGAGTAAACCATGACTAGAGCTAGTTGTAGGATTGCCTGAGGCTTCCTTCGCAAGCAACTGCACCACTGTTCAACTTCTCCCTCTGTCCAATCCTGCTTCTTTTACTCCCTCATAGTTGTTCTCAATAGCTCTCTCCAAGAAATGTCCTAAAGGTGTTGTCAGTTTTCTAAAGAATATGATGTAAAAATGTTGGTGGTACTTTAGTCCCATGAAGCAGAATTTGTGTGGGATTTTGTTTTCTACTGTGGTTACATATATATAAAATAAAACTTGCTATTTTTTACACTTAACTGTTTTTTTTTTATTGAAGTATAGTCGACACACAATATTCTATTAGTTTCTGGTGTACAACATTGATTGGACAATTCTGTATATTACTTAATGTTGACCATAATAAGTATACTCACCGTCTCTCACTATATGATACTATTACAATATTATTGACTATTTTCCCCATGCTGTAATTTTATCTCTGTGACTTATTTTGTAACTGGAGGTTCATACCTCTTAATCCTCTTTGTCTCTTTTACCCACATCCCACCCACCTTCCATCCAACAACCACTAGTTTGTTCTCTGTATTTAAGGATGTTTGCTTGTTGGTTGATTTTTTTGTTTTTTAGGTTACACAGATAAGTGAAATTATGTGGTATTTTTCTTTTTCCTATTTTACTTAGCATAATATCCTTTAGTTCCATCAATGTTGTCACAAATGGTTAAGATCTCATTCTTTTTTATGGCTGAGTAATGTCCCTGTGTGTGTGTGTGTGTGTGTGTGTCTTTATCCATTATCTATTGATGGACACTTGGATGGCTTCCGTATCTTGGCTATTGTAAACAATGCTGCAGTAAGCACAAAGGTGAATATGTCTTTTAATTAGTATTTTTGTTTTATTTGGGTAAATACCCAGTAGTGGAATTACTAGATCATATGGTATCATTACTTTTAATTGTTTGAGGAATCTTCACACTATGTTTCATAGTGATTATATCAGTTCCCACAAACAGTGCCCAAAGATTCTCTTTTCTCCACATCCTTGCCAACACTTGTCATTTCTTGTCTTTTGAAACAGCCATTCTGACTGGTGTGAGGTGATACCTCATTTTGCTTTTGATTTGCATTTCCCAGATGATTAATGATGTTGAGTATCTTTTCATGTGTTTATTGGCCATTTGTATGTCTTCTTTTGGAAGAATGTTCTTTTCCCAGTGTTTAACTGGATTGTTTTTTGTTGTTGATGAGTTGTGTAAGTTTTTTTTTAATGTTTATTTATTTTGAGAGAGAGGGAATACAAAGCAGACTCCACACTGTCAGTGCAGAGCCCAACACAGGGCTTGAACTCACAAAATGTGAGATCNATGTGTTTTATCTGTATGATGGAATACTGCATGGCAATGAGAAAGAATGAAATCTGGCCATGTGTAGCAACCTGGATAGACCTTGAGGGTGTAATGCTGAGTGAAATAAGTCATGCAGAGAAGGACAGATACCATATGTTTGCAAGTATAGGAGGATTAGGAGGAACCTAACGAAGGACCATAGGGGAGAAGAAGGGGATAAATAGTGGGGGAGAGGGAGGGAGGCAAACCATGAGAGACTGTTGAATGCTGAGAACAAACTGAGTGCAGATGTGGTGGGGGGAGCGAGAGGGAGGTGATGGGCATGGAGGAGGGCACTTGTGGGGATGAGCACTGGGTGTTATATGGAAACCAACTTGACAATAAACTATTGTAAAAAAAAAAAAAAAAAGTGAGATCATGACCTGAGCTGAAAAAAGAGTTGGATGCTTAATTGACTGAGCCACTCTAGTGCCCCAAGGTGTATAAGTTTTGAAAATACATTTTGGATATTACTCCTTACCAAATATTTTGTTTGTAAATATCTTCCTTAATTCACCATATTGCCTTTTGTTGATGATTTCCTTTGATGTTTAAAGGTCACTATTTTAATCATTTTGCCGTATCTCATTCCATGGCATTACTACCCTCACAACTTGTGCAAAATCATCACTCTCTACTTCCAGGAAATTTTTGTCACCTTGAACAGAAAGCCTTTACTCATTAAGCAGTAACCACTCATTCTCCATCCCTTTCTGCCTTAAACAACCATGAATCTGCTTTCTGTCTCTATGGATTTTCTTTTTCTGGATATTTCACATAATATTAATTATAAAACATATACTGAACTGTGTCTGACTTTTTTATTTAGTATAATGTTTCCAAGATTCATATATGTTGTAGCATGTGTCAATACTTTGTTCCTTTTTATAGCTAAAGAATATTCTATCATATGGATATACCATTTTGTTTATTAATCCATTATGTACAATTGTGTTGTTTCTGCCTTTTGACTATTACGAATAGTATGGCTATGAACATCCATATACAAGTTTTTGCTTGAAAACCTCTTTTCAATTTTTGAGTGTATATATCTAGGTGTGACCATTCTCATTCCTCTGGTATTGTTTCTGACTTGTTGAGGACGTGCCAAACTGCTCTCTTTAGTGGCTGCATTATATTATATCGCCATTGGTAATGTATGAATTATTTTCATTACAAACAGATTATAGGTACTTATGACTCTCAGGGAAAGATCTTTGGGATAATTGTCACAAAGGAATTTAATTTTATTCTAGTTTCTTCACATCCTCACCAACACTAGTTATTTTCTGTATTGTTTCATGTAGTCATCATAGTAGATGTGAAGTAGTATCTCATTATGGTTTTGATTGACAAGCTCTTAATAACTAATGCTGTTGAGCATCTTTTTACATACTCATTTGATATTTGTAGTTCTTAGCTCCTTTCAATTGGATTTGTTTGTCCTTTAGTTGTTGAGTTGTAAAATTCTTTACATATTTAGACTGATACTTGGAAGCTAAATTACATGTAATACAGTTGCCAGTAGACTACATCACTGATTATGTCGACATCAACTGGCATGTTCTAGAGGTGCAAATGTGAAAACTTCCACCAGTTGTGAATTGAGGGAGGACATTCCAGAAGAAAATACTCAAGCAGGTGTAATATCTCAGGCATTTGAGATGTTCTAGACATTTTACAATGATAAATATGATGGAATATGCCTCTTGCTAGGAGTTATCAATGTACTGGAGAAAGACAATGAAAGTAAATGAAAATTTAAAAACCGAATAAATCATCGATTAAAAGATAAATTGAAAAGTCAGAATCAAGGGGGTATAGCAAAATACTTAAATAATTCAGTATTCAGTTGACCCCTGAATATTAGTTTGAACTGCACAGTTCCACATATATGTGGAATTTTTTTCTATAAATAAAGTGGGGTGAATGTTTTTTCTTTATAATTTTAACATTTTCTTTTCTCTAGCTTCCTTTATTCTAGGAATACAGTATTTAATATGTATAACATACAAAATACGTGGTTGTCAATTGTTTACGTTATCAGTTATAAATTGTTTACATTATCAGTAAGTCTTCTAGTCAATAGTAGATTATTGATAGGTAAGTTTTTGAGGAGTCAAAAATTCTATGTGGATTTCTGTGCAGGAAGTCAACACCATTAACCTCCACATTGTTCGAAGGTCAANGTGATGTATGGGCGCGAGTGCAAGTACGGAGCTCCTTACTTCTCCGCCATCTTGCCCCCTCCCCCAATTATGTATTAATCATTTAAAAACAGAACAACTTTAATATATTAGAGGCTTATAAAAGTACTCTGTTAATATAAATAAAACAAGTATAATTCCTTAAAGATATAAAATTTGAGCATTCTCTACTGAGGAATACTTGTTCATTTTCTGCAATTTACTGTACGTAGTAAGAATAATGTGTTAATGATACTTAGGATATATTGTAAATGGACTTTGCATTTTTGCAAAAACTCACGACATGCCATTCTTATAGTTCAACTCTTAGAAACTTCTTTGCCTAACATTTGAGGATGAGATTTTAGAGTCTTCTGTTTGGCAGTTTCTATCTACAAAAATACAGAAATAAAACAATTTAAAAAAAAAAGTCAGAATCACTCTATGGCAGCATAAGAAAGAGAACCATCTTCTAGAGTTTGAGCTCAGAAAAAGCAGAGCTTCAGAGAAAACAGAGGATCAAGTTGTAAATTAATGACAGCAGAGTTCCTAAATAATGTTGATTTCTTTTACAGTGTTGAATTTTTAAAACCCTAAGTCTGATTTTTCAGGTCAGGATTTCTAGTGAAAATAACTGGCAGTGACATTTGGGATAGAAGCATTAAGCTGACTCACTTAAAGATCTGGAATCTCCAGATTTCCCTAAATTTTCTGTGCCTATAGTAGTATCCTTCTAATCCAGGGTATAGACTAGGATCCTCCCCCGTACACTTGCTTCATATGATGCAGAGCCTTGCCTTGCAAGACACATGCTTTCCTTGGGTTATGCTTTCCTCCCAACTTCCCTTCTACTTATCAGACCAATAACTAGGTCAAGTCAAAGCATATGTCAACTGGGAAAATCCTGGATCTGCTAAGGAATAAAGGAGTCTACATGGAAGGACATAATCTTTAATAATAAAAGTAATAGTAAATAAATAATATTTAGTAGGAGTAGCAGTAGTAGTAGTAAATATGCCAAAAGAAGCTAAAAGAATGTATGAGTCTCAGCTTAGTGCATTGGGATTTTTTTGGTGGGGGGTGAAGGTGGGTCATGAACATAAAGTTTGATAATGGAGGATTTATCAGTATAGAGGGACTCCATGAGGCAGGATTTGACACATGTAAAGAACTTTGCAAGGTGGTATTAACTTTCTGCTAGGATGACTCATAATTTTGGAGAAAATGATAATCCATGTAAACAAAAGAGAAATGCCATTATTGCCATGGCAGAAACTAGAAGAAGGTACTAAAAGGTTTATAGGAATGGGCATGTGAGGTTAGAGATACTTTGTCACCTGAAAAATTGGTTTAGTAACTGTATCTCACAAGAAGACAGAAAGCATTACATTTACTAAGTGACAAGGAATTTGATGGTGAGACACTGAGAAATACTGAGAAACTATTGTAACTATCTTGTGAGGGCCAGGGATAATGGTATGTTGTTACCTGAATTGGTTCCATTATAGCAATAGGGACCATAGGGTTCGCCAAAGAATAGAGACCAGATGGTGATACTTAATCGTCAGGAGTATGGAGGGAGCTGATTTTGTAACAAGTAGGCAAGTTGGAGACAAGTGGATAAGCAGCCAAGCTGTTATTGTAACAAGTTGGAGTGAGAGTCAAGGTACCCTAATGCATAGATTACTGTAGAGATGGCAAATAGAGTCTGCAGGTGGCAAGTTAGATGAGCAGCCAACAAGGATATTGACCAATCTATATAATCAAAATAAATTAAACAGGAATAATCATAAAGCTCTCTTAATAAAAATGATGATCATTTTAGACCTGCAACCCATGGAGAGGCTAGAGTTCTTAGTCCATTAAAAAATACATGGTATATAGTAATGCTTTTCCAAGTTCTTTTCCGAAGAGACCAATGACAATTTATTTAGGTTACTAATGCTTAGAAAAGGCACTATCTAGACATTTTGATGACTGCGTGAAGAAGTTTCCATTTTTTCATTAATGACTCAGGACTTGAAACCATATTAGGCCCTCCTTCCTTCCCCTGGGAATTTAATTTATGGTGACCAGAAAATAAAAAGGAATCCTGGGCATGTCTGGTTTACAGTGGGCGCACTGGATTTATGGAACTACTCAGTGGTCATTTTGACATAGATATATTTGTTTGCTGAAAGTAGTCCTCCCCACATACACTCACACACTCACTCACTGACCAATTTATCAGTTTCTTGGCATGGTGGGATAAGAGCTCTCACAGTGGTGAAGTAGGGCCAAGTGGAAAACAATAAAGCTACGTCAGGATTATAATAACTATAGTACAATGGATCCTATATTATTTGGACCTCCCATACAATTTGACATTTGTCCAGAATATCTTTCCTATCTATTTAATCAGATAAGTAAGCAAGGTTTGCCTAATGCACTGGGGAGCTTGGCAAGAAAGATGCATTTCAGATAATGGGAGATGAAACCTATAAGATTCAAGGGCTCATCACATGAGTATGGTTTCTTAGGGTCTGGTGGTCAAGAGCAAATCATCTGTTAAGTAAAATACAAATGTCTCTTGTATCTCTCCCAAATAAGAAGAAAGCACCATGGGTGTTTGTTCATTTTCAATTCTGTATGTAACATGTTGCACACATTGCTTCACCCTATTTACTGAATAATACAGAAGACTACCATCACCTTAAATGGAGTTTAGAATTAGAAAGGGCTTAATATTATTAGTTCCCAACTGTGGCACAAATAACTCTTCCACTTGGACACTAAGACTTAGCAAACTATATGGCATTTGATGTTATCTCTAAGGGATAAAGATACCATGTGGAATTCATCCCAAACCCATGCAAGGGATTGCAGTGTAGATTTCTGGTGTTCTGGTGTCAGGCCATGCTATGTATAGCAGAAATCTGTGCAGAAAAGAAAAAATTTGGTATGCTCTGAGGTCCTTAGGGAGATAGAATATTTTATTATGGATCATCAAATGGTCATATAACCAGAAACAACTACCATGCACTTGATTCTTTCAGTTTCAGTAAGTCATAGTTTTGGAAGCATCAGTAATAGTTCTTTCTAAGTTGGAAATGGTACATTCAAGAGACTCAGCAGAGTATGTTCAGAGGGTAAATGAAAACTGCATAAACAAGTGGCCTGGAACCCATATCATCAACCACTATTACAAAGCCTTCTCTCCTTCAGCTTTTGCCTGTTTCATAGGGAAGAACCCATTGCCGGTTGATGGAGTAGAAAAAGAAGGAAAAAGGCCAAGCTGGTTTAGAGGTACAGTGGCTTGTTATGTGGGTACAAGCCTAAAATGCACTGTTTCTACACTATAGCCCTCCTCAGGAATGACAGAATGACAGGTGGGAAGAAATCCTCTCAATGTCAGTTTTGATCTGTGTACTTGACCATCCATTTTGTAAATAAAGAGAAGTAGCCCAAGGAAGGGATATTTGCATGCTTTTGGAGAGTGGTAAATGGCATGATTACAAAAGCAGGAAGTGGGTGGGTGTATGGAAGTAAGAATCTACTCCACAAGGAAGCACTGTGTTAACAAGTAGATGAAATGGCTTGGTAGTAGCAGTGGAGCTGGGAACAAGTTGTCAGATTCTGGATATAGTTTGAAGGTAAAGTGAAAAAGATTTCCTGAGGGATTGGATATGGTTTGTAGAAAACAGCAGGAAGTCAGGGAAGCTTCCAAGATTTTTGTACCTAAAACACACACACACACACACACACACACACACACACACGCTTTAAAATATACTAGAGATTAAAAAAAAATGTGAACAGTGGGTATCCTCTCAATTTTAACTGCATTTAATCCACATATACTTTTCCTTCTTCTTATATAGTATTCAGATTATAATTTTGATAGTAATGTGTATTGGATTACTTTAACCATTCCTCTGTCATTGAATAAATCTGTTTACCACTTTTTTAGTCAGTAATACTGCAAAAATTATATTAATACATAGAAATTTGCATTTAAGATTAATACTCCAAGATGGTATAGCACTGGCAATAATACTTTAAGAAATATATCTTGGTTTTCTCTTACATTTGAGACATTAGTTATTAGTTACATGTTTGTCTTTATATATACATAAATGATAATTGCTATAACATAAAATATATATATCATGTTATATGTTATTTTGCATGTAAAATATAATACTATATCATCTGTACTATATATGCATAAGCATAAAATATTTTCCACTCATATAGAGACACATTACAACTTAAAAATGTCTTCATTTGTTTGATTACTATTAAGATAAAAATATTTTTTCTATATACTTGAAAACTAGTAGTTCCTCTTACAAATGGTCTGCCAGGTCCTTTTCCACTTTATTTCTTGATTTTTGTCCATATTTTTCTTATTGATTGGCATAACTTTCTATATTAATAAAGACTTTGTCAGTTTGTCACATTTGCTGGAAATATTTTTGGCAGCTTTTTTTGAAATAGACTTTTTATAGCTTTTTGTTGATATGTTGCTTTGTGATTGCTTCTTTATTTCTAAATTTAAAACTGTATCCACTTGTCAGAAATTTTTCTCAACAGCCTATTCAATTTTCTCTTAGTTATCTATATGCTTTCATCTTAATACTAAATTCTTTTTGCCTCCCAAACTATCTCTTGCTGAATAGTAACTTCACCATTGTATATAAGAAAACCAAGGTAGAGAGTAAATGTCTTACCCAAGCACTTCCCTACCACCCTTCAGCGTACCACCCAGCTTACTTGGCAAGAAAGAGAACTCAAACTAAAAACTCTGCAATGCTAGCAAGACATCAAACTATAATATTTCATATAGGAGTTGTTTACCATGTGTTTTTTAGTTGATCAGTCAATAACTATGTATCATAGGTGGTAAAAAATAACAAAGCTTCTGCAGGTAGGTGTTAATCAAATAAATACAACTATATTTCTAATGTATTCTACAATCTTGTATGATTACTAACTAAATCAAAGAATATTTACCAGTTGGTATCCAGTTTACTCTTTATACCAACTTTGGTCAAAGGACACAAAGTTAAAACTCAGGGAATCAAATAATCAATTCAATAATACTTTAATGAAAGACAACGAATTAGTCAATAGGAGAGAGAAAGGAGGGGGAAAGCTATATATATATATATGATATATATATATCATATATATATGTATACATATATACACATATGTGTATGTGTATATATATGTCATATGTGATACGTATGTATATGATATTTATATATATTTAATATGCTGGCTGTGAAATAGCATTTCTCACATGATTATCAACATAATTTGAACTTACTCAAATGGAGTCTTACTTGCTTGAGAAGAACCAGTGGGTTTGCTAACAGCTGCTGAGACCTCTGTTTTCTCTTTGAAGGCTTTAAATTCAGCATCATGTTCTCTGCCAAGACTGGGTTGGAGGATAAATAAGTAAAATCTTGGGATGGCTGGGTGCTTTGTAGAGAAAAATGATTTACCTATCTATGTATTAGACTCTTTGCCCACATCATTATGCTGGTAGAGATGCAGCAGCTTTGAAATACGAAGGTTTTGATGTTAAGGACACTTGAAGTCCCATTTCCAGATCTTATTGTAGTGACAAGTGTGCTTGATGCCTTTTTCAAGCCCAGCGATTAATTTTGTGACTATTGTTCTAAATTCTTGTTCAGTTATGTTGCTTATATCTGTTCTGAGCAGTTCTCTTTAGCTGTCATTTCTTCCTGGAATTTCTTTAGAGGAAAGTTCTTCCATTTCGTCATTTTGGCTAGCTTTCTGTCTCTTAGTTTTAAAAGTCTGTTATGCACTCTGCATCTGTGAGTACTGCTGTATTAAAGAAGGCTCTTTGACTGTCCAGGGCCTGTCCATTCAGGAAGTGTTCTTTGAATGGTGTTTCTTGGTCTCTCTTGTTGAGACTTTGGTTATTTTATTTCCCTACTCGTAGTGGTATTTGGGACTCTCCACCATGTGTACTTTGGCTTGTTTCTTGAGGTAGCCTCTTTTGGGGAGTGTGCTTGAAAGGTGAGATTTGGAGAGCGTCTATTTATGGTTCAGCACAGCGCCCCATTATACTCTCCTCTATCTCTATTGGCTCTTCTAAGGAACAGAATTACAAGTCCCTGGATGGCCTTGCCAGAGTTTCCTTATCACCTTCAAGGCTGAGTGGGGGGAAAAAACAACAGCAAAAACAAACAACAAACTCCACTTCTTCCACCTTTGTACATACCACTATATGCTCCTTTTCCTAATTAATGCTAGTTAGGATATATCATGGAGAAAACGGATCTGTCATTTTTCTTTTCTTTTTTAAAAAAACTCCTATATTTCTTTTCTCTACACACATTTTAAAAAATTCAGTGTCATTTTTGTATTGTTAAAGTTTATAAGTCTTAGTAAAATCTTTAAGACCAGGATAATGCACTTAGAAACTGAGAAACCCAAAATATTAGAATCTTCTCTGAGCAATATTCAAACACTGTCTGGCTTACAAAACCAACAGCCTGATCTAACAAATCTTACTTTTTGTCAAACGGTAATGTAAATGACACATAAATTCACTTTACTATTTTAAGACTGACAGATATTTTGAAATAAATAACCTATGGAAAATACAGTGATCTAAATTATTGGCTAACTTGAGTGTGATACTTATTACTAAATCAAAATTGATACAGTTATATGATCAATTTATTTAAGTGTTTCAAAATGGAGAAGAATTAAATGAAAATTAAATGAAACAACATTGGATCTCTATTTACAAAATTTTAAATAGTTTAATAGGCTAATGTCAGACAAATTTTAATCTATAGAGGTACAGAAACTTATTTTTCAAAGGAAGTTATTTTTATAGAATTCACACATTTTGGGTGTAACTGTCTTTATAAATAGATTTTGTCCTCTTAATTGTTTTAATGGTGTTACTGCCACGCTGAATATCTTTGCCTACAACTTTGACTATTTCTATTAGGTTTTAAGTTCTGATATAAATCCTATTCAAAACAATCTGTTTCTCTTTAAACTAAAAAAAAAAAAACAAAAATTATAACATCTTCTAATAAAATGATTTTAATATCAGAAATCTTTGAAAGCTGCAAGTTTATTTTAGAGATATATATGTATATATTAGAAGACTGTGCAATGTACAGGCAAACATGCTCATGTGGTCAGAGAAAACTCAGGTAGAGATATGGAAGCACTTGAGAGATGGAATAATCAATGTAGTTGAGAATTGCTCACTAAAGTTGTTTGTGATCTATTCTATTTTCTTTCTGTACCTAAAGAGATAATGGTACATAACTGCCAGAATGCATGTACCCACTTTTAAAGACCATAGAAAGTTTCTGACATGCCTGTGGGCCAAAAATGACTTTTAGTAATCACCTTATTCATTCTTTCTGTGTCCAGCATTATTTGAGACTTCTTATAGATGCTCAACCAATTCAAATTGGTACCCAGATGGAATTTCTCATGTTTAAACTGATATACTCTTTTTACTAAGCCATAACTTAATTCACTCAAATCCATTGGCTTGGAGGTCTGGCATCACTATGGAATTAGCTTTCATTCATTTTCAATTTAAATTAATTTTCAGTAGCAAATCAATGGCATTTGGAAACTAGAAATGCAAAGAATATGTTTCCAAAGTTTCTATTTAAGTCTTTTGAAAGACTGTATAATTGAATGCATTAACGTTTTAACAGTCCGCATTGCATACTAAAGCCCTCTATAATCAAGTAGCTGGTGAATAAATTCTTGGCACTCCCACCTAGCTTACTGTAACAAATAGAATAGACGTCTTTCTGGAATAAACCTTGGGCACTCAAGCTAATGGCAATCCAGTTAGGTTTTTGCCAACTTCAGGAAACATCCATTATCAATAGATGCTGAGAAAATTATATTACATGTAAGTGTTTTAGAAAGAAAATAGAAAGTGCCTCAAAGTTGACAGAAAACAGAATCTGTGATGGTATTATGATTGATTTGGGGGAGAAATAGCTGTGGATGCTTAAATATACGAATCACTTTAAAATATTTTAGGCTCGTAGTGTCTTGGTAATGTGATTCATATATAAATACATATTAAGAGATTGTTTAAAATTCATATTATTGATCTAATTGATTTCAGCAGCTCTGAGTCATTGAATATTTTGTAAATATATCAGATTGGGTCAGTGTTCACAAATTTATGGGTGCACTTCTGGATTTGATTCTGAAAGTAATTGGAATGTTACATAAACAAAAAAAAATAGTAACAAAGGCCAGCTATAAACATCCATGTTTTGTTTGACTAAACACTTCTGATGGGAAGTTTTACTTGTCATATTGAGAGCACTTATTAAACCATCTAAGACAGGTTAAGAAATGTTACAGATTTAAGATAATAATTTTGTTAGTCTTTTTGGATTGTGGAGGAGTGGATTCAGGTTCAAGTCCTCAGTTTTGCTCATCTTTTATTTTTATCCTCTAATCCGACTAGAAGAGAAAATGGGTATTTTAATTTTGAGTGCTCAGTATAGAATATTTGGAAATTACTAGTCCAAAGGAAATGCTAGTATACTTTTTCAAGTTATTTTTTTAACGTTTTTAAAAAATTTATTTCTGAGAGAGAGAGAGACAGCGTGAGCAGGGGAGGGTCAGAGAGAGAGAGGGAGACACAAAATCTGAAACAGGCTCCAGGCTCTGAGCTAGCTGTCAGCACAGAGCCTGCCTCGAGGCTCAAACCCACCAACCGTGAGATCATGACCTGAGCCAAAGTCTGATACTTAACCAACTGAGCCACCCAGGTGCCCCTACATTTTCAATTCATTAAAACTCCCTCAATTACTGTCATTTGCAGTTTCACCTCAGAGCAAGATCAAAGTAAGGAAGTGGAAAGAATAGACGTTTCAAACCTCCAAATTTAATTCCAGGAATTATTTAGATTCAAAGATTGATTAGTGTGTTTTTCAACCTTTGAAAATAAACTCATGAATTGTAATCTGTTTCCTCTACCTGCCATAAATGTGGAGACAGATTAAGCCAAACTTGTGTCACATGATCCTATGTATAAAATGACAATTGGATTTATAAAAGGAAATGACTTCAAGGGGTGTGTTTATCAACCGACATGACTCCAGGTTTGTAACCATAGTAGGAAACCGTATGGCTGCTCTAAATTAAACCTGAAAAAGATGGTTTCCCAGGCACTGTACATGGGAACATGGTCTGTCTTCATTAGTCATGACAGGAACCAACCTAACACTGCAGGAAATTTTTCAATCTATTCCTGCTTAAAGACACTTACCTCCTTGTGCACTTGTGATGAGCATTGGTTGATATATGGCAGTGTTGAATCACTGTATTGTACACCTGGAACTAATATTACAATGTGTGCTAACCGGAATTTAAAGAAAAGAAATAAAAATAAAAACACTTGCCTTCTTAAAAAAAAAACAGCTTTGAACTAGTTAGGAACTATCTGATTAAAGACTCAACTGTGACTTTCCCCCTCAACATTAAGGATTGGGCAAATTACTTCCCCTCTCTAACTTCAATGGTAAAATGAGATGTTTGGATTAGGCATGGATGAAAACCAGGGATTTTTTTTTTCTTTTTAGTTATATTGTCTCTGAACTGTTGACTAGAGGCTGCCAGCATAATTTTGAGGCTACATCCAAGGATAATAAAAAATGTGAATCGATGTCGTTTAGTCAGTGATATGGATATGACATGTAAGTGTCATCCTTTCCTATAGTCTATGACTCTATTGTAATTCAACAAAGTTCCAATGTAAAGAGTTGGATTTTTTAAATAAAAATGGCCTTACTTTTAACAAGATACACTGCTACATTAAATAAGTTTCCCAGAGCAAATTTGTTTTGAGAGTTTGCCCATGATCAAAATAATAGGTCGGGGGACTGTGAGGCTTTGTGCTTCGTAGAGGGAAACTGGGTGGGGCATGATTCACATAAAACTAAAAATGTTGGGTTTATTAATATCAACTTTCTCTTTCCTATAACACTTTAGTTCTGTGACCTTTATAATAATTGTGTTAGTGAAATTCAGTTACAAAGACAATTAGCAGTAAGTTGATACTACTTTGCAGTGGTAGTTGACAGTCATGTAAGAACAACAGAAGCCTGTTGTACTGTGGTCAAGTTCATGGTTCCTCAGGTCAGATTGCTGTGGTTCAAATATGGGTCATTTACTAGTTGAGAGACTTTGGCCAAAGTCCCAATGGTACAAAACGAGGATTATGACAAACCTTACTTTATCAGATTGTTGTGGAGATAAAATGGATTAAGCTACATAAAACATTTAGAAGAGCTCCTGTCAAAGAGTCAGCAGTCTTAAATTTTAGATGTAGTTTGTGTGATTATTTGTGTTATTAGTAAGAATATCAGTAGGGATAATTTAGATTTTTCTAGTAATGGAATATAGATATTAAAAAGGAGGGAGGGAGAGCACAGATGTGTTAGAATATTGATGGTGGGAGAAAATCATGGCTGGCGTTCTTTGTGCTTATTCTCTTTCTTATTTATTAATTTGTTTTGTAAGGTTGACATTATTTTCACATAAGTTAAAAAGACATGCAGATGAAAGTAATTGGTAAGAGGATTTTGACCCTTAGATCAAAATACTCCTTTCTTCACCACTAAAAATACTATTACATTGTATATATTAATTAGCTTGTTTGTGGTGATCATTTCACAATGTGAATCACAATGTGATGTCATGATGTGACATTAAAATATCAAACTTGGGGCTCCTGGGTGACTTAGGCAGATAAGTGTCCGACTCCTGGTTTCCGTTCAGGTCATGATCTCACGGTTCGTGGGTTCCAGCCACCCATCAGATCTCTTCACTGACAGGGCAGATTCTGCTTGGGATTCTCTCTATAACTCTCTTTCTGACCTTCCCTGGTCTTTCAGAATAAATAAACCTCTCTCTCTCAAAATAAATAAATAGACTTTAAAACTGTACACCTTAAGTATATGCAATTCCTATGTGTTAGACTGCAATAACACTGAAAGAAATAGTATCACCTGACATTTAATGCGGATTTCCAACATGTCAGTCACTGTACCAAGAAGGATATATTCATGGGGTGCCTGGGTGGCTCAGTTGGTTGAGTGTTCGACTTCAGCTAAGGACATGATCTCACGGTTTGTGAGTTCGAGCCCCACATCAGGCTCTGTGCTGACAGCTCAGAGCCAGGAGCCCGCTTCATATTCTGTGTCTCCCTCTCTCTCTAAGCCCCTCCCCTACTCGTGCTCTGTCTCTAACATAAAAAAAACATAAAAATTTTTTAAAAAGAATATTATATTCATATTCATTGTCTTGTGTAATACAGCAACGTATGAGTTATTGACATTCCCTGTTTTACAGAACAAGTTACTCTGAATATGAAGTTTACAGACCTACACAGTCTAGCTCATACACAGTACAGCTTTACACAAACCACCTAGCTTAGATCTCTTAGAACTTGATCTAAAATGAGGAAAAAGTCTGAAACAGAATAGATTTGAAATCAACTAGATTTGCCTCTGAATTCTGGCTCTGCCATGAATAGTTTTGTGACATTACCCAGATCCTCTCTTTGAACCTTAATTTCTCCCCTTATAAAAACAGAAATTTCTCCCTTTATAAAAAGAGGAATTACCTCAGTTGGTTGAGTGTCTGACTTTGGCTGGGGTCATGATCTCATGTTTCATGAGTTTGAGCCCCACATTGGGCTCTTGGCTGTCAGCCCAAAGCCTGCTTTAGCTACTCCCTCTCCCTCTCTCTCTGCCGCTGCCTCTCTTTCTCTGCCCCTCCCTAGCCCACAATTGTGCTTACATTCTGTCTTCTTGAAAATAAATAAACATTAAAAAAGAAACAAATTATCTACATTATAGCTTTCAAGGATGAAATGATTTTAAGTACCAACATTCTTTTGCAAAATGATTGGCACAAATAAAGTAATAAATGATATTCATGGTCATGGTCACCCTAAGTTAAGAAAGAGTGTCAAAAATAAATAAAAAGTATAATTTTTATCTCATTAAATTTATGCAGTTTAGAAGTAGAAATGCATAAAATTTGAGGCAGTATACTTCTATAAATATATGTAGACAAACCAGAGTTATAAATCATTCGGAGACAAGATTTAGACACAGATAGCTTTCTGAGAGGATCATGATTTTGCCTCCTTTATTTATTTTTTAAAGTATATTTTTTATAGAGCATATAAAATGAGCATTTAGGCAGAACTTGGTCCAATCTTTAAGGAGTAATAGAAACTGCAAATTTATGAGATGATTTGACATTCATTGTTTCTGTAGAAACCTGTTGCGTTGCTCTTGGTGGATAAAATACTTTTGGGGAGAATTTTATCTTAATTACTCCAACTGCTTCTGGTTTCCTTCTGGAAAACCACTTGTCAACTTCTTTGAAATGAGACTTTCATGAGGACTTGGTAAATTATTCAAGTATTTTCAAGCCAAGGCTCTTAATTCCACTTTTCTAACTTCAACCCAAAGAATACACATTTCCTGATTTTTTTCTTTTAAAGATATTAAGGTAAGAACCTCTAAAATAAAAATCTCAGAGTTAAAAGGTGCTCTACAGAGGGAAAATCATCTCCTGTATAAATTTGATTGCATCCAAGAAATTCACTAATATCTCTGGTTTCCAGAATCTCTCCAGTGCAGTTATCATGAAGCTAACAGATATGTTAAGTGTAAAACTCTTCCTAATCAGGCATAATTCCTTGGTGATCATTGTCAGTGGATTTGATGCCTGCATCGATATTAATTGCACAAATTTCAGGCAGGATTAGGCAGAATACAAGAAAAAAAAATCAGACCAGGAGGAAAAGGTTTCTTAAGCTATTTTAGCAGCTTAGAAGTAACTCATAAAATGTCAAGCTACAGAAATTGGCTCCGATAAATATGATTTTTTCCTGAATTAGTTCACTAAGCTTTTATCCTTTCTGAACACTTTCAGTCAATCCTAAATACTTTAAATGCCAAGCTTAATATTGAACAGTTATGCTACAGCACATATAGAAGATTGAAAGCAGCAGTTATTCTAGATGAGAATGAGTTATTTTATCTCCATTTAGACCCAGAAATGAAAGAAAATAACCATCGTGTGAAGAGATTGTAAACAAATGAATACTTGTAAAGAAGCCAGGTTGTGGCTACCAAATGAGAAAATTTAATCATTAAAAATGTATAATCATTTCAACCAAGTTATGTCTGCAGGATATACCTCCCTCCCAACCTCCTGAGAGTCAATATGACCATATTCCTATGAGGAAATATATGGTTCTAATTGTAATTTAATTTTACACTCTTATTTAGGTGGATTTAGAGTTGAAGATGACTGTAAAAATCACATACCAGCTGTCACTTGGCTTCCATTCCGTGCGGTCTTTGCTCGATGCACATGAGTAAGTCGCAATAATGCTGAGAGAACGTGCAGGGAGGATAGTTTGCATTCCTAGAACTTCTACAGGAAATACTCTTTGTTTAAAAAAAATTACATAGAAGCATTACTCATTTTCCAAGCTATCACAGAAAGACTATTTTATTTCTGGTTGATTCCCAAACTATGATTTTAAAACTCTTTAGATAGGAATTACATGGGACCTTAGAAATGGCAATAATTTGGAAGTCAAGAGATAAGTTCAAGACCCAGCACTCACACTTACCAGCTGTGTGACTTTGGACAAATCAGATAATTTTTCAGGCATTTGTTTACTTCAATTTAAGCTAGTTTGATTTGACTTTTAAGTTTCCTGAGATTGGGGACCATGCCTTGTTTATTGCTTTATTTATAATATCTGATGCAAAATTGGTGAATAAAATATTTTCAAATGAATGAATGAATATTGATGCCACAATTTATTAGAACAACTTGTTATTTTTTCCAAGGCTGAGGAGGATTATTTAGGATATCATAAAATTGAAGTATGCCTTTTAACAAAGAATATCTTCAATTAATTTTATTGGCATAGAATATAGCTTAAGGCAGAAATTCACACTTTGGAAATATGATGAAATCAAATGGGTTATTCTTTGTTCAATGTTCATAGAAGTCTCCAAATGGTGCTGTTTGTAATCAAGCAGCTGCTGTTTAATTCCCATCGACAATATAATGTTTCATTGGTTTGTTAGGAGAGGGACCATCCATAGTTTACTTCTGTAGTTTTCTAGAACTTGTGTCAACATATATCATTAAAGTAAAAAAATCACAAAATTTTATTTGTCTTATCCACTGGAGTTTGAGCTCCCAAGAGGTCCGAGTCATGTTCTCTAGATTCTTAGTTTGATGCCTGGGAAACAACAGTTAGTAATAACATGTGCCACTTGAAAGAATATCATATTAAAGATGAAAGTATTTCTAAGAAAGAATGTGACTTAAAAAATAAAATCAACAGCAGATAATTCACAACTTAAAAAATTACAGGTTAGGACTGAAAGCATGAAAGAATGGTGACCATTATCTGGTTATAGATTGCTTACCAAAGATAATTTAACAGATTTGGATGTCTAAAAATTAAGTGTTTCTTTACCCCTTATTGAATAGGGTCTATTCATTTGCCACCTTAAAAAATTATATAATCACTGATTGAGCTTAAAGATGCTTAATAGTCATGGATAGAGTTTAAAGACACTTAAGTTCTCCTATCAGTAAAATCTGGGAATTAAAGGAAATTGGTTAGGATCACCAAGCAATTCAATGTTAAAGGCGAATTTGGGTTACAGGTCTTCTAATTTTTGGCTCTATATTATTTAATTATCAAATCCTATTCTGCCAACATCTCCATAAAATATCTGGGTGAACTTTGTTTTTGATACCCTCTTTGATCTTCTTGAATATAAGGTACCCCCCTAAAGTAAAATACTAAAGGTCTAGTAATTTTCCCTATTTTAGAAGACCTTGAAATTTTTCTAAGCAAACATATGTAATTTTATCAGTGGGGACAGTATTTAAACTGAGGGTTGGACATTTTTATTCATAGCTCCTTCCTTACCTTGATTTAGGTATAATATAAATATCATATGTAGCTTAACTGAAATGATTTACTATTTTTTAAAATAGTTTAATCTAAATAATTGCTCAGCAGAAATTTAAAATGAGGTTTGTTTCTCTGAGTTATTATCCTTACTGTGTGATCGTTAGCAGTGTTTTAAAAACACTCAGATATTGATGGTTTCATTGAGAGCAGAATTATTTAATAAACTTTACAATTCTCGACTTCAGTGTTAGAATTTTTTTCCCTGAAGCATTTCTCAAGGTAAAACCAGCTTGCATTCTCATTATTCTCTAGCTCATCTTATTACAGTAAGAGAGCAAATATTATTGAATTGGAAAAGGGGACTGAAAATAAGCAGAAAATATTTGTTTCTCCAGATGTTTTAGAAATACAGCTTTCTCCCATGTTTCTCCACTAAGCACATAAAATCTGGCATTCTCTAAGTCAACATTATGCATGCTATGAATTAGGATAAAAAAGCAAGTTAGCTATATGAATGCTAGAATCGGACTTGTGAGAGTTATATTCGTGGGTTTTGAGAGAACTGGTGTCCAGCATCCTTCAGGGTCCAGCATCCTTCAGGATGGAAGCTGGTATCTCCAAACAGATGGAATTATGGGCCCCTTTTAAGGGGACAGCATTTACAGCAGCATATGCCTTCATGCTTGGGGTTAGCCAAGCTAAAGTCTATTAAGAAAGACAGTGTCCCCATTGGAGGGTCATTTAAGGTGGCCATCCATCCTTTGTGCATAATATTTATGGAGTTCTTTGGAGCTATCCTAATTTTCCTGGAACTAAGGGAGCACATAGAGTGCAGGATGTTTAACACTAAAAGCGGGAGAGCCCCAGGAAAACTGGTATGAGTTAGTTACCTTACAAATACTAAGTTAAGATATGCCAGGGGTAGTAGCATGTTCAGAAATGCAGAGGCAAAAACATGGATGTTGTAGAGTTTAATCTCAGTAATGAAAAAGGTGTAGGATGACATGATGGTCTTGAGTTAATTATCCTATCACTGGATGATTTGCTGTCTAGTTACATGTGCTGGAAAATAAGGGAGATGAATTAGGTTGAACAATACATTTAAATTCCTAACTTGACCTACCTCTTAGTTTTGAAGCTTAGGACTAGTAACCTCACTTTTCTTAGCTTCAGATTTCCATTCATTTATAACCTTTCTATAAATTTGTCAATTTTCTTTTTTCTTTACTTTAAATTCTTTGATTATTTACATAATTCCTTTTTTTAGGTTCATTTATTTATTTTGAGAGAGAGAGAGGGAAGGGAAGATGGGAGAGAGAATCCCAAGCAGGCTCTTACTATCATTGTGGATCCTCATGGAGGGCTCAAATTCACGAACTGCAAGATCATGCTCTGAGTCAAAATCAAGAGTTGGATTCTAAACTGAATGAGCTATGCAGGTGCCCCCAGATGATTTACATAATTCTTAAATTAATATATCAGTAAATGTCTTCAGAGGCCCTCTTAAACATCTTCTAAAATATTCAGATATCCTGATATGCTTATCCAAATAAAATAAAAAGATAAATGCTGCAGAGTATACAGAGCTTTGTGAGGAAATGAGAGACACCAAGGCAATTACATATAGATATTTAATTTGAGAACTTATATCCATTATATATTACAAAAGATCTACCTTTTCCTCTTGGAGCCTTTCATATTTTAGAGACAGAATGCAAACATTGATGTTTAAAGCTTTTTCAAACATAAACTACCAATTAAAGTTGAAAAACAGTAGATAATTGATTGCTTTTTGACCTTTGAGACCTAATTTAGGTGATAAATATGGCTGCCCATTAAAGTATAAATTCCAAAGAGTCATTATTAAACTGTTTCTTAAAATTCTCTTTTTTCAAAAGTTTAAATACAAAATCATGCTGGTGATTATAAGGGAGAGAGGTTTTTAACCGATAAAAAGGGATTTAGAGATTGTTTTGTCCATTTTCTTTATTTTATAGATGGCACAGATTGGAGAAATGTCATATCCCAAAACACTTAGGTATTTTCTCTGAGTTTTAGTACCTAAATCAAATGAGTGAATAAAAATAATAGTTCACTTTCATCATAGTGAAAGATGCGGTCTTAAAAAAATACAATATTGACTTGAATTGCTTTGACTAACATGTAGATAATAATTAAATGTGAGATCCACTTAGAATGGAAAAGATAAATGTTTGGTTTATTCTAATGCTTGTTAGTATGAATCACAATAATTCCTTGTTATTTGTTGCCCTTCAAGTCCCATCCACAGTTCACAAAGAAAATTATTATTGCACTTAACAGACATATTTTCTGTTTGAAATTGAAATTTCCCAGTGAGAAATAGTATCATATAACCTACCTAAATAGGAAATAATTATTTTCACTGAAGATTTGAGACTCATAAAGTGTCTCATTCTATGTGTGTGTGTGTGTGTGTGTGTGTGTGTGTATTTTGCAAGGGGAGATACATTCTACCACAAGATTCTTATTAGCACCCAACAAGTAAATAATGGCTATTTGGAAAACATGAACCATCGAAAGATAAATTTAAAGAATAAAAATGAAAAAAGTCACTGAGAATTGGGAAATTTAGTACATAGAATAAGCAGTTCTAAGAGGTCATTGAAATTATGCCTCGGATTGAACTGATTCAGTGATTGGTACTTAAAAGACAAAAATAATTCCAGCATCTTTACTTGTGAAATCTTCCACGGAAGGTTCAGAATTTGTGGTAAGAGAGAAAAGTACGGTAAAAGTTTGTAAGTCTTGCTAATTCTTCGGTAAAAGTTTGTAAGTCTTGCTAATTCTTATGTCCCCAGACTTCCATATGTACACTCATTTCTATTCTTTTTCCCATTACTCATTCTCACTGTCACCCTACTGCTCTACAAAACAGATAGCTCCTCTTTTACTCTACAGACTGTGATAGGTGAGTAGAAAAGGTTTTAGAGCAATTATTAATTTCAGGCCTATATTGTACACAGCAGTATGACAGATGATTTGAGGTACACAGGGTGCCCCGATGAGCCTCACTGCTTTTTCCAACCAAGTTTTACCTTTCCTTCCCAAGTTCTCCCCGTCACACATATTTACATGTGCTCCATTCCAGTGAAATAGATACTGAGATCCATAAAGCTTATCTCTCTACCAGTTTAGCCCTTAAGTCACAATTCAACCATAACTTTTTCTTCCATATATAAGTCCTCATGATAGAGATTTATTAATTTCTATGACTCCATTGTAACACACTTTATTAACTGTCTTAATATAACTGTTAAGCATGAAGCTGTTGGTTTTCTCTGGCAAAGATTTTTGGGGGATTATGGCCATAATCATAAACCTATCTGCAGGATGTTTCATAGTGTTTGACATAATTTAATACGTATTTCTTGCCTTGAAATATGGGCTAAGCAAGCTTTAAGCAAACCTCATGGTGTAGGTGGGAGAAACATAAGGCACTTGAAAATACATATACAGAGAAGGTTTTGCACGAAGAATGTTGTCCTAATTTTGAATACAAATCAGTAAAAATCAGATTTCGCTTTTCTCATTTCTGTGAACACAAATTAAGTCTATTATATATATAGTTACAAAGTTAAAGCCATTTTTAGAATTACTGAGCATTAACATGCTTCTGGAGAAAATGTTCCTTTTTAATCTTTAGTAAAATAAAAAATAAGGTCACTCTCGTACTGTGTGTTAAATGGAGGCAATTGAAGCCACATACGATTTTAAATAGTATCTTCTATATAACTGATGGAGTATTTGAAAAAAATCACTTGATTATCTGTTAAACAAAGTTATGTTTTCCTCTTCTCTATTAAATGATATTTTGTCCTTGTAACATTTTTCTGTAAGACATTAACTTTCAACAGTTGTCTCTTATCAAAGTAGACAAAGCTTTCAACTTAATTGAATTTGAAAAGTACAAAGATTGAGCTGACATACCAAAATGTATGTGGTAGCTTTAAACATATAAACAAAATGGATGAAATTGGCATATTAGCTTAAGTACACCAGTTGAAGGAAAGGTATAGTAAGAGGACAATTTAATTAAATGTAGAAGAGTCAATAAAAATGAGATTATATACACAGTGTAATTTATGACGAGTTTAACTTTTTTAGATGTTAAAATAAGCAACTACATATACAACTTCTAAAACTTTCTAAAATAGGTACATGAGGTATCATCATGTAGAGGCATTTGTTAATATGATAGTCCTCCCACAACAATTAAAGATGCACATAAGCAAAGACAATTTAGTCTAAGGAGAAAGAGAAGGACAGTCAAGCATGGAACTTGAAATAACCTGATGCCTACACCTGTGTTTTGTGCCAATTATGCTTTAACACACATGAGTTTGACTAAGCCACTATGAATTCCTAGACCTCAAAATGACTTAAACAAATCAAAAGTCTTTCTGTTCAAAGTTTCTGGTTCAAGAGAACCCAGAAACTGTTCTCTTTGCAGACACATTCAATCTCTACGAAAGTTAGAGGCCTAGGAAGAGAAGACTTTGTACTTGGGGCATGTCTTATTATAGGAAATTTTTCTTTGTTTTTTTCTCACCTGGGTGGGTAAGAGGAAAGGGCAACACACAAAAAAAATGTTATCACGGGGCGCTTGGTTGGTCACTCAGTTAAGCATCCAACTCTTGATTTCATCACCGGTCATGATCCAGGGATCATGAGATCAAGCCTTGCATGCGGCTCTGCTCTGAGTGTGGAGCCTGCTTTGGATTCTCTCTCTTTCCCTCTGCCCCTACCCACTCACGTACTTGTGCACACATGTGCAGACTCTTTCTCTCTCTCTCAAAAAAAAAGTAAAGTTAAAATAAAAGATGTTATCAGACATTGGAGAATAGCAATGAGTTATATCAGTAAATATCTATCGATATAGATATATTACAATGTGTATATATTATAAAGTGGCTATTGCATTTATGTAAAAGTCTTTGTGTTGGTATACATCTGCATTTATTATAAGCAAATAAGAATGGAATGGCTAGATTATATGGTAGGTGTATGGTCAATTTTTAATAAAGTATAAACTGCTTTTCAAAGTGGTGGTATTATTCTACGTGGCCACCAGTATCATGGCAAAATTGTAGATGTCCCATACACTTTTCCAGCACTATGTGTAGTCAGCTTTCTAAAATTTAGCATGCTACTGCATGTAATGTAATGGCCCTTCATTATAGTTTTATTTTTCCCTAGTGATTAATGATAACCGAACATCATGTTATATGCTTATTTGCCATTATTATATTTTCTTCGCCATGTTCAAAAATTTTGTGCATTTTTAATTGAATATTTTAGACCTGTACTTGAATTGTAGGAGTTATTTTTTTAATCCTTGATTTAGGTAGTTCCTTGAATAAATATTATATAAATATTTTACCCTATACTCTGGTTTGCATTTTCATGTTGTTAATAGTGTATTTCTTTAGTTAAATTTTTTAAAACTCCAGTACAGTTTACATACAATGTTATATTAGTTTCAAGTGTGCAATATAGTGATTCAACAATTCTGTACATTATTTAGTGCTCATCATGATAAGTGTACTCTTAACCCCATCAATAGGATATCTATCAGTTTGTTCTCTGTAGTTAGGAGTCTGTTTCTTGGTCTCTCTCTCTCTCTCTCTTTTTGTTTGTTTGTTTCTTAAGTTCCACATATGAGTGAAATGATATGACATTTTTGTTTCTCTGATTTGTTTTGCTTAGCATTATACTCTGTAGCTCTGTCTGTGTTGTTGCAAATGGCAAGATGTCATTCATTTTTAATGGCTAAATAATATTCTTGTGTGTGTGTGTGTAAACACTTGGACTGCACCAGCTATACTTTCCAATTTTGAAGTCCAGTTGATAATTATTTTCTCTGGTGTGTATGTTTGATCCTAAATATGAAATGTCACTAAATTTTTCTCCTGTGTTATCTTCTAGAAGATTTATAGCATGGCATCCATGGTCAAGGTTCTTATTTTTTCATATAAATAAATATCCAATTGTTCCAGCACCATTTGTTGGAAAGATTATCATTCTTCATTAAATCACCTTTGCATCTTTGCCAAAACTTGACTTATAATTTCTAAGTCTAATACAGGCATTCTTATTCTATTTCACTAATCTTTATGCATCACTTTTCAACAGTACAAAACTGTCTAGATTATTGTGGCTTTTTAAGTGTCAACATATATGTTCTCCAACTTTACTTTTTTAAAGTTTTTTTTTTAAAAAGTTTATTTGTTTATTTTTTGAGATAAAGGCAGAGAGAGTGAATAGGGGAGGAGCAGAGTAAGAACAAGAGAGAGAATTCCAACCAGGCTCTGCAGTGTCAGCACAGAGCCCAATGCAGGGCTCAAACCCACAAACCATGAGATCATGACCTGAGCGTAAACCAAGAGTTGTACACCTAACTGACTGAGCCACCAGTTGCCCTGCTTTACTTTGCAAAATTGTGGTGGTTTTTATAGGTTTACATTGCTGTATGACATATTATAAGAACCTTAAGGTTTAAGATACTAATTTATTATTACAGTTTCCTTAGGCCAAATGTCTGAGCACAGTATGACTAGGCTCTCAGAGTCTCAAGGCTGAAATCAAGTGGTATCCTGGAGCTATGTTCTCATCTGGAGCTCAGGGTCCCCTTCCAAACTCATTCAGATTTGCAAAACTTCATTCCATGTGGTTGGAGAGCAGAAATCCCTTATTCTTGCTCGCTGTCTGGCCAAAGATCACTCTCTTCTTTTTTTTTTTTTTTAATTATTTATGTTTTTTTATTATTGAGACAGAGAGAAACAGAGCATAAGCGGGGGAGAGGCAGAGAGAGAGAGGGAGACACAGAATTAGAAGCAGGCTCCAGGCTCTGAGCTGGCTGTCAGCACAGAGCCCGATGCGGGGCTCGAACCCAGAAACTATGAGATCATGACCTGAGCCGAAGTCGGACACTCAGCCAACTGAGCCACCCAGGCGCCCCAAGATCACTCTCTTCTTGATACCTTTATCTGGTTCTTGCCAAATAGCTCCCTCCATAGGCCCTCACACATTCAAACATTTCAGATTCAGAGTCCAGTTTCTTTGAAGGGCTCCCTTGACTAGGTCAGGCCTATCCAGGATAATCTCCCTTTTGACTGACTCAAAAATCACCTGATATTAGACTTTCATTTAATGTGCAAAATCCCTTTACTTTTGCCATGTAATGTAATCTAACTCACAGTCTGAAATCTGCCATAGTCAAAGCACCTCCCCTAACCCCACACCAATCAAGGGCTGAGGATTTTATAGGGCAGATACACCAGAATGTAGAAATCTGAGGAACACTTTTAGAATTTTACCCATTATAGCTATTCTATGTTCTTTTCATTTTCCTACAGATTCTCGTATTAGATTGGCATTTTCTACAAAAAAATATTGTTTTGGTTATTTAGACTTGCGTTGAATCTGTAGATCAATTTTAAGATGATTGATGTGTTAAGAATATTGAGTTTTTAAATTCACTGGCATGGTATAATTCACTATTTACATTCTTTAATTTTTTTCAGTAATGCTCATTTAGTTTCTGCTATAGATGTCTTACATGTTCTTTGTCAATTTTATTTACATTTTTGATGCACTTGCCAAACAGGCAAACATTTTTAAATGATTCCTGGAATGAAAAACATTCACTTTTTGATGCATTTTGAATTAATGCTGAATACTGTAGAAGTATTAATACTTCTCAGAGCAGATGCACAAACAAGAGGGTTAGGAATTGCTAAAAGCAATAGATTACCTTCAGTGAATTAGAGGTCATTTTTCTTTCCTGACAGCCTAGCATATATTTGTTTTTCCTCCAAGGACGGTAAGTCTTGGGAAAATCTTGGAAGCATATTTCTAAAGTTTTATACATACCTCAGTTTGTATGAAGTAACTGCTTTAGTGCTTAACAACATACCTACTAGGTTGACCTATGTCTATCTGAGACAGAGTACCAGACATGACTTAGGGAGGGAGAGAGAGATAGCGAGGGAGGAGGTGGTAGTGAGCTGTTTCAATCGGTCTTCAATGAGAGAGAATTGGGCCAAATTTATGGAGACGTCTTTTTTTGGTAGAACTGTCTTAACATGACTAGCTATATAATCCCAGATAGAGTATAAGTCAACCAGAATCTGTAGGTTCAAAGCAGAGGTTTGGCATGTGAGAAAAACAATGACATTAGAACAGGTAAAAACCCAGAAAAGAAAGGAGCAAAGTTCTAAGCTATGTAGGCAGAACCAAAACTACAGGTTTAGCTTTTCTTCAGAACACACTTTTGTTAAAAGCACTGAAGTGCTTGCTTATGGTTGATAAGTTTAATTTTTTTGCTTATTTTGAGTTGGATCTCCAGAGTTCTTGAACCTAGGGAAAAATTGTCATCACAACAGGAAAGCATCGTGACAACCAAAATTAAACTATCAATAAAAATAAATTAGCAGACAAAAAGTAATTTTCTTCTTCATAGTTATCTAAAAAATGTGTGTACATGTGCACATATTATATGTGTATATATGCATACATACATATATAGACATGCCACATGTATATATATTTGTACATGTATCCATATGCAATATATTAGCTAAGGGGAGAAACCTCTTTAAATCAAAGCAAGGTTAGTGTGAGCTAGAAGATAGATGTCAGACTAAGAGACTTTCAAACCAGAGTGGAGAAATGTAAGACTTATAATCCCTAGGTAGCCTGAAATCACACAGAACACACAAAGGTTTTTTGGGTTTTTTATTCTTTCCATTTGAAGCCTTTGAGTCATCCCTCTGTTGTGGTGGGAACTCTCTTAAGGCCTAAACTATTTATTAAACACTTGACTTTTCCCAGCTTAAAATCGGTGTGGTTCACACGTTAGATGTTCATGAAACTTCCTTCTCACACACTTGATAGCAACTTATCATTGTGTATCTTGTTAGAACTGATTGGCAACAAAGATGACATGAACATTTTCTTGTGAGTGTTTTCATGATCTCTTAGTCCTTCTATGTACTACCTGTTGGCCCTTACATAAGTCATTTAACTTCCCTGAACCTAGGTACCCTAATCTATAAAAGCCTATCTCACAGTCTTCTTGGGAGAATTAAAGAGGAGAATACAAATCACATTTTACCCAGTTTCTTGCTGAGTTTGAACACTCACCAAATGTCCGTTATGTTCAAAAATATGTTGTTGGTGTAATTATTATGTTTATGGCAACTTGAACATTTATCAAAAATATTAGATCTGATCATAAATTTAATGAAATTATATCTATGAACTAAGTAGTAGAATTTGGAAGAAAAAGCCCTTGTGTTTGTAGAGCTTGCATTCCAATGGGGGAGACTGATATTTGACTTGTAATTAAAACAGTGTGAAGAATCCAAAAAAATACATAAAGGACACTATAAGGCTCGTAGAGCATGCAGACTTATTCCAATCTAAAGAACCAAATTATATCTCCCTGAAAATTAAACTTTTGAGCACACTATGTGATATTGAAAAGGCAGATTATTTAGAATTTTAGTTACTGTATTTTGAAAATATAGAAACTTGCCAATGAGTGTGAACCTTCATAGAGGAGAAATAAACTAATACCAAGTCCCACAGAGATTGACATCAGGACAACATAGTTTTGTATCCAGCTCTAAAGCCTAATATTGATGTAGATATATTATGAGGCCAAAAAACTTTGGTCCCAAGTCTAGCACAAGGGCAGTCATTCATAAATACTCATGGTCATTGCTTTTTATTGATGAAGAAGAGAATGATGGTGGTGGGGATGATCATGATGACCCAAAGTGGAATATAACGCTATAAGTTTTAGAAGCTGGATCCAACAGAGTTGCTTTTAACATGCAGACTTGAAAGGGAAAAAAATAAATTAAAGAAAAAACCCAGATAAATTAAAGAGTTCCAAGAAAATTAGAATACTTACATATTTGGGAAGATTTTGTCTCAATAGAAAACAAACAAACTGCCTGCTCCTGGGAATCAAGAAAATCTCCAAATCAATTGAATTTACTCTGTTAACCGGTTTCACCCCATTTTGCTCTTTGAACCATATACATTAATCACCTGGTAAGTGGTTTAGTAATACTCATTACTAGATTTGACTTCGTAGTTTCTTTAAGAAACATTTTTGGGGCAGGGGGTGGCACCTGGGTAGCTCAATAGGCTAAGAATCTGATCTTGGCTCTGGTCATGATCTTACAGTTCATGAGTTTAAGCCCTGCGTCAGGCTCTGTGCTCACAGCTCAGAGCCTGGAGCCTGCTTCAGATTCTGTGTATCTCCCTCTCTCTACACCTTCCCTGCTTATGCTCTATTGCTCTCTCTCAAAAATAAACAAACAAACAAAAAAATTCGTTAAAAAAAGAAACATTTTCAGGGCAAAGGACCCAGAAATATGCACAATAAATCTTACATATAGGTAATTTGAAAAGTAATTTTTCCTTCTGACAGTTATAACCTCCAAGAAGAATTAATATGGATTATCAGGAAGTTAAGGCTATCAGTGTGTTATTGTTGGATGAAAAGATAAAAATGGAAGACTGTTACATTTATGTTGACCAAATAATTGAATGTGGTTATTAATATCTTACTGTTGACTTGGAGATTATGTTATTTTAATTATTACAAAAATATGTTTTAAGGTGTCAGTGGAAGACAGGCCATTACTATAAAGTTAGTCTTTTTTTTCAGAGTCAAATGCACTCATCATTAGTTATGGATTCAGAAACTGGCATGTTCTTTTGTTTCTTGTACATAATTACAAAGACTCCAGGATAATACATGGAAACCAGTTCACATGGAAATTGCTCCTTTAAGAGGGCTAATGTTCTGAAGAAAAACACAATTTATGTTTGCTTTAGTAATTTTTATCTGCATGATCAGTTTAAAAACAAAAACAAAAAAAAAGCATTCTAGGGCTTTGGTTTTGTAGTATCCTGATTGAGGGCAGATGTGGAAAGGAAGAGTGGGGGAATGAACAATACTCAATATTAGAGCTCCAAGTGAATATGAATTCTGCCTTTTTATTTCTCTCTACCTAAATTCCAGGGGGATAACTTTATTTTGGTGGGAAGGGACTCAGATTAGACATAACAGGTCTTTTTCTCAGTGTTCTGTGTTAGAAACAGTATAGTCTGCAAAAATTTCATTTTCTGACTTTATTTCAAAACTATGCTTCATTTAGTTAGTGAGAGGAGTGACTAGCATCTGACTGTTGGTCTGAGATAATGACTGGTATAAATTTTATGAGGCCTTGTAGTAGAAACTATAATTACATGGTAATTATATGATATTCCACAATAATTTGTATGATCAGAAACAAGGCACCATATAGAGAAGTGGTTGAAATTTCATGGGACAAATTTGTGTAATGATATCTCCTGAACATATTTTCAGGCATTGAAGAGAAAGCTACATGCTTTTTTTTTCTAAAGGTTCATTGCTTCATACCTAAATTAAGTTTAGTGCCTGCTAAAAGATAAGGGCTCAAACTATGGTACATAATGAACAGTTTATAGTTTTTAATTTAATGAGAAATCCAGCAATAGAAATGGTTTAATTTTGGTATAGACTGATTGTTCTGATTCTAAGAGATTCTCTTGACACTGATCTCTTCTGGGAATTAGCTTTGTCTACAACCTAGTATTAAGTATGACACAGCTATTTTATGCATCACAATGAAATCAAGAGGAAGGCAAGATGGCTGTACCTTTTTTTGACTCTTTAGGAGTGAAAAAAAAGCCCACAAAACAAAACAAAACAACCTATTACCAATAGCTCTTGACCCCAGAAGTTTTCCATTCACACCTCATGAAGGAGAAATAATTCACATATCCATTCTTAAACCAACCTCTAGGGAAAAAGAGTGGTTGTATTATAATCTGTCTACTGTATCTCTGGGGTAGAGTGGATATTAGTGAGTTATACTGTTCCCAACGACTATAATCAATCTGTAGAGGAGAAGTTTTACAACAGCTTACCTTCAATTGGCAAGATACTATTTTCACATAAAAAATTGAGAGCTTGAAATAGAAACCAAGCACAGTTAAAAACTAATTTTTTATGTTTTATTTTTTTGAGACTAGGCCATTGAGTCAACTCCATATATTTAGTTTAAATATGCTTAAAATACTGGTAGCAAATATTTTTCATTTCTTAATATCTTTAAATTCTTCTCTTTACACCTACAAATATACCATTGATTCTACACAAATATTCGTTCAATAGCAATCAATTTTCCAGGAGTTTAATGGTCAAAATGCAGACTTCATTTCTACATATCCCTTTCCCTCTTGAGCATTGATTCTGTATCTTAATCTTTGTCCTATGACTGATTAAATATTTTTCTAGATTTTGGGGTTTTTAATATTTTAAAAAATTAAATGATAATCACATGTTCTAGAATATACAGATTTTTCTTATTTCCTCTTACCTCCCCTCTGGATAGTAATTATCTGAAGCAAATAAATGTGAATATTTTCTATTGGTCTTCTTTTTTTAAAATTTTTTTTGGTAACGTTTTTATTTATTCCTGAGACAGAGAGAGAGAGACAGTGTGAGCAGAGGAGGGTCAGAGAGAGAGGGAGGCACAGAATCTGAAACAGGCTCCAGGCTCTGAGCTGGCTGTCAGCACAGAGGCCGACGCGGGGCTTGAACCTAGGAACCATAAGATCATGACCTGAGCCCAAGCTGGATGCTTAACTGACTGAGCCACCCAGGGGTCCCTCTAATGGTCTTCTTGAATTCAAACTCTGTCCACCTACACATATAATGTTTTTGTTGTTCTCTGAGATACTTTGCTGCAACTGAATCTTTAGAATGAAAGGAGGAGAACCTAAAACACTTCTTGTCAACTTCCAGTCAATCGGTGAAGGTTTTATAAAATAATAAACAAAAACAAACAAACAAATAAATAAAACTAGACCCAGACAATACAAAAATGGTGAAATTTGAAAAGACAGCAGAACAGTGCTGGAGTTGGAATCAAGAGAATTGAGTTTTAAATTCAAATATAGTGTAGCTACATTTTTTAAAAAAATTTATTTATTTTGAGAGAGCAAGAGTAGGGGAGAGGCAGAGAGAGAGTGAAAGAGAATCCTAAGCTGTCAGTATGGAGTCCAAACTGGGGCTCAAACCCATGAACTGCGAGATCATGATATGAGCCAAAATCAAGAGTTGGACACCCAACCGACTGGGCCACCCATGCACTCCTACATTTTTTTTTTATAAGACATAAACTCTATTGGGCTTTTTTTATCTTGTAATGAACAGAAAATACATATAGGTGACTAAAATTAAATTTTATAAAATGCTGTTTATAAGGTTACTAAGGGTTTTTGTTTTGTTTTTAGATGAGGCAAAATAGTGACCCCCAAAAGGCTATTGCTTTTCACAACTGCCTACGTAATCTTTTCACTTTTTTTAGCAATTACCATGAGTGTATTATGTATTTCTTAATCTTTAGAAAAGTTCAATAGTGTATTATTGTCTTTAAGTGAAAAATGGACCCTGAGGTTAACAGTAACACATCATGTTTTATTATTTTAACCTACGAGTAGGATATTGGGGTTTTACCACATGGAAACAGAGATGTGGGTGATCGCCATTTTTGCGAAGAAATAAAAGCTAATTTTCACACTGCATTAATAGGGTAATCTTGTTTTTCATTTCCCTATAGGAGTTTTCCATAATAATTTCAATTATTTGAGGTCTTTGCCTTTCAATCAAGAAAGTGCAATTATACATACATACATACATACATACATACATATATTTGACAAGATGAGCCATAAAAATTGTTGGAGAGATAGAGGGAGACTCTGTGTCATTTCCAGGTTCCCCTCTTTAGAGAGTACTTGGAAAAGACAGAAGTAAGATTCTCACAGAAGCTGTGTGATAGTGTAAGTAAATAGGAGCATAAAACTAATTTACATCTCTTCCTCTTTTATTGCCTTATATTATTTGTGAATTTAATCCATACTTTACCTTTTATTCCCTCCCATGAAATATAGCATATTTCCAGGTAAAGCATTTAAAAAATAGAAAGATATAGCTTAGGAACATTCAAAAAGTGGAAGCAAGTACTTGTGTTCTGTTCTATTCTTGAACCCCAAGTTGAATATTGTGACTCAGATCTTTTTGGATTTTCTTTCTTTATAGGATGTCAATATTTCTTTAAACTATAATACACATTTCCAATATGTTCAGTCTTATTCTCCTTTGTGTGTGTGTGTGTGTGTGTGTGTGTGTGTGTATCTCAAAAATTCTTTTTAATCCATTTCCACAATGCAGTCTTTGTAGATAATAACACTTCTGATGGCAACATGGTGTCTTTTATCTTCAAGAATTCTCAAATGAAATAAAAATACCCTTATTCATTGGAAAGTGTTTTACACAAGTTTAACTTATTTTTAGATATTTTGCACTGTACAAAATATTTTCATCTTAACAGGCACAGAGAGAAAAGTGTTTTGAACACACCAGAAGAAAAAATTGAAACTATTATCTACAAAATTAAATAACTTTTAAAAGGGAAAATATAAAATGTTATAATTTATTATTTGAAACAATGCCATCTAAAATTTATGATAATTTTATTCACTTTATAACCATTATATAGTAATTATAATGATTATTTGGAAACTCAAAACCAGAAAATACTATAAAATAAAAAATTAATTTGTTTTTAATAATTTACAAGTAAAATATGTGGATATAAGTGAATGGATTCCGGTGCATATTTTTAAATGTATTTTGTATTGCTGTGTTAATGTAGTGATTTTAAAAAGTGATTGTAGATAAAGAAACCATAATTTTCTGATAAATGAAAATACACAGACTGTATGCTATGGTCTGAAAGTTTGATCCAAATTTGTATGTTGAAACCCAAATCCCCACAGTTCATGACATAGAAAATTGGGGGCTTTGGGAGGTGATTCTGTTATCAGGGCAGAACCATCATAAATGAAATCGATGCTTTTACAAAAGGGACTACACAGAGATCTCTTCACTCTTTCCCTATGAGAGAACACTTCAAGAAGTAGATACCACTCTAAGAGGGCCCTCAGCCAACCATGATAGTGCCTTGATCTTGGACTTACCAGACTCCAGGGTTGTGAGAAGTATGTTTCTGTTGTTTTTAAGTTACCCAATCTAGGGTGTTTTGTTCTAGCTGCCTGAATGGACTAAGATAGTGAGTATGTTAATTATTTTCCTATCATGCATCATGAGTTACTCAAAAATCTATACTCATTAAATGTCATTATTTTGTACTTTGTAAGCATTACATATATTTATGTAGTCTTTACAAAAATATTACTCACCAAATATATGCAGAAAAGAAAAAAGAAGAAATATTTTATAATCTCCATATCTGACCATAAACTGATAAAACTAGATATATATTTTTTTTGTTAGACATATTGTGTGTTTCCTGTTTTGACATATGTGGAACCATGTGGAATTATTATTGAATTGGTATTGTATTTTCTTTCAATGTTATCTAATAGAAATCTTAATGTTATTCAAATGAGTTATCAATATTTTTATTGATCTCTTTAGTCTATCAAGTAGCATGGCAATATTTCAATTAATGATTCAACAATGATTAAATATTTATCCTATTTCCCATCTGACTCTTATAACTAGGACTATGATGATCATTTTTATTCATAAATCATTTTTACATTTTCTATAATGTTGTAAAATTCAAGGTGTTTCTCACAAGAGGAATGACAGAAACAAAATGGATATAGAATTTGATTCTTCATAAATTTTGCTATTGTTACCAAATATTTTTACTGCCAGAAATGATAAATAAGGACAACATTTTTACTGTACCCTTGTCACTATTTATCATTCACTGTGATATAGTCCAAGGTTTTATTTTAGGATTAGATTATTTCTCTATTATCTATGTTTTAATATTTACACTTATCTTGAACCCTGAACCACATTCATCACACTGCCGAATATATCTATACCATAAGAAAAGTATAACTGATTTCCAATTAATGAGGAATTGATAATACTGAATTTTGATATTCTAAGTCAATCACTTTTTGTTTTCCCATTTACTTATAGCTGAGAAGAAAGTTTTTTATTATATGCATGCATATATACACTAAAGTGCAAGTAGGAATATAGTTATCAGAACTAATGAAAGCATCTAAAAGTGAGAGGCAAGAGAATAAGAAACAGATGATGACTGCTTCACACTTGGGCTTTGGGAAGAGCTTGAAAACTGGTACCTGGAGTCTCTAATTCCAGTCCACCACAATGTGTCTATCCTTCACCTTACTTCACACCATTACCAGCTTATTTTGTGGCCACTCATTGGCACTGAACACTTAGGACAACTTACAAAGATGAGTGTAGTTGTTATTTAAGGAGATTAGAGTCTTCAGTACTGATACCTAGTGCCTTCCATCCTTTGACTGATACTCACATAGATTTTTATTCTTTTATCTATTTCCTCTACTAACTGAATCCTATACAAGTAAACTCGTGACTTTTTCTAGCCATCCTCTTCTCTTTGCCATGTGTATTTCTTGTTCACGTGTTTTAAAATCCTCTGCCTTCCAATGTGCTCTCTTCCCACGTTCATGTCCAAACCATACCTCCATATCCATTTTTGAAGGTCCAGCATGGAATCTATGTTTATTTAATGCGTTCTTTCCTTTCCTTATTTGTTTGCTTATTTTTAAGAGAGAGTGTGTGAGCAGAGGTAGAGTAAGAGAGAAAGGGAGGAGAGAGAGAAAATCTTAAGCAGGCTCCGTGCTGAGTGTGAAGCCCAACATGGGGCTCAATCCCACAACACTGGGATTATGACCTGAGTCAAAATTAAGAGTTGGATGCTCACTTGACTGAGCCACCCAGACACCCCTCCTTATGGTTTAACATCACTTCATATATATTCATGTCAATCCGTGAAACAGGAAATAAGTAATAAACTTCTAAGATCATCAGTCCTTGGATGCAATATGAGGGCAAAATAAGACAAAGGTATTGCCTTAGTATATGGGAGAAACCAAGAGTCTTTCAAATACATCTTGCATTATTAGAATAATGAATATTTCAGGTAGAAGTAGAGAATGCTCTGAAAATGAATAAAAAGACAGTTTGTCAGAAAAGTGGGCAATTTAGAAGAAGTGAGGACAGAATAAAGATCTGAAGGAAAATGAGGAGTTAAGTAGACAGTGAAGAAGTAAAAGAATTTTCCAGGGACAAGGCATATTAAGGATTCAGACCTTTATTCTAATGCTACTGGAAGAATATGGATGTCTTTTAAATAGGGGAGCGGGCATGATTATACATGCATATATATGGCATTGGTAGCAGAGTAACCACCACTCTGATTACTCACTTTGGTCCTTTAGATTTCCTTTCCTTTCTTCTTCACCCTCTTATCCATGAGAGACTGACCTGTATAGAATACATCAAGGACTCCCTAATCTTTGGTTTCTGTTGGCTTAGGCTAATAGTGGTTATCAATAGGAAAACAGGGGATGTAAGACGATGAGGTAAGGATATTTCTTACCACAACTACCTCCCTGCAAAATCAACATGGATGTCTGCATTCTCAACCCAAACTTGTAATTCTCTCAAGCTAGCTGACCTATATAGGACTCTTTCCTTCTTGATTCCAGTGGTTCTTTCATGCTAGAGGAGGTAAAGGGCCCTACATGCTATACACCTTTCATAAACATTCCCATAATTAAAATATTTCGGAATTATTCTAACGAGTAATTAGATACTCCTGCTGGTACCCTAAGTGATAGAGTGGGTGAGAGAAAGTATCAAGAATGACTCCCTAAGGCTCTGGCTACATAAGAGGAGGGATCATAGTGCCATTAACTGAAATTAGAATTCCAAGAAGAAGACTAGTGTTGCAGAGAAAAATCATGATCAAATGAATAAATTTGGAGCATATTGAGTTATGGCTTCTTTCTATACATCTAAGTGGGTGTGTTAAATACAATTGGCTATATAAGACAAAAGCTAGTCAAGGCAAGATCATAGGACTTCCTTCTAACCATCTATCACACAAGAAGACAGTGAAGACAGAGTGGTAGAGGGACCTGGCGATACAGAGCCCACTTGACAGTATCTGTTTTGGGGGAAGTGGTTGTTCCCTCTGCCCGAATAAAGTTTAAGCTTCTTGTGGGACAGAAATATGTCCATTTTTGCTCTGTGTTTCTCTTTCAACAGTATACGTTTGCTCTATTTATATTACTTATGGCATAGAAGAAATCCCCTAACACCATGTCTAACATAAACTAGTTGCTGTGTAAGTGTCGTCTGAGTAAATGAATTTTGTATTATATGTGGATTTTAATTATCCAGAATACAACTGAACATGGAAAACACAGAGAAAGCATTCCAAATAACACCCAACAGACTTAGCAACAACTTTAAAAGTGCCTTTAGTGCTCTGTTGGAGAACATTAGCTCGCTTTTCTGCCTACACTGCCATTCCAGTTGGAACAATCTCATAAAGTCACAGAGTCCTAGTTCAAGTTTTCAGTCCTCAGCTGAAAGTTGTAAGTCTTTAAAGTTTAAATTCCCTAACTTCACATTAGGAAATTAAATAGCAAAGCTTTGAAGTGATTTGTCCATAGAAATATCAGTTACCAGAATAGGCACTGTTATGAACATGAATCTCTAGACACCTTATCTAGAGCATTTTTTTCCACTTAGATTTTTCTACCCCTCCTTTTTTCATCTTCTTTTTTAGTTATATAATCAAATAATTGTATATTCTTTTCAGAAAATGAAGAGGCAGAAAAACATACATGGAAAAAAATTCAAATCACTCTTAAGCATACTAACAAATGTAACAAACTGTGCGAGGCAGACTAATGGCTCCCCAAAGATTTCCATGTCCTAATTCTAGGAACCTTCGTTTCTGTTACCTCACATGGCAACTGAGACTTTTCAGATAAGGACCTTGAGATGGAGAGATTGTCCTGAATTATTAGGGTGGGCTCAACATTATGAGCAGAGCCTTTTAAAATGGAGGAAGGATGCAGAAGAGAAAGTCAAAGGCAGACAGAGATTTGAATAGAATGGATTTCTGGCTTTGAAGATTTCCTCCAATTTCCATTGACCAAAAAATGCAGATAGCCTTTAGAGACTGAAAAAGGAAAGGAACCAGATTCTCCTCATGGGACTTTAGAAGAAAGGCAGTCTTGCTGAAACCTAGTGTTTAGTCCATTTCCGACTTCTGATCTCCAGAACTGTATCTTAAATATGTTTTATTTTAAGGCATTAAATTTGTGGTTATTTATTATGGCAGCAATGGAAAATCCATATAGTTGTCCAACATTTTAATCTACTTACACAGATACTTAAAACCGAAGAACATTTCCTGGCTGCAGAGAAATAGAAAAATGTTTTGGGAAGGACAAAAATAGCTGCCTATGGTGTAAACTGCTTTAATTTTTTTAACTACAAAGACATTTTCAGAATTAGAAGCATTTAATATGTTTAACTTTGTTAATCTTTTAGAAAATTATTTCCATATGTAATATATTTAACTTTTGTTTTCCTAATTTATCATTTATGTTGAATTTTATTCTAGTTCCAGATATACACATATTTTGAATCCTTAGGCAGACAAATATGTATCATTAAAGTATTTTTTTTTTTTTGGTTTTCCAGAAAGGTTATAATCAAACTGAAGATTACCATATTATTTACAGCGAGAGCACTTGTTTGTCCATTTATTTATACTTTTTTTCTTTTTCTATACTTATTTATCTTTTTTTCACTTAATCCTTAAAAACAGGTGAAAGGAAGTATGATATGTAGTATTGGTCACCAGATCAGTTTGTATTTCTAAATTTTCTAAAACTTTTCTAACTTATTAAAAAATCCATCCTGGGGCGCCTGGGTGGCTCACTCGGTTAAGCGTCCGACTTCGGCTCAGGTCATGATCTCGTGGTTCGTGGGTTCAAGCCCCGCGTCGGGTTCTGTGCTGACAGCTCAGAGCCTGGAGGTTGTTTCAGGTTCTGTGTCTCCCTCTCTCTCTGACCCTCCTCTGCTCATGCTGTGTCTCTGTCTCTCAGAAATATATATAAAAAAAAAATTAAAAAAAAAATCCTTCCTGTCTTCACTGATTCACAGTTAACACTTTTACCATATGTCCGGATATACCTGGATATATTTTTAACTTACATTCTACTGCATTAATTTATTTTTTGATACTTTAGACAGTATTTTATTATTTATAATTATTATATATTTTGATATCTGATAATGTAACAACCTTTATTTTCTTTTTAAATTCAGATTTGTTCAATCCTTACATCTTTATACCTTCACACACACACACAAATATACAATAGCAATAAAATACCCGAAAGATTTTTTAAGCATTAAAAAAACAATATAATTTAATTTACAGAATTGTCATTTTAACAACATGGCATTTTCTTAATCAACTAGGAATTTTTCTCCATTTCTTTGTCTTCTTTTATACCCCTCAGTGATTAATGATTTATAATCTTTTTAGAAAGCGTTTTCACATTCCTTATCTAATTTATCCAGGACATATTTTATTTTTAGATCTATTTTGAATGGTACATTTTATCCCCTCAGTTACAGGGGTTATGGGAATAGAGGAAATGTAATGATTGTTAGGAGCTCCCATCCTGAACTCTTTTTATTTCTTCTAAAATATTACTTCTAAAAGTTTTCAGTTGAGCCTTGTGGGTTTTAATCATTATTACCAGCCTTTATGCAAATATATTCATGGACTTTGCTTAGGTACAGGCAATTAAAAATTCCCCAAATTGTTCTTTTAGTGGCAATAAAACCAAAAGTTATCCCCGTCTTATGATACATGTCAGATATCTATTGTATGTATATAACATAATCATAGTTAATGAACAGTAAATGTTTGGAAGTTTGATGGAATGTTTTCCCGAGTCTTTTTCAAGGTTACTTTGTGTGTTTTGTATATTTAATTTACAAACAATTTCTAAATTAAAGCAAGAGTTCTTTTTGAATGCCAGACTAAATATAAAGATGATTGTGGTCTTATATATAGTAATTTTTATTCACATCAACATTTTTTAATTGTTAATTCATTTGTCAGTATTATAGTGCAAGGTTTAATCAAACTTAATGCTTGTAGAAGTCATAGAAACTAAAGTTAAGCAAACATTCTGTATCTGAATCTGAAAAGTCATAAATAGCACTGAATGTATTGCTACACTAGTAATGTTAGTATTTTCTATTAAAAACGATAGCAGTCTCCTCTAGCTGACTTGTATAATAGAGTTATATGAATAACACAGAATTTTTATGAAAGTTTTGTTTTTAATAAGCAGAGAGATCTGTTACTAATCCTTTTGCTAGCTTTACTTATTACAACAAGGTCTTAAATGGAATTTATGTAGTAACTCATACCTACCTATGTGTATCTATATTATTTTGTCTATTAAAATATTTTCACAGTGGAAGATATATGAGTTACGTATATAATCCCACCCAACTTCTCTCACTATTTCATGAAGCTCAGATTTTAAATCCTTTTGTGTATGAAAGGCATATGATCAGCACCATAATATGCCATTTATCTACCAACTGTGATTACTCAGACACATTATAATTAACCAATTTTGAGTTTGGAGGTAACATGATAAGCCAAAGAAGATGCTGCTCGTTCATCAAGGTGTTGATAACCAAACTCCTTAACATAAAATTGCATATAAGTTGGCACCATTAGTAAAGACTGGAAGAAAAACATATGTTTCAGACTTTTGGGGGATTCTTTACATTTCAAATATAGATAACTTGCCTTTGTATTTACATCATATTATTTAATAGGAAAATATATCTATATGAATAAAAATATAGACTAAATACATTTTCACTTTTATAGCTCTATACGACTTTGTTATGGATTTTAACAGATCAGGGAAAAAATATTTTGTTTTGCTCTAAACCTAACCTGTAGATATTGAGATTACCACGATGAACAGAGTTAAACAATGCACATTAGATAATCATATTGACATATTTCCATCATTCAGTGACCCAAAGAATAAATTCTTATCATGTGCTGACAGTTCCTTCCTCTCTACCTCCTAAACTGGTGACCTCACCCTATTGATGGCCTTAAGGAAAATAAAAAGGGATTTGTTTATAGCAGTATAGTATTTGGTCATGGTTGTTACTATCCCAATTCAATTTCAAATTATGAACTCTACTACCATTGGTTTATTTTAATAGATCCGTAATGGGTCAAAAGAAAACAAAACAAACTAACTAAAAACATTCCTTTGGAATCCCAGAAGTTCTTAAACATATATTCTTGGATTTAAATATTCATTCATATCCCAATTCATTCTTATTTTTACTCAATCTTCTGACTCTACCATGGTTTCTAACCAGAGTCATTTTATCAGGCTGTGTTGCCCTACTGGGTGATCCCACAGTGCTGCCTATACCCATGCCAAAGTTAAGCTGGTATGTCCATCACCTCACGAAACCATCCAATTATAACATACATAGTGTTTGGGAGCACCTGAGTGGCTCAGTTGATTAAGTGTCTGACCCTTGATTTCAGCTCAGGTCATGATCTCACGGTTAGTGGGATTGAACCCCACATCTGGCTCTGTGCTGACAGCACTGAGACTGCTTGGGATTCTTTCTCTCTCCTTTTCTTTCTCTCCCGTCTCCTCTCTCTCTCTCCTTCTCTCTCTGCACACACACACTCTCTCTCTCTCAAAATAAATAAATAAACATCTAAAAAGTACATATATAGAAAGTGTTTTGCTGCCCTGGATTATTAGATTCCAAAAATTTTTTTTTCTTCATAATAATTTGAATACAAGTTGGTTATCTTTTAAATGTATGCAAACTACATTATGCTTCTCTGAACAATATTTTGCCACATGCTGCATGTTTACTGTCAGGGTTTATGGACACAGTTGGTATTGAAAAACCACTTTTTTTTTTAATTTCTACTTTAAATTCTGTTTGTTGTAGGAGTGTGTGGGCTAGTGTGTGACAGGCTCATTTTATTCAGTTATGTTTACTTATAAAGGTAGGTTCTGTGACACTTCTAAAATATGGGGAAAGCTAGGGCTCCCTTTCCACAATTCTCATCCATTATCCATTTCTTTTATTGTTGCACACATATGTTAAATATAAAGAAGAATCAAGAGAGAATCCATTTTAATAGATTTAATGGACACATATCCTGAGATCCTTTCAGATTTCCTCATCTGTCTGCTCTTCATCTTTTCTGTCTGTCTGTCTGTCTCTCTCTCTCTCAGCTGTCTGCACTTAGGCAGAACTTAGGCTCACTGAAAAATCTCAGTGCATGAGATTTGGGCTGCTGAGAAGCTGCTGAGTGGTTAGAGCCCATATACTAGAGGGCTACAGATTTGAGTATTCTATGGCATAAAAACATTGAGCAATAAGAAACAGGAGATAGGAGGGAGCTTATTAGATCAATTCACAGTTTTCTGTTATATTTGGACCACACTAATATGATTTTTTCCATGCATCCCTTCCAGCGGACATGCTATCTGCTGAGCAAACATGTCTGCTAAGTGATCTGTTCCCTTTGCTGCCCACTGTGATAATACATGCATCACATTGTGTGCATTCTGAGCTGCTTTGCTCTGTTGTTTCAAATGTATCTTTACTATCCTGAAATTCCATCTCAGAAATACAGATTCAGTGTTTGAATCTTTCCCAGAGTCCTTTTCTTAAAAGTTGAGTCTGATAAATGAAATAGAAAAAGAGGGGGTAGAGACAGTATTTTCAGAATTAGATATTGAGGAGTGGTAATGATGGTAGAGTGGAGAGGAGCAAGAATATATAAAGCATCAGTGTCTCAGGTATGAAGCCTGGAACATAAAGAACAAGATACTGAGAAACAAAGGTACAGTCATCAGGTCATCAAACCTGAAGAACAAAGAAAGTTCTGGCACCAGGATTTTAGGGGAAAATTGAAAGGGTTTTCATCATATAAGATGAGGTTTTGGAGCTTGGAAAGAGATGAAAATATGATAGACAGCAGATGGAAGCTAAGCCATTATGACCAGTAAGTCAGAGTAGGGGACAGTTAAAAAAATGTTGAGAATAGAGAAAGCAGAATTGGTAGGAAGATAATATGAATGTCTGAGGATATGGTATACCTGTTCCCAGTAGGAGATACTCAGAAGTGGTTATATGGGAGCAAGAACAGAAAAAATAGTGTACATAAGAGAAGTTAGATAAAAGAATTTATAAAAATAAGTGTGAGCAAACACCACACCCCAAAAAACAAATAATCCAGTGAAGAAATGGGCAGAAGATGTGAACAGACACTTCTCCAAAGAGGACATCCAGATGGCCAACAGACACATGAAACGATGCTCAGCATCCCTCCTCATCAGGGAAATACAAATCAAAACCACACTGAGATACCACCTCACGCCAGTCAGAGTGGCTAAAATGAACAAATCAGGACACTATAGTTGCTGGCGAGGATGTGGAGAAACGGGCACCCTCCTACACTGTGTGGGAATGTAATCTGGTGCAGCCTCTCTGGAAAACCGTGTGGAGGTTCCTCAAAAAATTAACAATAGAACTCCCCTATGACCCCGCAATAGCACTGCTAGGAATTAACCCAAGGGATCCAGGAGTGCTGATGCATAGGGGCACATGGACCCCAGTGTTCATAGCAGCAGTTTCAACAATAGCCAAATCATGGAAAGAGCCTGAGTGTCCATCAACAGACGAATGGAACAAGAAGATGTGGTTTATCTATACCATGGAATACTACATGGCAATGAGAAAGAATGAAATCTGGCCACGTGTAGCAACATGGATGGACCTTGAGGGTGTTATGCTGAGTGAAATAAGTCAGGAAGAGAAGGACAGATACCGTATGTTTGCACATACAGGTGGATTAGGAGAAACTTAACGGAGGACAATGCAGGAGATGAAGGGGAAAAATAGTTGGGGAGAGGGTGGGAGGCAAACCATGAGAGAGTATTGAATGCTGAGAACAAAGTGAGGGCTTATGGGAGCGGGGGAGAGGGGAAGGGGGGTGATGGACATGGAGGAGGGCACATGTGGGGATGAGCACTGGGTGTTATATGGAAAACAACTTGACAATAAATTATTTTTAAAAAGTGAATAAGGGTGAGGAGAAGAGGAGGACAAGCGAGAAGAAGTAGAATAAGGAGAAATAGTTGGTTTAGAACAGTATACTATATTATAGAGACAAAGCAAAGAAAAATCTTCGTTGTTCTTTTAAAGTTTATTTATTTATTTTGAGAGGGGGTGGAGAAGAAGCAGAGAGAATCCCAAGCAGTCTCCACATGCAGTGCAAGAGCCTGACACCGAGACATGGGCCTCAATATCATGATCCAACCATGAGATCACAACCTGAGCCATTATCAGGAGTTGGACTCTTAAAGGTCGGAGCCACCCAGGTCCCCTAGAATTAAATAAGGAAGAATAAAATAATGATATTCCACGACCCACCAATGTCTTCCCTTTAGATCTTAGGGTTATCATTAATCTTTTCCAATTTCTCAAGATTGCAATGTTATCAATAATTTTCTGTCTGGCCCTGGAGTTGAGAGACTTCACTTTTTTTTCTTTTCTATAATAGCTCTTGTTACTATGTCAATTACCAATATGTCCATTTTAGTTATCAAATTTGTAAGTAGAGCTCTGATCACTGTGTGGTTCCCTGGAAACAGCATACAGGCTGTGAGTCAGAACTAGGTGTCTTAGTCAGTATGGGTTCCTGTAATAGAATGCCATAGACTTGATGGCTTATAAATAACAGAAATTTATTTCCTACATTATGGAGACTGGAAGTCCAAGATAAGGGTGAAAGAATGGTTGGATTCTGATAAGAACCCTCCTTCAGATTGCAAATTGTGATTTTTATTATTGTGCCTCACATAACAGAAAGAGGTTAAGGGAGCTCTCAGGAGTCCCTTTTATAAAAGAATTAATACCATTCATGAGAGCTCCACCCTCATGACCTAATTACTTCACGGAGGCCCCATCTTTAAATACTACCACACTAGGGATTAGAATTTCAACGTAAATTTTCAGTCCATTGCACTAAGCTAAAATTCCATGTATTAGTTGGCCCCCACAATCCCAGAATATGATGATGCTTTGGACTTTCTAAATGTATGATGATCTCCCTTTCCCCAAGGTATGGATTTTCTAGGAAATGAACATAGATCTCTTGGGCAGGACTGGGGGAACTATTATTTATGCTTGTTACAGTGTTGTAGGGTTCTTCCTTCTGGAAGTCTGCCATCTTCTTTGGAAACTGATAAAGGGATCATGAATTATTTTGGTGGTGAGTGGTTATAGTCCTCAGCTTCCTTAATAACCAAACTTGATTTCTTTGAATTGTATATATTAATCAGTGCCCATTTTATGTTATGTGTCTATTTTGCCCATTCAACTATAGTGTTCTATTAAACATTTTCCTAACACTCTATTGATCTTGTCCTTCTGGATGCCACTTGGGCCTTCCTGCACACTATGATGATTTTGCAACATAGCTACTGAAAAGTGGTAGACAGAAGATAGCTGGCCTCTAGTTTTTCTAGGATTCTGTCATCCTCTTAGCACATCATGGCAGTTCTGTAACAGCACTTGCTATGATCATTCTTGCCTGTAGATCAGTTGACATTTGAGGTCTCCAGTGATGCCAACAACTGTCTAGAAGCATTGGTGTAGTGCTTCTAGGGCCTTAATTCAGTCATCTGATGGGATTCCTAGCCTTGTGCCGATATATGCTTGTTAGCACATGCATGTCCCTGAGGGTGTGTTTTCTTGTTTGTGTGTGTGTTTGTGTGTCTGTCATAGCATTTCTAGGCAGTCACTTAGCTAAGGTAACCAGAACCATCCTAGGAATATGTTATACCATCTTTCATCTTATTTTTTTTAAAGATTATTTATTATTTTGGAGAAAGAGAAAGCATGAGTAGGGGAGGAATAGAGACAGAATCCCAAGCGGGCTCTGCACCATCAGCACAGAGCCTGATGTGGGGCTCAAACTCACAAAACTGTGAGATCATGACCTGAGCTGAAACCGAGAGTTGGACGCTTAACCTACTGAGCCATCCATCTAGGCACCCCTCCCCCCATCTTTCAGCTTTTAAATCTTGTGTCATGGGGAAATCCTCCCATCGATCACTGTCCTTTGGCTGGAACCCTCAGGATATCTCTTCCATTCTTGGGCAGCCCACGTTGGGTGTTCCTGAAGAGCCTTCAGGTTCTATAGAAACAGAGCACTGCTACCTAGGTTATTTTGAGATTCAAGTTTAGTTTTGGTCTGGTGGCCAGAAGAATGGCATTGGATTGATCCTAAAGGAGAACATGACCTCTTGTAAGGCAGAATGTGATTCATCACCTTAAAGCAAAGGCAGGAGGGTAGAAGCTTTTCCAAGGAGAGCTCAGTGAACTCTATAGATGAAGAACATCCTGGGAAACTGGATTTAAGATCTTTGAAGAACATTGATTGCATTGAATTGTATATCCCCTTCCCAAGTCTCTAAGCTTCAATTCTTCCTAATCAGGGCTCTGACTTTGGCATACAAGACACAGTAAGATTGAGAATTCAACCCTCTCTGGAGCTGTACTACTCTGATAAGCAAGCTTTATACCTGATTCTCAGCTTCTGAGACTATGGATGTAGGAAAGAATGTATTTGTATGTAGCCAATAGAAATCTCTGCATTTTACACTTACTTTTATCTTTTTCTAGATGTTTCATCATCTTTTTATTGTTGCTTTTTTCCAGTTAATTGATTTACCCCAGTAACTGTCATCCAAATTCATAGTCTTTAAAATCACTGTTTTCTTTCTACCTCTCAAAAGCCTGAACCAGTCTATCTTTGCATTTTGTTATATTGATGTCTTAGCTCAATTTAACTTTAGTAAAAGTTTTGACAATTCTACTGTTCCCATGTTCCAGAGACTAACAGTGCTCCTACTTACCAGCAGTGATTGGGGTCCTCACTACCAGCCAGTCAGCTGTGAGCTATCTTCAAAATCTCTCTTTAGAGTTTGCTTCCTGGAACCATCTGCCAATATAAGAAGCAGGCTCTAAGATAAGCATTTGTATGTAGGGGTTTCAGTGGTGGTTGGTTTTTGCATCAACATCTGTAGTGGAGTAAAGAAAAGAGGATTGTGAAGGGAGAAAAGTTGATTTGGGATGCCTTTGCAAGGAAGGGCCTCATCCAAATCTGGGATGACCCTTTAGAATTATCAGAAGTTAAGAAAAGTTTTTCAGGCCTTTTTTTTCTTGAATTGATTAATCATTTGACATGAGTTGCCTTTAGGAAAGAGACATGGACTTGGGTATAATGGCTCTCTTTGACCAAAAGGAAGTCCTGGAAAGGAATATAGACAAAATGTTTTAATCATCTGTAATCCCAAAAGACTGGGAGACTGAATGCTTTAGCACTGAGGGAGTGACTCTGGCACTACCCTACTCATCTATTATAAGAAATATGATTTATTAGAATGAGGTTTTCTTAAAATTAAAATCAATGTCATAAAATTTTTCTGCTTGTCTTTTGTGGCTTGCATTTCTTTCCTCTAAGATATCTAACATCCTCTGCAGATGCAGAAACTGTAATGACCAATGAGAAGATTAGCCTTATCCATAAGAATAAAAAGAAACCAATAGCCAGCTATCCTGGGCGTGCAGATGTGAGAGCAATTTCTCCTGAGTAGGACAGTCTGCAATTGATGAACAATATCTTCAATAACACCTTTATAATAAACAGTGTTGAGTTTCATGTTAATATCTATAATATCTTACAATAAGAACTATTGGCCCAAACTCAGTGCCAAATCCATTAAAAGTCATTAATCAGAATATACTATAAAGAGAACATGACTCTCAAGTGACCTAACTTTACTTAGTGATAGATTTTTTACTATTTCAAACTGTGCATCCATCCAGCAAATCTCTTTAAGTATTGTTTCTCCTCGAATAACCTGCTTTTGAATACTCCATAAACTAGAAAAGCCGTATTTAAAAACTGAATTTCTAGTGAGTTCACATGTCAATCCACATAAGGTGCATTCCCCCTCCCCCTGCCCAGACAATGTGAACTTGACTATATGCATCACTGAGTAGAATATAAAAGGAAATAAAAGTATATGAAAATATAAGTATATACATATAGACTTATAAATGCAAATACATACATACTGAGTTTACCTTAAATCTCAGAGGTAGAAAATGCTTTCAGATTTTTTGGTGTTAGGGAGAAGACTGGACAAAGACAAACTTTAATCCATGTCAGTAACTTTTATGATCCTGGAATTATTTCAGCCACAATATTTTAAAACTTGGAAAGACGTGTTATATTTATTGGAACATGAGGAGTGTATTTAATTATTTGAGAATACCAAGGCATACTTCACTGTAAATTTAAGAATATAATCCATGTAAATAAATTATTATCTGTTCCTTTTTACCTTTGCTAACAGAAAACTTACCTCTTCATATTCTATTTAGGAGAAGTAACCACATTTTCTGTAATTGTTTTAAGTAGTTGAAAGAACATTACTTTCTACTGAGATGGAGTGAACGAGATTTACTCTCTTGCCTGAAAAAAAAAAATAAGAGAAACGTGGGCAAAATACATGAAACATTACTTTTTAAGAAAATGGATATCAGGCAACAAAGGACATTGATCCTTGATGTATGAGAAACAATCAAGATGAGCCCCTATGATTGTCCCAACTTACTGCATTGAGGTAGTTTTAAAGGCCATGGAAAAAGGAAGGGAAACCCATGCAAAGCTCAGTGGACTCCCTGAGTTGAAATACATAACTGAGAGTACAGAGAGATCAAGGTAGCTAGGATTTTCATGACTCTTAGAGAGGAGAGAGCCACACAGAAAGAAAACTCAAAAGAGCTGCTGAGAATCACATGGAAATAGTCAGCTGAATATTACTCAAGGAAATGCAGATAAGGCATAAGTCACCTACCCAAGATTTGGGAAAGAATCACCATCTGAAAGGATTAAAGGTAGCCATGCCAAGTCCTCACACTGGATGAGGATTAGTACCTATTTCCACTAACTAAATTCTACAAACTCATAATTCATGTGACATTAGAATAAAAAAACTTTCTTACCTGATTAGTGTACAGAAATTATTCCACGACTGAATGCTGCTCTGATCTTGGTTAACATATCTTTAAAACAAGAAACAAACAAACAAACAAAATCAAACTGTTTCCAGGGGACTTAACTGAATCCACAAGCAAAGCTCAAGAGTATTTATAGTAATGAAAATATCCAGCACTCAACATGTTAAAATTTAACAATGCTTGACATCCCTCTAAAAATTACGCTTTGGAAAGAAGCAGAAACATAATGAGAGATAAGATGATTAGATGAGATAATAATAATGAGAGAAAAGAAGATGAACCAAATCAGGATTCTCAAATATATTAGAATTAGCAGACAAGAATGTTGAAATAGCTATATAACCATACTTGATACATTCAGAAAATTGAGTAGTCAACTTAAAATCCTAGAGAAGAAAATTATAGTGCCTGAGAGGAAACATTCACTGGATGGAAATAATTATTAGATATTGCAAAAGAAAAGTTAGTAAACTGGAAAACATAGAAATGTAACCTGTATGAAATTAAAACACAAAGGAAAAAGACAAAACAATTTAGAAAGAGCATCAGGGAATTGTACTGCTGCACACAGTCAGTATTAACATGTGTATAAATTTCCTTGTGGAATACTGAAAGAGAAAAACATATTTGAATACATGGTCAGGTTTTTTCCCCCAAATTTGAAGAAAATCATTAAATTGTGGATCTAAGAACCTCAAAGAACATCAAGTACAATAAATATTGCCCCAAACTATGGACATATCATAATCAAAGTGATTCAAAAGCAGTAAGAAAAAGAAAACATTAAAAGAAGGTAGAGAAAAAGAAGAACTTATATACAAAGAATAAAGATAAGGAAAATAAAAGTTTTCTCTTAGAAAGAAAGCAAGTGAGAAGATAGTGTAGCAACATCTTTAAATTACTAAAGTCTTTCTTCCTAAGATCGCAACAAGACAAGGATGTGTGCTCTCATCCTTTTTATGGAATTTATACTGGGAGTTCTAACTTGAACCAGAAGGCACAGAAATAAGATAAAAATACATTAATATTGGAAAGAGTGAATTAAATCTGTCTTTATGCTCAGACCATATGATTACTTATGTAGGAAAAGCAGTTAGCCATACAAAAACCTATTAAAGCTAATCAATCAGCATGACAAAATTGCAATATATAAGTGTACTTCTATATACTAAAAGCAAATAATCATAAATCCAAATTTAAAAATACTATTTACAATAGCCTAAAAATGTATAATATTAGGGGTAATTTTGACAAAAGATGTGAAAGATCTTTATATCTGTACACTAAAATATTTACAATATTGCTGAGGAAAATTAAAGAATACATAAATATATTTATTCATTTTTGAGTTAGAAGAGTCAGTATTGTTGGTATAAATACTTCTAAAACTAATCACTAAACTAGAGATTAGTTTTAGAAGTATTTAGAAGAAGTTTTAATTTTTTTTTTTTTATTTCTAGGAAAGAGAGAGAGACAGCGTGAGCAGGGGAGGGTCAGAGAGAGAGGGAGTCACAGACTGAAACAGGCTCCAGGCTCTGAGCTGGCAGTCAGCACAGAGCCCGACGCGGGGCTCGAACCCACGAACCGCGAGATCATGACCTAAGCGAAAGTCGGACGCTTAACCGACTAAGCCACCCAGGCGCCCCTAGAAGAAGTTTTAGACGTATTAGTTTTAGAAGTGATCATTCCTAATCACAATCCACAATGGCTTCTATTAATGTATTGTTGAAGTTGTTAAACTGATTTTAAAATTAATATAATAAGGCAATGAATTTAGGGTAGTGAAACAACTTTTAAAAAGAAGACGAAGTTGCAGGGCTAACACTACATTGTTTCAAGTGTTATAAGGCTACCAAAATTAAGAAATTATAAACAAACCTAAAATCAATGGAACAGAATAGAGGGTGCAAGAATAGTATCTTGCATACATATGAACAACTGATTTTTGATATAGATGCATTTCAATAAGGAAAATATAATTTGTCCTGAAAAAATAGTTTGTGTGTATACACGTGTACATACATATATATACACACATGCACATATCCTATTTTTCATTTATATATACACACATATATACGTGTGTGTACATGTAAACTTCATTTTGTGTCTTATATACAGAAATTAACTCAAAACAGATCATAGGTTTACATGAAAATTCTAAAACTAGAAAATTTCTAGAAAAAAAACATAGAAAAATGGTGACCTTTAGACAAATATTTCTTAGAGTTGATACCAAACATGATCCATTAAAGAACAAATTGATAAAAAGGATTCTCTCAAAACTAAAATCTTGTGATTCTTAAAAGGCACTATAAGGAGGAAAAAAGGGCAAATCACAGACTTGGAGAAAATTTTGTAAAACAAAGATTTGATAAAGGACTTATTTCTAAAACCTAAGGAATATCAAAATGTGCTAATAAGAAAAATCAAATAAAATGTGGCCAAAATATGTGAATGTGAAATTTCCCAAAGATAATGGATAACACAGAAGCACAGGAAAAGATGTTTATCATCATTCATCACTAAAAATAAGTAAAAAATACAATAAAATCATAATGAAATAGACTCACAGAATGGCTAAAATTAAAAAAATATGTATACATAAGATTATACCAAAATTGGTGAACTTGTAGAGAAACCTGAACTCTCATGAACTACTATAGGAATGTAGAGTAGAACCACTTTAGAAAATATCTTGGGAGTTTCTTAAAAAGTTAAACATATACCTACCATATGATTCAGTCATTCCATTCCTAGGTATTTATCTAAAGAGGAAAGAAGATAGCTATATATACAAAGACTAACAAAGCTATATAAGAATAATGATAGCAGGTTCATTTGTAAGAGCCAAATGAAACAGAGCAGCCTAAATGTCCATTGACAGGTGAATGGAGAGAAAGTGTTTGATATATGTATTCAACGCTCAGTGATAATTTTTTATACTTAATTTTTTATTTGGAGAGTGCAAATGAGGGAATGCAGAGAAAAGGGGACAGAGGATCTGAAGCAGACTCTGTGCTGACAGGCTGACAGCAGTGAGCCCAATGTGGAGCTCGAACTCATGAATCATGAGATCATGACCAGAGTCAGATGTTCAACCGACTAAGCCACCCAGGTGTCCCTATACTCAGCAATAATGTTTAAAATGGACTATTGATATATGCTCCAATGTAGATGAATCTGAATTATGACAAGAAAGCAAAGCCAGATCAGTAAGCATATATACACGATTGCTCTACTTACACAGGATTTTAGAAAACACAAAGTAATCTATCATGACAGAAAACAAATGAGTGGGAGGGAAGACTTGGAGAGAGGAGTGGATGAGTGAGCAGAATTAAGAGGGAGAGATGACAGAGCCACCAGCAAACTAGAGTGTTAGAAATGTTCACCCTCTGGGTGATGGTGAAGTATATACATAAAGCAAAACTTATTGTATGCCTAAAATGTGTACATTTCATCGCATATCAATTCTATCTCAAAATCTATGTTAGAATATAAAAAAGAGTTGTGCATGAAAACAACCATAGAGATATATTTGAAAATATGGACAAAAAGCGATTCTCTAGAAAAAAGTAATTGTGGAAGTTACAGTGAAAATAATTTAATTATCACTTACTCTCACAGATAAACACTTTTCTACAGACTTACAATATACTCTGTTACAATGTAAACTCTCTATACAATACAATATACTCTGTTAAATGTCTGTTTTCTGTTTCCTCCCCAGCTGTATTGAGGTATAATTGACAAATAAGATTGTACATATTTAACGTGTTCAACATAATGATTTGATACACATATATACTGTGAAGTGAGTACTACAGTCCTATTTTCTGTTTTAATGGCTCAAGAAGAACTTAGATTAGAGGGAAAGGTAGGGTTAAGCAATGGAGAAATTTAAAAAATAAAGCTTACTTGTATATGACTTTTCCATTCGTGTTCCTACTCCTATTGATAAGGAATTCATCTTCCACTCTGTTTTTTTATTTTTTATTTTATAAATTCTTTCTATATATTTGCTCTTTTTCAAGTGATTTTCTCTCTCTTCTTACCAGACCTTCTCCTAAGGAAATTGCAACAGAAAAAAATAATAAAAGCAACATAAAAATCCTCTTTACTCTCATGTTTACTTGGGGCCTCTCAGCTCTAATTCATCAATAAATGGGAGCACTTCCCTGAGGCTGAACATAGAATAATAGGAAAATGTTTCTGAATCAATAATGAAAAGATGAAAGGAAATATGTATCTAAAATTCGGCTTGAAAAAGTACAAACTAGAAACATCCGATCTGTTTGTCTTATGCTGATTGACATCTTGGTCTTGACCAATGTCTACACACGTCAGCATTTACAACATTAGCATCTGCAAATGTGAACTCATCCTTTTTGCAGAAACTTCTCTATTAATGATATCTCTATTCACTTCAAGCAACCAATGAAACCATATTTAGCTCTACCTTCCTCTCCCTAATTCCTCATCAATGTAAAATTGATTCAGTCTTCTAAACGTCTCTAACAGGTATATTAAACAAGTAAACTTGTGGAAAGTAATCGAAGTATAACTTTATTTTTTGTATCCTACTATCCTTTTAAAATGTATTCAGTACGGGAAATTAAATTTTCACTCTGTTATTGCATGATAACTCCTACAGACTCTATCACATCTCCGTTCACCGTAGATAATAAAATGTCTTATGCACAATTTTTTGCTGTAAAAGTCTTGATTCAGAAGTCACCCAGTCCAATATTGATTAACATTTTAATCTTCTGTTAAGGTGAAAACTTCTCCCACCTCTCTAACTAGGACTGGCTTTGGTTTGGCTAGTCCTGTTAGACAAAGATTGTAACAAAGCAGACTTGTCTCATTTTCTCTCTCTCTCACTAGCTATCAATGACCTCTCCAGCACTGGCATATATAGGAGATAAAAAGAAAGAAGGTGGTCCTTCTGACCCAATACCATTTGTATTAGTCAGAGTGCCCCAGAGAAACAGAACCAGTACGCTATATGTTTGAGCACATAAAGAGATTTGTTATAAGGAATTGCCTCGCATTATGATGGTAGCTAGCAGGTCTGATGTATGCAGTCTGGTCTGGTAGGCTAGAGACACAGGAGACGCAGTTGTGTAGATGAAGTCCAAAGGCAGTCTTCTGGAGAATTTTCTCTTGCTCTGGAAGGTCAGTCCTTCAGTTCTATACAGGCTTTTGGACAAATTGTATGAGGCCACTCCCATGATGGAAGGTAATCTGTTTTACTCAAGGTCATTGATTTAAATGTTAATCATATCCAAAAACACCCTCTGAGTTGACACATAAAGGTATTTACTTCCTTTGGGCTCAGCAGATGCTTAATATGGATATTTTAGTCCCTAAGACATCTTCTGATGTCTCTGGCTGCATTGTATTTTCCTGCCAAGATATGCAATGCAGGAGTCAAGCAGCACTAGGGTACTTGTCTTTGCTATGTGACTCTCTTTTNATTCTGCCACACTTGTGTCCTTGTCTCAAGTATCCATAAACCTACTATAGCTTCAGAATTTGAATGAAATATCTGATAATAGATGTTCAATTAAAAACTATACAAGAAGAAATAAAAGACACAGGGACAGATGGAAGAAAGAAATACTGAACAAAAAAAATATGAACTGACTTTGTTCTTATAGGAATCTAGATAGAAAAAATATATACATATAAAATGATATATTAATGGGATAAATAACTTTGCAAGACCATGAAGCTATAACTTATTTTACACTCTCTGTGTGCAAGGATATGAATGGTTTTCTACTCAGCCAGCAATGAAAAAGTAAATAAATAGCCTAACTTTTAAGAAGTGTTACAGTTACTCAGTGTAGCATCATAAAATGAACATGTTCTTTTGGTTCTAACAGAAGCATCCAGCTATCCTGAAATTTGACACTAAAAACATTAGTCTGCATAATGTTTTCATTATCAGGTCATAGAAATTTACTACGGTGATACTAATAGGAATAAGGAAAAAAGTCAAGTATCTGAAATTTATTTAGACCCTCATCTGTGTCACCATTTGAAACAAGAAAAGAATGTCAGTCAATATCTATCTCACACAACTTGATTTGCTTTACCATCTTGTTGAATAGTTACATTTATTTAACTGAGGGGTTTTTTGGGTTTTTAAATTTTTCTTAAGTTTATTTACTTACTTTGAGGGAGACAGAGACAGCACAAGCGAGAGAGGGGCAGAGAAAGAGGGAGAGAGAAACCCAGGCAGGCTCTGTTGTCAGCTTAGAACCCAATGTGAGGCTTAAACTCATGAAATGTGAGATTATGACCTGAGCTGAAACCAAGTGTCAGACACTCAACTGACTGAGCCATACAGGTGCCCCTTAACTGAGGTTTTAAAGATGACTTCCCTGGAGGATACAGTATAAAAATAAATAAGTCCAGTATGAAAACCATGTCCTGCATGCACCAAAAGCTGCAAGTAAAGACCACGTACAGACACCTGGGTGGCTCAGTCGGTTAAGCATCCAGCTTCAGCTCAGGTCATGATCTCACAGTTCATGGGTTCGAGCCCTGTGTCAGGCTCTGTGCTGACAGCTCAGAGCCTGGAGCCTGCTTCAGATTCTGTGTCCCCCTCTCTCTCTGCCCTACCCTGCTTACACTGTCTCTCTCTCTTAAAAAAACAAAAAAACAAAAACAACAACAACAACAAAAAAACACCGCATGTACCCACATGCACAGGCACGTAGCCATGTCCATGTCTCACATTGCAACTTTGGATAAAGGGCAAACTTAAGCTTATTTATTTAGGCAATATTTTAATTTGATGGTTTTTGAACTCTGAATTTAGCTGGTGGCGATATGCCAGATGTCTTGCATACATCATATCATTTAACCTTACAACCACACATTAAGATCCAAGTGAAGATTGGGTCTCCTTAAGAAGTGGACTGTGACATGGAGTTAGCATGCAAGATGCCACTAAAGAATGCTCTTGGGATCAAAACCTCTGGAAAGAAGACAAAAAAAGAAGGGGTTTGTAGAAGTCTAAGTGTGATACAGGCCTAAGCAGAACTACAGCTGACCTCACCAAAAGCTCTGCGTTAGAATGGCCTCTTCATAATTGGTTTTTTTAATGTTTGTTTATTTTTCAGAGAGAGAGTGCAAAAGGGGAAGGGAAGAGAGAGAGGGAGACACAGAATCTGAAGCAAGCTCTAGGTTCTCAGCTATCTGCAGAGAACCCAACACAGGGCTCAAACCCATGAACCGTGAGATCATGACCTGAGCCGAAGTAGGATGCTCAATGCACTGAGCCACCCAGGTGTCCCTATAGTTGTTTTTATATGGACCAAGATGAGAAGGCTTTAATATCATGTATCAAATAGTTATTGGTTGTTGGCCAGCTCTGAAAAGATATAAATTTGATGAGGGCTGAGGCCACAGTAACTGAGGCAATCTTTGAAGAGATTGACAGGCAATGGCCATCAGCAGACACAATTCCAAGTAACTAGAGCAAAAGTCTTTAATTGAATGGGGTCTTGGTGGTACAATGGAGTGTATACAGTCCTACTATTTGGCCAGTGGCATCTACTTTTCATAGAAATTCTTGAAGCAGGACCTCCATGATCCTGGTAGGCCTGTCTTACTGGAAGTAAACTTAAGAAGAGGAAGTTTTATTAAGTAACTAAAATTAGAGTCTGAATTTTCAGTCACAACATATCACAATCTCCCTCTTCTACTACTGGTTTTATATTCCCTTCACCTTTAGCTAGTATGTCTTTGAGCTCAGTGATCCAGAGCCATGATAGCATTTCCATTCTCCATCTCAGGTAGAGGTTGTTACCATTGTCCATTTCCACCAAAATTAAGTCAAGGACTACCGAGACAAGTTGGATCACTTGGATGTCAAACATTCCTTCCCTCCCCCATTGGTAACATCATTCATACCTCCTTATGATAGTGAAGATCAGTCACAACTTCCAACATGGTGAGCTCCATTATTTCTGGCTAGTCCCTTGGAACAAGAAGCCTGCATTAGTTTTCTCGAGCTGCAGTAATGAAATTCCACAAACTGGGTAGCTTTAACAGAATTATTTTATTTCACAGTTCTGGAGGCTATAAATCTGTGATCAAGGTATTGGCCGGGCTAGTTTCTTTGGGGGGCTTCTGGTAGTTTGCTGGCTATCTGGTGTTTCTGCACTCTGCCTTCATTTTTCACATGTTCTTCCTGTGTGTGTGTTTCCATGTCCAAATTTTCCCTTTTTATAAGGACACCTCATTCTGTTGGATTAAGGCCTGCTTTATTGAACTTTATTAACCTGATTACCTAAGTGAAACCCTTTTTCCAAATAAGGCACTGGCGGTGGTAGGACCTCAATGTATGGATATGAGGGCGAGCACAATTCAATGCATAACAAGTTCTAAAGTGTCCAGGGAGTACTCATGTTGTTCTTTTTCTTTCCTGTGGTACAAGGCTCATCCTGTTGGGAATGCTAAACCTGCAGAGCACAGGTTTGCAGGGATAGGAAATACCTATTTTCTGGTGGGGCAGAGGGTAGGGAGGTTCGCTAGAAATGATAGTAAGTAGGATTACTCTGCTGCCATGCCTTGGTTCCAAGACTCATGAATTCTTACTAATATGGATAGAACAACATATGCAGATCTTTGCTTTATAATAATATTCTACATCCTGGAAGAAGATTATCAGTCTCTTGAAATACTGCATCTAAGCTGTCTCTTTATCTGTGCTTTAAAGTCTTGCTGCTGATGGATGATATAGTATATAATAAAAACAGTAGATCCCTTGGAAAATGGCTCATGCTCATACTTTCTTTTCTGTAAAATGAGTTTCCTTCTATATGAGATCTTGTTCTATGAATCAAACACTTTATAAGCTCTGGATACTGGTGCTCACTGAAGTCCTCAAGGCAAAAAGACAAATGATCCCCAGGACATGTGCCTTTCCCTGTCAAGGAAGAAAGAAAAACAACAATAACAACAAAAATCCCTGATTCTCCTAAGTAGAAGAAATTCATTGTAGTCAAATAGTCATCAGGTACCTGGGTGAAGAGTGGTACAATACTGGAGGATCAGTGTTGGTTTTTGTGTGTGTTGGGGGGGGCAGTTTGGATACTGAATGGCAGCAAGAGCTAGACAAGCTTTGATGTTGGGAACTTATGATGTTGGACCAACGCATATTCTCCATTGCTTCCACTGTGGCTACTACACTCATGAATTCATCCATATTGGGTTCAATGAACTAGACATTGGTTAATGTCAGTGGGCTGAGTTCATTTATATATTTGGTGTTTTAATTGCCTTTTCCATGGCAGTTGGCCTCTGAAGGTGTTTAACATACAGTATGATGTTCTTCACACTTTGTGCTTAATCTAAAAATACCATTCATGTGATTCTACTCCAATTCTCCTTGTCTCAAACTTATAATATTTCAGTCAAGTCTTTTGTCATTGCTTGTGAGTCCATTTACTTTCTAATTTTAAATCCCTTCTCTTTCAACATAAAGCAGATAACTGGGTATACTGGTGAAAGCTCTGTCATTAGGATTATTCTTTGTCACTGATGTATCTGCCTTTCATTTATGGCTTCTGTCATGTACCAAGCTGACTGATTCATTAACCAAGCTTGGGGCTTTTCTTCCTTCTCTGAGCCAGACCTAGGGATTCTCAGGCAGCCCTATGTGTGAACTGAGAGACAGGCCCTGATACAATGATAGTAGATGACACGGAAGTTTGGGGTACCTGACAGCTTAATATAGGTGCAGCTTATTTGTTCCTCCCAATCCTGCCTGTGCTTGATCTGTCTTCCAGTGGGTTGTTGTCAGGTCCTCCCAACCTCATTACCTGATATGTCACAGAACCCAGCTAATGGAAGGCAGGTGACCCCACAGTCACTTTGACATTCCATGGTCAGATATGCAATCTGTACCAGGACCTAATAGAATGCTGGGAGTTAATTTGTTAAAATACGTTCAGTTCTCAGATTCATAGAGTATCATTTTATTTCTAAACCATAAACATCTGGGGCTCCTGGGTGGCTCAGTCGGTTAGGTGTCCAAATTCAGCTCAGGTCATGATCTCATAGTCCATGGGCTTGAGCCCTGCATTGGCTCTGTGCTGACAGCTCAGAGCCTAGAGCCTACTTCAGACTCTGTGTCTCCTTCTCTCTCTTCCCCTTCCCTGCTTACTCTCTGTCTCTGTCTCTCACAATAAAATAAAGACATAAAAATTTTTAATTAAAAAAATTAGAAAAATCATAAACTTCTGTGTTATGATTCTCTCACTGAACTTGCCATAAATTATACATCGTATCTTTCCCCACCACTAATACCTCTAATACTATAGAGTTTGCTGGGTCATTTAGTAAAGGTGGCAAGGTAACTTGTACCATAGCGTTCTTTTTTTTCCTAGGCTGTGTTGTTTCCTACTCTTGCCTTACTTTAAAAAAATCCTTTTTTGTGTGTTCTTTTGTGTATAAGTCTGATAAAGATATGCAAATGTGGAATATGCTGCCTCCAGAACCTCCAAATTCTTTACATGCATTTCTTATTCTTTCTTTGTAGTGTGAAAAGCAAAATAAAACAATGAGTTTTATTTTTGATGGGATGTTCTACCAGGCTTCTGACTTCTGGTCTTCTAGAATTTAACTGGTGTTACGGGCCCCTCACATTTTATAGGTTAATATCCCATCCACTGCAGTGGGTATAATTTATCAAGGTGCCCAGTATGCTAGTCACTTCTTCCTTATCAGGTATGATAAATATTATATCAGTGATATATGGGTGTGAGACAGACCAATAGTCCAGATCTCTCCAGAATACATTATGAAGGTGGGTCTGGGGCAAAGTTGTAAATATATATTATTGACCATTTCATGTGAGTGACATTTTATGATTCATGTTTCTAGAAGACACTCTTCTAATAAACTACCCCTTTTGGCACTGTATCTCTTATCAAAATTACTACTGGATTGAGTACAAGGTAGTGCATTCTTTTTCTTTAGAATACCCTTTTTTTCAGGGTCGAGACTGGTCACTTAGTGGAACCTTGAAGAACACTACCACCTCTGCAACATTTAGATCCTTATAATGGCAAAAGTTTCTGCAATCTCCCAAAATACAATGTAGTTTTGCATTTGCTATTTTGGTGGGGGCATATATCTTTCTGAGCTTTCTTTTGGTCTTCCACACTTATCTAACTATTACCCACAGGACAAGGACCCAATGTAAACTTTGTACTGATTTACAAGTAATTTATTCCAAGTAATCACTTGGGTATCAGAAAGAGTGACCGATAAGTGTGTCTGTGGTCCCAGTGAATTTTGAGCAAGACATTGCCTAACAGAACTTTATTTATTTCCTGCATTCCTATGTGTCTTTGCATTAACGTCTCTGTATTTCTGACAGTATCAGTCTGGACTTGTGTCTAGCCATTTTCAAAATGCTTGTTAACTCCCACCTCTTCCAGCATGCATTTAGCTCAAATACATTGTCATAGGTTCATTTAAGAAGTTCTATGGGAATCAATAGGGTAGAATCCAGTTTCTTCTTAAATTATTGGATTTGGGGTCAAAACCCTGGCTTTAGTTCAGGCATTGACCAAGGGATCATCATATTTTAAAGGATTGACTACCCTCAGTCACCTAATTATTCATCCTTGATTTCTTAGGAATGTATAGGTTGAACAATGCCCTTTTTGGTACCCATCTAAGTTACCAGAGATTCTATCTTCTATTAAACATATTTATAACTCTCTATAGATTTCCTCTGCCCTCTTGGACATTTGGACCTTGCTGTGAATTATAATTGTCCCCATAGATATGGGGGACATATCTATGTCAGTGAGTCTTGTGCCTCACTGCCTGTATAATCATAGTGGCCTTAGGAAATAATATATTTTCCAAGCCTTCTTGTTGCACATAATCATCACATGTATATCTTCTCCACCATACCCACTTTTCTGAACATTTTAATCTCTCCCTCTCTCTTTTTTACCATCTTCTATAGAAATTCTGCTTTTTAACCTACATTTCAAGTAGTTAACCAGAGCTTCCAGTTTTTCAGGAGCCATCCAAGCAGCAAGTTCAGACATTCTATTCAAATTTTTGCCGTTGTTTGTTAGGTTCTGTATGTCAAAATCATGTTCTTAAGTTGATAGAGTTCCTTTTAATCAACATTAAGACTTTTTAATCCTTAGTCAAGTGGGTTCAGAATCCTATCCCATTTATGTTCTTGTGTACTATACATACAAATCTTGAATCTCTTTGAAGTATAATTCTTTTCTCTATTATCAGTCCCAGTGTATCCCTGCTAAATTATGTTACACGTTAATCCTATTGTGCTGTGACAAAGAGGAGAGATGAGGGTAGACTTTGAGGGGGACAAATGGTATCTTGAAGAATAGAGGCTCTTTGTTGTCTCCAAGGCAAGGAAAGAATGCTCTCTTAGTTCTGCCTCATGTAGTTCAAAGGAATTTGTGGATCCAAAAGTTTCAGAAGAGTCAACTCAAGTATTCCCACCCATTTTTTTTCCCCAACCAATACTTCAACATTGGTGTAGTAGAGTTGGCTTGGTTGGAGATTGATCATTCTTTGGAACTCTACCACTCTTTTATTTTGTTTTTAATTTTTTTAACGTTTGCTTATTTTTGAGAGAGACAGGGCATAAGCAGGAAAGTGGCAGATAGACAGGGAGACATAGAATCCAAGACAGGCTCCAGACTCCAAGCTGTCTGGACAGACCCTAACGTAGGGCTCAAATCCACCAACTGTGAGATCATGACCTGAGCAGAAGTCAAGCGCTCAAATGACTAAGCACCCAGGTGCCTTGGAACTCTGCCACTCTTTAAGCCTTAAGGCTTCCCTCAGTTTTCCCTGACCTTCTATTTCTTGATCTTTGACTTTCATTTACCTTTCAATTTTAGCCATTAATTTCTCTCAGTTTTAGTTATCCTTTTTCAGAGGCAGTAGAACTTGGCAATAATAGCCACCCAATATCCATTGACCTTGGAGTTACTATTTCCCTCATATTTTTCAAACAACAGATACTTTGCATCAGCTAATATATTTCCTATCAAAAGTATATCATGTCAATTCATTGCCATTAGAAGTTTTAACAATTGGATCTCATTCCACAGGCCAGCTCTGCTCTACCTACCCATTGTAAAAGGTTTCTATAAGAATTCTAGCGCCAATTAGGTGGCAAATGATGCAACTTGAAACCTTGCCTATCATCTTTTTTTATCAGGCTATCTGTAATAGCAACTGTCACAGATTTGGTTCTCCAAGAAGCAGATTGTGTTGATTTAGCCTACAGGATGATTGTTAAGAAGTACGCTGGGAATCAACACCCATGGAATGGAGAGGATGAAAGCAGAAAGCAAACACAGAATTAAAGCTTTGATGAAAGCACAATTACAGTTATCGTTGACCCCACAGAGAGGTCTAGAGTTATAATTGTCTTTGACCAAGTTGAGCCAAGATGATCAGATGTTAATACTCAAGCATTGACAGTGGTCCCTTTTGACGTGATGGCTTCTGTATCTAAGGCAATCTCTGAAGTCACTAACAACAAAAGAATATGTAGTGACACAATTCTCAGCACCTGCGGTAACAAGATTCATTAAAACAGGATTTGGGAGACACCTGGTTGGATCAGTTGGTTAAGTGCCCAACTCTTGATTTCAACTCAGATCATGATGTCACAGTTCATGAGCCTGAGCCCTAAGCTAGACTCTCTGCAGACAGCGCAGAGCCTGCTTAGGATTCTCTCTCTCTCTCTCTCTCTCTCTCTCTCTCTCTCATTCTCTCTCTCACTTTCTCTCCCTCCCTATGCCTCCCACCCTGCTTATGCACATGCACTCTCTCTTGCTCTCTGAAAATAAATAAATAAACTTAAAAAAATTAGGATCTGGGTTATAAATCACAGTGTCTATCACAATAGGTATTCTTAGCCTTTGTAAACCTCAGTTTTTCCAAAATTACGATAAGTAAAATGACCACCTGGGACCTGTTAGAAGAATTGATGTTCTATCTGATCTTTATTTGCAGAACTTGCCCTCTGAAACTCTATACAATAAATCTTATAGAATACATATGATTTTCTCTTCATATCATCTTAAAATGCTCCCCCTACTCCTAATTATGTATTGTTTTTTGTTTTGATAGTCTTTTGTTTATGCTAATTGTTATTCTTTAGTACATACTTGTGGTGTTGATGAGTGTTTTAAAATAAAATATTGCTCCCATTTTTTAGAGTAGTTGATAGGGTTATATGAAATAATTTATTTATATATTTATTGAGTACTTATTATCTGATAATATGCAGTATGCTTTTATAGGTTATATTATTTTATTTTCATAATACAGCTAATTAAGAACTTGAGTTGTCAAAACATTTATTGTTTTCTTTTACCACATATGCTTGGTTATTTTTTTTATCATCCATGAGTTGAACTATATAGACTATAATGGCATAAAATAGGGCTCACTAGATTTTGTGGGGTTTTTTTACTTTTTAAATTTTACACTTTCATTCAATTAGGGTGTCTGAGTATTTACTATGATATAGCTTTAGTCCTCATTGTCTACCATCTACCAGTCTTGATCTATCACTGATAATCCAGAGTTGAAGAGGACAAATTCCTGCTCTTGATCATAATAATACAGTTACATTCTGGTGAGAGAGACAGATGAGTAAATCATTGAAAATAATGCACTGTGATTGTTGCTGTAGTTTAATAATATCCATTCAAGATAATTTTTTTAAAATGCAAACCATCTCCATTTTCCTAAATCAAAGTCTACATAAAACAATCTCAATCTTACTTCTTTACTTATTTTGGGAAAAAAATTAAATGTTTTTCAGTCTTCATATATTTGATGAATTGTCTGTGATCACATTTCTTATTACATATATATAACTTTGTAGGAGAGGGTGTGTGTTTTTCTTAGGGTTTATTAAGAAAAAAACTTTAGGGGCGCCTGGGTGGCTTAGTCGGTTAAGCGTCCAACTTTCGCTTAGGTCATGATCTCACGGTTCGTGGGTTCGAGCCCCGCGTCGGGCTCTGTGCTGACTGCCAGCTCAGAGCCTGCAGCCTGTTTCAGTCTGTGACTCCCTCTCTCTCTGACCCTCCCCTGCTCACGCTCTCTCTCTCTAGAAATAAATAAAAAAAAAACCTTAAAAAAAAAAGAAAAAAACTTTAAAAATTGGTTCTCATTTTAATTCATACTGTTGCCCCCTCTTTTAAAAATGCTTAAAAGCAATATATATAATAAATAATATATACATATATAATATGAAAGCTGTATATAAACATATATAAATTCTAAACGTTTTTTAAAATATTGAGTTTATGAAAAAATGGGAAATGTATTTTCTTCAAATTCAGGAAAAAATGATCACATTGAGCTATATGGGTATTCCATATTATTATTTTGTTTGATTTTTAAAAATGCATTTGGTTTTGGAATGCCTATGTGGATTGGTAAGAAATAATAATGCAGCTGTTTTACTGTGTATTTTAAACATCAAGAGAACATTATAGGAAAATCAATTCAATATATAAGTAAGAATTAGTACTTGTTTCCATGGGAATTTAAGCCACTTATTTGTAGACATGAAAAATTCAATTTTTTATGACTGTGGTTGAAAGCCACTGGTTGAAACAGAGCTCACAAGGTTTACCACAAGGATTTCTGGAAAATGTAAGGCTTAAAGCAATTTAGACTTCAAACTGTATAATTCTACTTGGTTCGTAGCTAGAGCCTGCATTGCCAACAGAGCTTTTACTAGTGTAAGATGAAGACCCTTTATGGGGAACAAATTGAAGACCACAGTGATTTCACCTTGGTCTACAAATCTTCAGCTGTTACCTAGAAGTGTATAGTATCATGTCAAAATCCCAGAGGCAAATAGTTTTGACTAGAACTAACAAACACAAATCTCTATAAAGTTATTTATCTTAATTAATTTTCACATTTATAATCTGGTGAAGGGTTTCATTTGGATTAGATAATATGTTTTCCTTTGAAAACATTAATGTAAACTTGAACTTTTAATCTTAATTATGATACTAACTATTCCAGTACTATAATAACCCTTAAGAATCCATTACTTTTTTGATGGTAAACAAGGAAAATAAGGGGGAATGCTTCTTTTTTAATTGAAACAAAGCACTCTGGGAGTCAACATTCCTATTTGTTTACAAGGTCAGACATTTTCCAGTTTCATTTTGCCCAGTTCTTACCGGTTCCCACTTTGTACTATAATCTTCTCATTAGTTGAGTCTCTGCATATTTTTAAAATGTACTCCTTCAGGGCGCCTGGGTGGCTCAGTGGGTTAAGCGTCTGACTTCAGCTCAGGTCATGATCTCACGGTTCGTGGGTTTGAGCCCCACGTCGGGCTCTGTGCTGACAGCTAGCTCAGAGCCTGGAGCCTGTTTCAGATTCTGTATCTCCCTCTCTCTCCGACCCTCTCCTGCTCACGCTGTCTCTCTCTCTCTCAGAAGTAAATAAAACATTAAAAAATTTTTAATAAAATAAACTGTACCTACTTATGTGTCCTAGTTCTTCTTTTAGTTAAATCTCTTAGAAATTCTCCCTTGGATTACAGCCATAGCCCCAAACTGAGCTTCTTTTTTCTTCCCTGCTTCTGAGTAGATTCTCCCTCAAGGCAATATAAATACCATCACACACTGCTATGCATAAATGTCTTTCAGAAACTCTCTATAGTCTATAGGACAAAATCCTTGTACAAGTATATAACTTACTTCATAAGCTATTGCATCACTAACAGCTTTTCTGTATAAGTCCTAAAACTGAACCATGTTAAGATACCAAGAGCCTAAGTTCTTGCTATACTCCTTCACTAACAAGCTATGTGACTGTAGAAAAGTTTGGATGAATCCAAAATCTGTGCCTTAATATTCTCATTTCTGAAAAGGTTATAAAATGTATTTGATTCAGAGTTTTGGAGAAGAGTTTATAACTGCTCCCATTACTAACACAATAAAGCAAAGATGATGAGAATAGCAGTAACAAATATTTAATAAGCAGCGATTTAGTGCTAGATACTATTCTAAGGAAGAATTTTATATGTCTTTACCCAGGTTCCCCAAGAATTTAATTGTCTCTCATTTCCTAATGCTCTTCTATAGGATGTTTTCTCTCTGTATAGTGGTTTCTGTCTTTATCTACATGGAGAATTCTGATATATCCTTCACAACAAATACAAGCATCTCTTCCTTTGTGAAGATTTGCCTCCTGCTTTGTGAAGCACAGTAAGAAGCCCCTTTTCTCTGATCCCATCATATTTATTCTTATTTCTTATCCAATCACATGTTTTCATATTGTGGTGGAGCTACTTTGTTCATATGCTTCTTAGAGACAGAGATGTTCTCTCTCTCACCTCTTTATTCCCAGTGCCTAGTTCAGTGCTTAGCATAGAATAGACAATCAGTTGTGTTGTATGCTTGAATGATAATTTCATGAATCAATAAATAATATAAAGCCCCATGTGCAGCAAATGCTATAAATACATTTTTGAATTCAGTTTATTTTTGTTGAAATCAAAAGGAAGCCGAAAGAAAGGTCATTTTTATTCTAGGTTTAATTTGAGCAAAAACCATTTGTTATAACATTTATTATGCTGGATGCCTCATATTCACATTGTAATATTTCAGGAAATATCTTAGAAACAATAGCAAACAAGGAATTATGATTTTCATCCCTAACAACAAACAGAATCGTCTTGTGTATAATCACAACCTAAATTTCTATCTCTTTTATATACACCTTCAATCAAAAATAAAGGCTGAGTGTGAGTATACTAATTTGAATGAATTTTTATGATTAAATTTATAGAGATCAAAAACTATGTGCTGTGCCAGGTGCTGAGTTTGTTCATATTCTCAAAAAGTTCATGGCCTCTGTTATTTCCCTTCTTAAAAACATGCCTAGATTTTAGCAAAGAACTTTCAAGAGCTGTTCAGACATTGAGTCAGGAATGTATATTGGTTTAAAAAAGAATAGTCAACTCAGAGGAATGAATATGTTAAAACCTACTTACTCATTTACTAGCCAATTCCATTTCTAGGAATCCACAAACAGAAAGACTTGAACTAGCACATTATCACATAAGGATATACTTATAAATATGTTTGTGGAACCATTGTTTGACAAAATTGTCTGAGACAATCTAAATGTATATTGGAACTATTTAAACAAAGGATTCTTTTTTGTTGTTTTGTTCATTTATATTACCCCTAGGAAATACAGTCTGTCAAGGCTTAGCATACCTAGAAAAGCAAGCTTCTTAGTGAGATTTTTTTTCTTTTTCTTTTTTTATAAGAGAGAGTTCACATGAGGGAGGGGCAGAGAGAAAGAAGGGAGAAAGATAGAGAATCCCAAGGAGGCCCTGGGTTGTCACCAAGGCGCCCAATGTGGGACTCATACTCACCAACTTTGAGATTATGACTGGAGCCAAAGTCGAATGCTTAATTATCTGAGCCACTTAGGCATCTCCCTGGCTGAAATCTTAAGCAGGGTCTTCATACTTCTCAGATTCTTTGGCAATTTCACAGCAAGACCCTTGATGAGCATGAGGCTGCCACACACACACACACACACACACACCACACACATTTGATGGCATAGACTAACACCCCCAGAGAAACAATCTGAAAAATCCAAAGATACTACCCTGAGGATTTAGGGGCAAGAGGAGAGGGAAAGAAAAGAGTTTCCCCTTCCTCACAGCTAATGCTCTTTTCTCTTTTTCTGTGTTTACTTAGTATCCATGGCCCACAATCCGTATCCTTCTTCTTCTTTTTTTTTTTTTTTAATATTTTACAAATAGTTTATTGTCAACTTGGTTTCCATATAACACCCAGTGCTCATCCCAACAAGTGCCCTCCTCCATGCACATCTCTCCCCTCCCCCCCACACCCATCAGTCCTCAGTTTGTTCTCAGTATTCAAGAGTCTTTCATGGTTTGCCTCTCTCCCTCTCCTGCACTATTTCCCCCTTTCTTCTCCCCCTTGTTGCTCAGTTAAGTTCCTCCAATTCCTCCTATACGTGCAATCATACAGTATTTGTCTTTCTCTGCCTGACTTACTTCGCTCAGCANATATCTTCTGCCCATTTCTTCACTGGGTTGTTTGTTTTTTGGGTGTGGAGTTTGGTGAGTTCCTTATAGATTTTGGTTTATCCAATATGTCATTTGCAACAATCTTTTCCCGTTCCGTCAGTTGCCTATTAGTTTTACAGATTGTTTCCTTTGCTGCGCAGAAGCTTTTAATCTTGATGAGGTCCCAACAGTTTATTTTTGCTCTTGATTCTTTTGCTTTTGGGGATGTGTCAAGTAAGAAATAGCTGCGGTGGAGGTCAAGGAGGTTGTTTCCTGCTTTCACCTCTAGGATTTTGATGGTTTCCTGTCTCACGTTCAGGTCCTTTATCCATTTTGAGTTTATTTTTGTGCATGGTGTGAGAAAAGGACCTAGTTTCATTCTTCTGCATGTTGCTGTCCAGTTCTCCCAACACCATCTGTTGAAAAGGCTGTCTTTTGGGGCGCCTGGGTGGCTTAGTCGGTTAAGCGTCCGACTTTCGCTTAGGTCATGATCTCGCGGTTCGTGGGTTTGAGCCCCGCGTCGGGCTCTGTGCTGACTGCCAGCTCAGATCCTGGAGCCTGTTTCAGTCTGTGACTCCCTCACTCTGACCCTCCCCTGCTCGCGCTGTCTCTCTCTCTCTCCTAGAAATAAATAAAACATTAAAAAAAATTTTAAAAAAAAGGCTTTTTTCCATTGGATACTCTTTCCTGTACACTTTTGGATCTACTTCTGAGTTCTCAATTCTGTTCCATATCTTTCTTCTCAAGAGAAGAACAGGGTAGAGGACATGGTGAAGGTAAATCTAAATTCCTTGTTGAATCTAGCACACTTGTCATCCATTATCAATATTAGCATGGGATTGAGTCCATGAGGTTCAGATTCATTTTCAATATAAGTTTCCATTCTTCGTACTAAAAATGTATTCCAAAAAATTTATAGTGTAAAATAAGCACACATACGAAATGTTTTTAAAATCAACTTAATCTCTATTTCCCCTCATAAGCTTTTCTTACCATCTCACTGCAATCATCCTTCCCTCCCAGAATGTTCATTAGGTAGGAGCTCTGCTGTAATTTATGACATTGGTTGAAACTTGACAAAAACAGGCCATCATAATGAAACAAATTCCAAAAGTAAGCAAGCCTTTTTATATTTATCATATTTACTTTTGCAAGTATAAATCCGAGACACAATTCTCAAGTAAATCAGAAATATCTAAAAGCAATTCATATGTGTAGAAGGCTGGATGTGGAAAACTAAGGATGATGCAAGGAAATCTCTATTATGTTAAATAATGTAAATGATCTAGGCAGAAGAAATATCTTTTAACTCATATTTTATTACAAAAATCTATACTTTTTAGGTTTATTTAATTTAGAGAGAAAGAGAGCATGCATGCACATGCATGCAAGCAAGGGAGCAGCATAGAGAGAAACCAGAGCAAATCCCAGGCAGGCTTCACATTGTCAGTGCAGAGCCTGATATGGGACTCAGTCTCATGAACTGTGAGATCATGACCTGAGCCAAAATCAAAAGTCAGATGCCTAACCAACTAAACCACCCCAGCACCCCATAAAAATCTATGTTGTTTCAGGAAGTATTGTGATTATTGCTGTTTTTGAATTTTTTTTCTGGGATGCACTCCCAATTTATGTTACTCTTTTTGCTTAAGAAATGTTAAATAATTTAGTAGCCCTTTATCTTAGTAGGCATGACCAACATTAGACTATGAAAGAAATAGGAGTTTATCATAGTTACTTTGAATCATGACAAATATCCAAATAAGAACATATCTTTAAATATTCTAATGACTTTTTGAAGAGCTTGGTTATATGTAGTAATTTGATAAAGTCAGCTAAATTGTGATTCTTTGTGAAAATTTTATTTGCAAGTTTATATATTTCATTGAGAAGCCAAATGTGAAGAGCAATGGCTTTCAGGATTTAAAAAAAAAACAAAAGAAAAGAAAAAATCAATTGCATATTGGAGAACCTATAATGTGGGGCATAACTCTCACTGCCTCAAATCTTTTTTATAGTGCCCCAATGTAACCACAAGAATAACCTTACTCTGATGAAGTTAATATAATCTCCATACTGAAACCAAGTTAATGTTCTGTTCATGTCAGGTTCAAAGTATCGTCCTTCTAATATAGTAAAGCAAATCCTGATGCCAAATTTAAAGAAAAAGAATAGGAAGAGTGGACATTACTGCAGGAGAGTTAAGTTCAAATTTAGGTCCATCATTTGCTATGTGGCACTGGATGAAATGAAATAATTTGCTCAAAAGTAACTTTTCTCTGGATATGTTATTTATCCCTCATGGGGGAAACATGCTGATACCTGTTTCAGCACATAGTACATGGTAGATACTCCCCAAGTACCAGTTCTTCCTCTCAGTGGATACATTAGTCTTACATCAATATTCTTAACTTGGTTTGTTGTTGTTGTTTTAATCTTCTAAAACATGCCAGCATTCAACATTACAGCGCAGTAAGATTTTGACACCATTTTTATACTTGTCATAATTTCAAGGTTTGTATCATTTTTAGAGCTATTAGTAGTGAGAGCTTACATAGTAAATGACAAAGTTACTTTATTAATACATACTTTGAGACATTATTCCTACAGTGATATAAACTTGCTCATTTCCAACACTTAGCGGTTACTTTTAAAATGTAATTCATTTTGGGGCACCTGAGTGCCTCAATTGGTTGAGCGTCTGACTTCAGCGCAATCACGATCCTGCAGTCTTTGGATGCGAGCCACATGTAGGGCTCTGTGCTGACAGCTCAGAGCGTGGAGCCTTCTTTGGATCTGTGTCTCCCTCTCTTTCTGCGCGTCCTCCACTCTAACTCTGTTTCTATCTCAAAAATAAATAAACATTAAAGACATTTAATGTAATTCATCTAAAACTTATTTTTAAATTTATCTGAACAACTTGAATAGACATTTCTAAAATTGAAAAAAAGTGTTACATACTGGTCTTTGAAAATGCATTTTTTAGTGTATCCTATAAAGAGTGAAAGTGTTCTTTTCTACAATACTGGATAGCAAATCCAATGACTACTTTAGGTAGATCATATTTACACTAATTAGCCTTAACTGATAAAAGATAATTGATATTTCTTCACTGGGTTGTTTGTGTTTCGGGCGTGTAGTTTGATGAGTTCCTTATATATTCTGGATATTAACCCTTTATCTGATATGTCATTTGCAACTATCTTTTCCCATTCCGTTGGTTGCCTATTAATTTTCTGGGTTGTTTCCTTGGCTGTGCAGAAGCTTTTAACCTCGNAATACTGGATAGCAAATCCAATGACTACTTTAGGTAGATCATATTTACACTAATTAGCCTTAACTGATAAAAGATAATTGATATATGTGCCAGTGATCTATTATCCTATTTTAAAACCTCATTACTCTGTTTTGAGAGCTTCATGGAGAGTGACACATGCTTAAAATATATTCTCCTGTTCATTAAACATCAAAATCCAAAATATGCTTGTTGAGGCATTCTTTTAGAATTTATATCTCTTATCATTCTACATGCATTTGCAGGATATAATTTGCATGTAAAATTACATAAAATATGACATATACAGATGTATGTGTTATAATACAAAAGATTAAATAATTTCAAGATGTAGTATATTGATTTGAGTTCTTTAGATATCAGTGTGTTTTCTTCTCAGGAAAACAAAAAGCTCCAGAAATACAATTAACCGGACTATCTCTGTCAATGTGACAAAAAACTATGGTGACAGACTTTAAAAAACTATTTTATTTTTAGCCAACCCTGAAATGAAGGCACTTGTTTTTGATAAATCTATTTTAAAGTAAGTTTGAAGTCAGAAAAATTCAAAACTCAAATGATGTGGTATTTTATGTTCCTGTTTTTGCTTTTAGTAAGTCTTGCCTGCTATTTGATAAATAATCAGTGAGCTTTCTTTGGTATAACCTAGAGTTCAGTCAACAAATCAATTAGATTGAAACATTGTTTATAAATATGCAATTTAATTAGTTTTTATGTGTTTAACACATCTTATTTTACTTCCCTGAACATTTTGTTGTGTTTAGACTTGTGATATTTTTTGAATAATTTTCTTTTGATTAAATTAAATGTTATGCTGTTTGTCGTATCAGAAGCAGAAATTTAAATATCTAATAATTTTATCCAAATAATAACAAAATTCATTCCCTTGAGTACTCTGTTACATATTGGGTCCTCAACATTTAGGGACAGGTGTGTGTATGTAAGTATATGTGTATCATTTGTACTGTGGGTAGGGTTGGAAGTGGAATAAGTGTGATAATCCTAAATTTCTACCTTAAAATTTCCTTTTTGGGGGGACACCTAGGTGGTGCAGTTGGTTAAACATCTCAACCTCGATTTAGGCTCAAATCACAATCTCATGGTTCGCAGGTTTGAGCCCCTGGTCAGAATCCATGCTGACACCACAGAGCCTGCTTAGAATTCTCCTCTACCTTTCTTTATGCCCCTCTCCCACTCGTGTGTACACAGTGTCTCTCAAAATAAATAAACATGTTAAAAATTCCCCTTTATCAAGAGAAGTACACACAAACACACATAATAATAGTAAATCTGTCAATTGTTATCTGCATACATAAAAATTTTAACATTGCATAGCTTAAAAAAAAACTATTAAAAATTACACCATATTTATCTCCTGTTAACCTTGAAATTATGTTAGAAATATTTTGTAATCGGTGTCTGAAAATGTATGATGTTTGAGAGTATTCATCAATAGTTCCCCAACTGGGGGCATGATCACGATATCACTAGTAGAAATAACTACAGAAAAGGAGAACAGGATTTAGAGAGAAGGTAACTGGTTTTAAACATGGTAAAAATAGGCCAGGTTTAAGAGAATGGAAATTACTGTATTCTTGTTTATGCTACAGATGGGTTGTTTGACTTTAGCATTGTCATTCCTCTGCTGTGCCTCAGTTTCCTCATATGTAAAATGAGCGTATTAAAAGATAGAACCTGTATAGAGCACCCAACTTTTCTTAGTTAATGATTTATGAATGGTCAGTAATTATATTGAATGGACACCTGGGTGCATTGTTTTCCATTTGTCTCCAACCACTTAATACCTATGAGTCAGTTGCACGGGCATAGCTAGATTCTGAAAGATAATCAATAAAAAGTGGAGATTGCTAATGAATCTACCATGCTTCCCATTAGGTATTTTGCTAACATAAGAATTTTAAAATACTATGGTGAATAACATTCTTTTAATATTGGGAGATATGATGAAATAAGCAGGACCATCCTCAGAAATGATCTCACACTGGGTAGTTCACATTTCAAATATATATAGCAGGAAACAATTAAAGACATCCTATTATCCTAGTCTATTTTCTGAATTTGTATACAAATCCAGGATTACAACATCAGTGAACTCAGAAATTCCCTTCGTATGCAACCCTTTGGTTTTGCAAAATGCACTGCTTACTGCATATCTGCCTGATGAATTATGATGCAAAAATTGTGAGCTGCCTACCCAGTGTCTAGTCTCTCTTTCATCTGTAGTAACTGAACCCAGATTTTACGTAGGGGAGAAAAGTCCCTTGCTGGAAGTTCCCAAGGTTTCCTTTCAGCTAAGGTGGATTATTTGGCCTACTTGTATCAAGAGTGTGGTGCAAGGAAGGGATTAGTAAAGTTTTTTAAAGGAGCAGACTCAGTAAGCATATGCCTTTTTTGTCCACACCTTTGTCCTTCTTTGGTGCTATAACATAGACATGATGGTCTCTCCTGTGTGGTCACAAGGTGATGGCCTTAAGCCATCAAATCAACAACAATTACTTGATTTCAAAACTCCTATTATTAGAAGAAAAAATACAACAGTCTTCTCTTTCACTGAGCTAACATAAATTATTTTCTCTTATGTCACACAAAACTCATCCTTAAATCATGGCTACTTGGATGATGGATAGGTATATTTGATGAAGACATAGAAGACTACAGTGTCTAAATGACTTCAGAAACACCCAGAGTTGTGCATTTTATACAAGATTTTGAATATATCCTACACATTTTACAGACACAACAGCACTCAGGTACAAGAGAAGGAATAAGAAAAATCATCATAAACCATTCTGTGGCAGTATAAAATTACGCATTACAAAAGTTGTATCATCAACTGTAGGTATTCAGAGAGAATTACAATAGAAAGGAAACAAGGACAAATCATACTTCATTACAGTTCCTTTTCCCTAGCCACACTTGAGACTAGCATACAAAGAACACGATCAACGATACCAAGTTCTGCAAAGCAGAAGATAAACGTCTAATGTAATTAGCACTCAATGAATATGAACATTCACAGCTTCATGTGCAGAAATTTGCAGTATGGACAATAAAGGACAAAATGTTTTAACTTATCTATTTATTCCACAAATATCATTCAAATACTTGTAATTTGGTAAGATTTTTAGAATTTGAGCTAATATACTTTCACATTCCTTCTGAGCCATATTACAAATTGTGTATCAGATTAGGATAATCACAGAAAGATTTCTTTCCAAACAGCCAAGACAGGTAGCTAGTCCTCCTTGATCAAGAATTAGATAGCTGATTTGGAGCCAGTTGTTTATTCTTTCTGAGTTTTGGTTTCTTTATATTTAAAATGAAAATAATACCAAATTCACAAGGCTGCTTTATGATTAAGTGATTTAACATATGTAATGACCAGAATAAATTGCTAAATGAATACAAAGTGTGTGGGAGAGCAAAGAGAGTTAATTTCTAACCACGAAGAACCTCCCAAAAATATTTACTAATATAAGAACATGAAATAAGATCAAGTGCATGGATAAGAAGCCAGATACCTCAGGTTTTAGACCCTGTATTTTGCATAGAAACTATTTGGGATAATATAGATCAAAATATTTTGGGTAACTGTATCTATATGATAAAATTGTATTTCATACTTACTGTTTATATTTCTTGGAGAAATATTTTGCTATAGAGATTATGTGTGTCTGTGTACACAAATACACACACACACACACACACACACACACTCTTTTCCTCCACCCTCTGTAATATAAAAAGAAAGTTCTTAGCCTCTCTTTTATTTTCCTGGGGCTACCAAAAAGGAAAAAAATACCCATTAACTTCCACAAACTTACTGTGGCTGAAAACAACAGAAATTTATTCTCTCACAGCTATGGAGACTAGAAGTTCAAAATCAATATACTGGCAAGGTCGCCCTTCCTGTGAAGGCTCTAGGGAGGAATCATCTTTTCTTGTCTCTTCCTACCTTTGGTGGCTCCTGGCAATCCTCAGGATTGTAGAAAGAGGAGTCAGTCTAATCCTTTTTTGTCTGCTCTGTGTGTTCATCCATTTTTTTTTTTTTTTTAAAGAAAGAGGAAGAGAGAATCTTAAGCATGCTTCATGCCCTGCACAGAGCCTAGTTCAGTGCTCAGTTTCATGCAAGATAATATCATGACCTGAGCTGAAATAAGAGTTGTACCCTTAACCAAATAAGTCACCCAGGCATCCACATTTTTAAAAATAAGAACAGTAGTGATTGGATTTTGGACCCAGCCTGCTTGAGTATAACCTCACCTTAACTAATTACATCTGCAAAAGACCCTATTTCCAAGTAAGTTCTCATTTTGAGTTTCCAGGTGGTCATGCATTTTGGAAAGAATGCTATTTAACCCACAGCAGCCTCTTATTTTTAATTTTCAAGGCAAATACCTTCCATAAAGTGAATAACAAGCTTTGTTCTCCCTTCTCTTATTCAAACTAAATATAGTATTAACCTATTTCATGAAATAGAATTACAATCTAACAAGCATCATACTGTGTAGCCTGGCAGGTATGTATGTGATGGGTTCCCAGTATCTCTGGGCGAGGACATAAAATTCCCAGCTTCTGAAGTCCCCCCATCAGATTGTGCCATCACAGGCACATAGTAGCATTACTCAATGACCTCAGGGCCCATACCCTAGGTGCATTCATTCTGCGCAAGTGACCCAAGTGAAGATTCATTTCCTCACCCACCCAAATGTATTTCATTATTTCTTTCCTCCTTCAACTTTATATTATCTTCCCTGTTGCTCCCATTGTTTTTTAATTATCTCACATATAATCTCACAAGTCAGTTAAAAACTATTGTGACAACTTTGATTTTGTGCTTGAAATGCACAATGATAATAATGTCATATCATATTCCTATGTTATAAAGATGTCTGGGTACCAGTAATGAGATGGTTATACATTATTGAATCTGTATTCTGTGATAAGAATTATGACCCAAGCAATGCAGGTGCTTTACACGAATGATGTTAAGAATGCCTTGCTATAACTCTGCAATATAGGTAGTAGTATTATCGCCTCTTCTAAAAAAAGGAAACTGAAGCTCAGAGCATTGAATATTATGTTTGAATCACACATCTATAGATGGGCCCCAACTTATAATGATTCCACTTAGAATTTTTCAACTTTGTGATGGTGTGAAAACAACATGCATCAGGAGAAACTGTACTTTGAAATTTTATATTTTCTGAGGTCACCCATATGTGCTAGGATGCTCTCTCCTGCTTCTGGGAAGTGACAGCTGGCCACAACTCCCAGTCAGCCATGTGATCACGAGGATAAATAGCCAGCTACTCAAAGCTGTTCTATATTCATACAACCATTGTTTCTCATTCATTTTGGTTATCAATAAGTACAAGAAATATTCAACATTTTATCGTAAAATAGGCTTTGTGTGAGATGATTTTACCCAACTGTAGGTTAATGAGAGCATCTGAGCACTTTGAAGGGAGGCTAAGATAAGCTATGATGTTCAGTAAGTTAAAGCTCATTTTCTTTTTTCTTTCTTTCTTTCTTTTGTTAAATGTTTATTTATTTTTGAGAGAGAAAGAGAGAGCATGAGCAGGGGAGGGACAGAGAGAGGGAGACACAGAATTCAAAGCAGGCTCCAGTCTCTGAGCTGTCAGCACAGAGCCAGACACGGGGCTTGAACATGTGTCCTGTGAGATCATGACCTGAGCTGAAGTCAGAGGCTTAGCTGACTGACCCACTCAGGTGCCCTAATGCATTTTCAATTTATGATATTTTCAGCTTATGCTAGGTTTATTAGGACATAACCTTATCATAAGTCAAGGAATATTTTAACTGCCAGACTGGTATATGATCTCACACATTACTCACATAATGTTCTTTTTTTCCCCCCTAAGTTTATTTTTTTGAGAGGAAGAGCACGGGAGCAAGTGTGCAAGTGAGTGGGGAAGAGGCAGAGAGAGAGGGAGAGAGAGAGAATCCCAAGCAGGCTTCAGCATGGAGTCCAAGGGTGACCAGGGGCCTTGAAACCAGGAACTGCAAGCAAACTCTGCAAGATCATGACCTTAACTGAAATCAAGAGTCAGGCGCTCAGCCAACTGAGCCACCCAGGCACCCTGTTCACATAATGTACTTAACCCTTAAGACATTTTCCTGAAATTCAAATTGAGACCGTTCACACTCTGACTAGGAATGATTTCCCGTCTGCTTGAATCCAGTATGGTATCAGGTTCTGGTTGGAGAGTCAACATGAGCTTAATAGTTAGAGTTGCCACCGTCTTTCTTCCAGGACACTTAGGAAATGATGTCTGTAAAATTTCTACAGAATCTTACTCAGTGGTTTGTTGATTTTATATAAGATATCTATAAATCATGAGTATGCTTTCATGATCTCTGATCTGTAATAGCCAAGTCCCAGGTCACAACCTGACTTATTAAAAAAACAAAAACAAAACAAACAAACAAACAAAAAGCAATAAAATTGTTACTCTTTGTCCCTGTTCTTGACTTTAGAAATAGACTCACTAGTCTTTGTTTCTCTCCTTGGCTAAAAAGTAATGATTTGGAGTTATCTAGAAGACTTGTCATGGCATTTCAGATCCCTGTATGCATATGGTCACTGATGGACCCAATATCTTATGCAACATTCACCTGGTGATTTTTGTCTATGGCTTAGCTTCTGCACATACTACCATTAAAGGCAGAGCCCCTACCATTTTTCCTTGTGCAAGTGGCCTTGATGCCATAATACAACATTGAGCTGCTAGGATGACTGACCCATTCCTCTGCCCGTAAACTATTTGGGCTTCACCAGATCTACTCCCTCTGCCCATAGAACACTGTCCCAGAAAGCCACAATTAACTGGGAAAACACACTGACCAAACCCTGTCTTGAGGCTGTTTCTTTACATTGTTTACAAATCATGATTTCTGCCTCACCAAGGAAGCAAGGCACTATATCTTTTTCTAGAACTTGTAATTAGTGTTGGAGATTCTCCCGGTGTCTAATTGACCGAAAACACAAAGCTAATTGGACTCTCAGATACCCATTCTCCAGAGGTACCTGAGTCCAAAGGAAGTTAGAATGCCGATTTCTCCGCATGTCTCTTTTTCTTCGTTGCTAGTTTCCTTTGTCCAGGTTTTTCTCCTATTGTGTTCTGAGTGATTCCATTAAGTTCTAGGCTTCACCTGTCATGCCCATGTAGAGGATTACCATATTCACATCTTCACCCTAATCCCTTCTGCTGAATTTCAGACTGTATCTTTGTACTTATTGTCACATCTAAACCATTCCATCCAAAGGTGAAACCTGGGAGCACCTGGGTGGCCCAGTTGGTTAAGAGTCCGACTTTGGCTCAGGTCGTGATCTCCCATTCGTGGGTTCGAGCCCGTGTCGGGCTCGGTCTTGACAGCCAGCTCAGTCTGGAGCCTGTTTCAGATTCCATGTGTGTGTGTCTCTCTGATCCTCCCCTGCTCATGCTCTCTCTCTCTTTCTCTTTCTCAGAAATAAATAAAACATTAAAAAAAATAAATGTGAAACCTATCCTTCCCTTGCAACCATCTTCTCCTTTTGACTTAATGATTTTCTTATTAATGAGTTAATGATTTCCTCAAAACCTCTTGCTAAAAGTATTGCAATTCATAATTGTCTTCAAAATGGTACCATTTATAAATTCTACCAAACATCTGTTACAATTGGTTTTCTAAAGTAGAGGAATTAGGGGCGCCTGGGTGGCTNTTAGAGATTCCCGGTGGGATTAATCTGCCCACAGCATGAATCAGCTCAACAACATTTTCTCTTCCATCTCTGACTCCATCAGCTTCATCCGTGTTGCTCCTTCCAATAAACTGTCTGGCCCCAAATCCTGTCTCAGGTTCTGCTTGTGGAGGAATTCTAACCAAGATACAGCACATCTTGATTTACTGGAGATAGCCCCAGTGTATGTTGTCATAAAGGACTTATAAATAGCACTGTCATGCACTCTTTAAATGTTCCTGGTTTGGGACATAAATGATTCACTGAAGCTTATCCTACTTTGAGTGCACATTAATAATACATATTTGTAGGCTCTACCCAAGATTTAATTAATCAGAATATGTAGGGGGTCTGGAAATCTGCATGTTCCACAGGTATATCTAGTTGCTCTAATGCCCATTAAAGTTCGAGAACTATTATGCTAAAGTGTATAATGAAGCTGGCCTTCCCTTTTGAAATAGCTAAAAATATTTGCTCTCATTGAACTAAATTATAGCTAAATCCCTTGTATGTAAGAGTAAGCCTCTGTGTAACTCTAGGCTGTCTTTCTGTTTTCATTCTGTAACCATCTTCCTGATGGATACTATGCTCATTAACATGAGAATAATTGCCATTATCCCACTCTTAGAGGCCTCATGGTTAATTTAACAATATTCCTTCAACAGGGAGTAATCTGTTTCTCATACATTTCCATGTTAAAATAATATCCAAGCATGTAATCCCAAGTCAAATGCTATAATATTATCAAAGATGTTCTTTATTTCCAGATTTTAGCTCTTTTTTAAAATTTTTCTTTCATGATATTTTATAGTGGTAACTGTTAGTTTTTCAAATTTATGCTCCCTTTGTAGTCATTTTAGTTATTATCCCTCAAAGGAAGTGACTACTTGTGATTTTTCTGAATGGTCCTCACAATGACTCTTACACTGTGTTATAGTGATATTATTGGTGACTGTACTTTTCCTTGGATCCTCTATTTCTGCTTTCTCCTATGTTGGCCTCTTTGCCAGGTTTCAAGATTTGGTTGCAAAGAGCTTTAGTTTTATATCTAGGATTCCTATAGTTCTAGCAAAAATAAGAACTTTCTTCATAATATGGGGTATATTGATGCTAATATGACTATGCCCATACCTGATCTAGTTATTGTAGCCAGGGAAATGTGATAACTGGTTGGACAAAATTGATTTCTTTCTCATCATTTGAACCTAAGTTGGAGTTTGCTTCTGGTCAAACATGAGAACTCAGAAGTGGAGAGGGAGATACATGAAGAAATTCAGAGTGAATAAATACTGTGTATGACAAAACAGTAGATGTCTACTAGAGCAGAATCCTGAAGGTTTAACACAGTGAGGAAGGACATTCCTGAACAAGGAATTGGCTAGGTGCCCAACTGCAAGTGGACACTCTAAAAATTTATTGTTACACTCTCTCCCCTCACTCTAAATATCCATTGTGATGATTTTTTTTTTAAAAAAATTACTTTTTTAAAGTTTATTTACTAATTTTGCAAAAGAGAGAGGAAGAGTAGAAAAGGGGCAGAGAGAGACAGGGAAAGATTGAGAATCCCAGGCAGGCTCTGCATTTAGTGTGGAGCCTGACATAGAACTCGAATTCACAAACCATGAGATCATGACCTGAGCCAAAACCAAGAGTCAAACGTTTAACCAACTGAGCCATCCAGGTGCCCCAATTATTATCTTTTTCCCTGTTTTTAAAAACAGGTATTTGTTCTGATTGAATAAAAATTGTTTTCTGAAAAATGCAGTTATTTTTCTTTAGCTATCCCAATCAGCAGGTGATTTGCTGAATGTTTTATCATAAATTATAATAATTACCATATCAAACACCCAAATAAAATTTGTGGTAATTATTATGCCCCCAAAGATTTTATTTTAGAGACCTTAACATTTTTTCCACCTTTCATTCTGCATGTGCCACTGAGCCTATTGCAATTAAGGGCATGGGGTCAAACAACTGAATATGGCCAATGAAGAAATAGAGGAAAGCCTGTCCTATTTTGTGGGCTGTGTGGATTGTATTTTTTAGATACTTGTTGTTTCTTAAAGCTTCCCTTGAATATTTCTGTTAAAAATCTCCATTCAAGTCTACAACTGACTCTATGGACATAAGTGGGTTTTTCCCCCCAAAATCTTAGGTTCTAGATATTTGGAATTTGGTGAAGTGAAAAATCATGGATCCTTAGCTTATTTATTTTTTAATTTAAAAATATATTTCAGGAATATGGTGAAATGTGAAATCATGAGCTTTGGTGTCTAAAAATACTCTGGGTTAATTTTCAGTTCTGCCTTTCATATTCATGATCTTAGTAAACTAACTGAACTCTTTCAACCTCATAAGATAAAATTCTAAGAAGTTATTACTATTACCTCTGCAGAGAGAATGTATGACTAACTAAAATATATTAAATTTTGAATCTACCATTTTGAAAGTACATAATGGACATATGTACTTATGAAAGACTTAGCAATCTAGCTGAAATATAAATATCAATTGAATGATGACAGAAAACTATGATCACTAATTATATCAGGATTTCAAAGAAAGGAGGTGGAATATTTATTGAATTGAAGCTTAAAATTGAGAGTATTGGTATTCCATTTAAAACATGAAGTTAATAGAATAGGAAAACAATACAACTTAATTCTTGTTGTCTGTGTTGTAGATATCCAAATATTCAGGGGCGCCTGGGTGACTCAGTCGGTTAAGCATCCGACTTCAGCTCAGGTCATGAACTCACGGTTCGTGGGTTTGAGCCCCGCATCAGGCTCTGTGCTGACAGCTAGCTCAGAGCCTGGAGCCTGCTTCAGATTCTGTGACTCCCTCTCTCTGACCCTTCCCTGCTCATGCTGTCTCTATCTCTCTTTCAAAAATAAAACATTAAAAAAATATTCAAATAATTACCTCAATATTTAAATGCATTTATCTGATGGTTTGTTTTTTTCTGTACATTTTTTCTTTACTATATCTTTTTCACAAAACATAATTGTAGTTTGCCAAATATTATGATTTCCTTAAAAAGTATGGATCACTGTAAGAAGGAGGAAATATAGCAAGGGCTGTCTCCAGCTTGAACTTTATGGGTTCAAATCCCTCTTTTACTTCTTGCAAACTTTATAATATGGGCAAGTCTTCCAACTTCTTTAAACTTCAGTTTCCTAATTTTTAAGATGTGATCCAGAGCATGTACTTTATAGTGTATTGGAAGATTAGTTGAGTTATTGCATTTAACATGATTAACACAGACCATGGTAACTTAGTCTAAGTTTGACATGTTATTTGTTGTTTTTACCATTAATGCTAAAGTAAGGAAGGTTAAAATGCAAACATATGAGCTGGCCATGGCAATTTGTTGAGCTGCTAGATGTAACCCAGACTTTGTTTCCAAGATTCCTAGTAATCTGTATCACAGAAAAGCATTTTTTCCAATTGTGTAAGGAACCTATAATTTCTATCAGAAGAGCATTACTCTTTCTGCCACTTAGAACAACATTTTTTTCTCAAGTAATGCTTCTTCAGGGAATACACAGAGTGGTGTACAAGTTAATGTGTTTGGCAATGACTCTCCAGTAAATTCCGAAACAGATCTTCTAGAACTCATTCATATCGTTGCTCGAAGTGCATTATAAGACACCAAATCACAATTTAGTAAAAGCCATTCAACAGAGGTTATACAGTTTATGATAAGCCAGTGTTTGCTTTGAGATTAAAAAAAAAAACATATCTCACACATATAAAGTTATAAAGTGTGTACTTTACTGTGTACCAGAATCATTTGATGTGCTTGTAAAGGGTGTAGATTTTACAAGCCAATGCCAATGTCTCAGTGATTCTCATTCTACATTTTTAGAGTGGAGCCTGGGGAACTGAAGGCTAAATAGCAAACTAGGTGATTTTGATGCAGGCTGTCCAAGAAACAATCACTCTTTTAAAACAGTTTGTGTGTGTGTGTGTGTGTGCGCGCGCGCGCACGCACACGCGCGTGTGTATGAGTGTGTGTTGTGTGTGTGTGTTTTCTCTCTAAAACACAAGGGGTGCCTGAGTGGCTCAGTCGGTTGAGAGTCCAACTTCGGCTCAGGTCATGATCTCGTGGTTTGTGGGTTCAAGTGCTGGGTCGGGCTCTGTGCTGACAGCTAGCTCAGGGCCTGGAGCCTGTTTCAGATTCCGTATCTCCCTCTCTCGCTGACTCTCCCCTGCTCATGCTGTCTCTCTCTCTCAGAAATAAATAAAACATTAAAAAAATTTTTAAACCCAGAAGACATAATAGGTAAAATGGATCAAAAATAATTCAAGTAAACTTATTTCAAAACCCTATAAACATGTCGTCCTCTTGAAATGCCATATCAAATTATACGATAATAAAGGCCCTGAGGTGTTCTCATTAGAGAAATAAATTTATCTTTATTTAATGGCATGTTCCACAAACATATTTGTCAAGAAAGACATTTTAGCAGTTACAACTATGATTGCCTGTGTCAACATTGTTGATGTTCTTCCTGATCTTCTGTAATAGGCCGGTGCCCCATCCCCCAGATTCTGGGAGTGTTGACTACAAACACAGTTTCATGTTTCGAGAAGGCTCTTTTCCTAGAAATGCCTAGGAACTTGCAGTATATGGGGTCCAGCTCATACTAGTCTTGAGAGCCACTTGTGGTATTCCCAATTCAGCATCCAGTGATAGCAAGCATTGGTAGCTTGAACTTAGTCATAGCGGAGTATCTGTGTCATGAAAAGCAACAAAATCTCCAATCAGGGCTCTTTGCTTGAAAGCCAGTTATTAAACATTTATCTGAATATCACTAGTTATACCTACAGTCAGTGGCTGACTGATACAGGAAGGTGCAGAAGTCCTACTTTCTTGCCCAAGTTGTGGTGCCCTTCACACTGCACGGCTTCATGAGACATTAGGCTGAGACTCCAGGCAAAACCCCATCTTTGTTTTGCTCTATCCCCTGCCCTTTTCCTGTTTCCTCAGTCCCCTTTCTGCACAGGATTTTGCTGAGATCATTGCCTCAGTAAATCTCCTCCTCAGAAATCTCGATCTCAGGACTTGCTTCTAGAGAACTGACCTAAGACAGGCTCCTTTTGAAACTCCTGTTGCACAAAACACACTTTTAAGAAAAAGTAAAACAAGGGGCACCTGGGTGGCTCAGTCGGTTAAGCGTCCCACTTCGGCTATGGTCATGATCTCATGGTTCGTGGGTTCCAGCCCCGCGTCGGGCTCTGTGCTGACTGCCAGCTTAGAGCCTGGAGCCTGTTTCAGATTCTCTGTCTCCCTCTCTCTGACCCTCCCCTGCTCACATTGTCTCTCTTCGCTCTCGGAAATAAATAAAACATTTTAAAAAAAGAAAAAAAGAAAAAGTAAAACAAGAGAGTAGAGGTTCTCTCTGATACACCATCCTCTGAGTGGATAACTTACTTACATCACACCTTCATTGATTTGAATAATTGTGGAGCACCATGTGTATCCTGTTTGCCTGTGGATATTTTGAGAGTTGGAACTTTGCCTCATTCATTGTTAGTGTTTATCCTTTAAGGTCCTTATGAGTACTGTGAATACCAAAAGTGTTTTCTCAAACTGTTTTGACCGTGCCTGGCAGGGGCATCTTATTAGGCAGTATTGCATATTATTTTAGAGTGTAGGCTCTGGTTCATAAAACCTGAGTCCACATTCGATTTTATTATTTATTTGACCTGAGGCAAACAAGTTTGCCTGTTTGCAAAATAGATACTAATGTACTTACTGCAAATGTCTGTTGTGGGGATTTCTCTCCTTTGGAAAATGGAGTAAATGCATTCAGCTTAAATATTTTCATGAGTATTCAATGTAATACATAGTATTATAGTATTTAACTTGTACTAAGGCCTTTAATGTTTATTAAGCGTTATTACTGTCTAGCACCATGTCTGGCACATTGTAGGCATTAGGAAAGTTCTTTTGAAACAAATATTTTTGAAGATTTAGATAATAAAATAACTTCAAAATCTTTCATAAAGACAATAATTCACCTGATATTGAATTATTTTCCTTTTTTAAATAACCCAAAGGCCACCTCAAACCCTCTGTGGAAAAAGGCAGAGCAATGTGCAGTGAATGACAATAAACATATTTCTACAGGCAGTGTGGTTGGTGATTTAGTTGCTTTAAGAAATAGTGAAAAGCATGCAGACAGAATGCAAACACAGGAATTGATTCCTAAGGAAAATGGTATTTCCATGCAATAGTATCCTATAAAAAATGACCTTCATAGGTTTACTACGTCTATCAAAGAATGTAGAAACTTTTTTTTCTAACTTGTTGTATAATGCCAAGATATACCTATGGANAAAGGGCCCCCCCCCCCCCGCCCCCCACCCCCACTTAGGCACACAGACACAAACAAACACATACACATTTTTCTTATTATGTTCACAGACATTTTGAAATGCTTGAAGCCAGGTTGATATGTCAAGTCGAGTAGAGAAAGAATTTTCCCAAAGATCGAGAAACACAGCAATTTGTCTGTTGGATTAGGCAATCTCATCCCAAGAGGTATTTAGCAAAGCTACTTAAAATGGAGATACGAGTTGCTTTCTGTTACTTTTGAACAGAGCTTTTTATAGGTAATTGACAAAAGAGAAAGACAGAGTGAAAGAGAGAGAGAATGAATTATCCTATTCAGTCAGTGCTTTCAAGTTTCAACTTTCTTGCCAAAGAGAGCATACCAGGATGGTCTTGATTCCTGTGGGGGTGGTGTATATATTACTACAAGTTGAAAGACACTAAGAGGGAACCAGATTTCCCTCCTATCTTGCATTTCCCCAGCATTCCTCCAATCCTTAGTACCAAAATGCCCACTCTTTTAAAACTGTCTTCTGTCCTATGAATTTTGTAAATATAACCACCCTAGTTAATTCTACATTTGGATCCAAGCTAGTGATTGTGCAATTAACTATAGCTGCAACACTTTTATCCAGCAGTGACAGAAGATACTTCATTCCCATCTTCCTCTTGTAGGTGGACTTACAGAACATGTTTTGGATTGCACGTGTAATTTCCTCCTTTGTTCATTCAGAGTCTTGTCAGCTGGGTATAGACTGTGTCTTCAAGGCAGGTCCACAAAGGCATTTACATCATTTATTCAGATGTCATTTCTCTCTCTCCTTTTCTCTCCTCTGTATCCCTTACAATGATTCTCTCAGCGGTAACTACTAAATTGTCTTACCATAGTCAAGTCACCTGAACTTTCTACATTTATTTCTTCATCTGAAACAATGAAGATAAAAGAGCATCCTTCTTATAAAAGGAAAGATTCTATGAGAGGACAAAGAAAATGCCCCATTCTGCTTGGTATGATGCGTCTTCTCCAACCTGGTCACTCAGCTTACTCACCAACATGCATGAGGTATGACATTTGTATTGAAACTGAAGGGAGAATTAAATTTGAGGGTCTGCCCTGCCAACTCAGAGATTATGCCTGATCAAAGCCACTACTCAATGAGCATCTACTTGAACACAGTAGTGTCCACGTATATTCATATTTAAATGAATTAAAGCCAATGTCATGTCTTCAACATGTCACAACTGAGGTAGAGCTTTGTTAGGTAAACCACATTATTTTGCTTCTAAAAATTAGACTCTGAATTCCAACTCAGATCTCTGTTTTGGTGCCAGTTATATATCGTTTTTGGTCAGACTGTGATTCCTGAGCTGCACAGTTGTCTCAAAATCTATCATTAGACGTGAATTTAAACAAAAATGTTCACCATTATTGAAGGACAGGAATATTTAACCTCAACCAGGAAAAATCCATTGTTTATTATATTCAGACTACTGGCTTCACTTTTTATTTATGTTTTGTTCCCAAAGGCAATGTCTTAACTCTGGTTGTCATCCCATGGATTAATAATTTTCATCAAGAAAAGAAAAGGGAAGTAATGGATTATGCTACCTAATTTATGTGTGCCTTTTTATTCACAAACTTTTTTTTTACCAGTGCATTTTTCTTCTCTCACTTTATCAAAGAAATAAAATGCAGAAAAACTTCAAGACACTTGACTAAATCATACAAAAAAGTAGAAGGCCTGGGACTTGATTCATGACCTACTCTTACTTCTTTGTGGTGATACTTGCATCATAGAATGTTGGTCTCAATTAGCCTGTAGTATTTTTCTGGGAAAAATAGTACTCAATGATCATGTCACCCTCATGGAATATATACAAACACACACACCTTACAGTTTATGCAGATTTTGTAAGCCTAAATGGTAAGAAAGTACTCTCCTTTGAAGAAGAAATTACGGAGTCACTAATTTAAAATTTTATGATTTGGTACCACTGCTATAATAATACTGAAAATTTCAGACTAACGAAAAATCATGAGGGCAACAATTGTGTCATTTTCAAGATAGTAGGCTATTTCAAAAGCCCCAAGTCACATGTACTTTACCTTTGATCAAAGAAATGTGAAAACAAGTTTCACCCTGCTATGCGCTGGTGTAACTCTCCTCTCTCTCTCAAGCTGCTCTCCCTCCTCTCTCAACTCCTTTTTATTTTAGAAACTAAACTCTCAGTGTCACTTAACATTCCTATAAACATGCATCTATATTTTTGTTTCAAGTCCTCTTCGCCTAGAATGCCACCACCTAACTACTTGTCTATACATTAAACAAATAATAGTTGTTTTAAGTAGGTTAGTTTTTAGATGTAATGTGAAAATAATTGAACTATAAATGTATTGAACAACAAAGAGATGCAGCATTATATATAATAAGAAGTCTGAAAGTAATTAGGATCCAGAGTTGGTTAAACTGTTTTGACTCAATGGGTATCATCAAGAACTCGGGTTCCTACTCCTTTACTTGGGAAGAATATTATGAGGCTAGCAAGGATGTTTTGTTGTTGTTGGTTTTTTGGTTTTGTTTATTTGTTTGTTTTTAAGATCCCAAGATTGAAGTCTCAGTTCCAAGTGCCATGTCACAAATGAGGAACTATTCCTTATTTAATGCCACATTTAAGGAGTAAGGGAAACCTTCCCCAGAAGGGTTAGGTTAGCTACTTCCCCCTTATCTACTTCTCAGTCATTTCTCAGTATCCAGAATCACGTTATATGTCAAGACCTAAATCTGTCATTGGTAAAGGAAATGGGTCCATCCTGATTGGCTTAGACAAATTCCTTTTTTCTCAGTTTTTAAAAATGTTTTATTTATTTCTCAAAGAGAGAGAGAGAGCAGGGGAGGGTCAGAGAGAGAGGGAGACACAGAATCTGAAGCAGGCTCCAGGCTCTGAGCTAGCTGTCAGTACAGAGTCTGACGTGGGGCTCAAACCCACCAACCGTGAGATCATGACCTGGGCCGAAGTTGGATGCTTAACTGACTGGACCACCCAGGCTCCCCGACAAATTCTAATTCACCAACTGAAGCTGGCGTTGTGGATGGAACTGCGTCTCCTGAAGAACTTGACTATGGTTAATTGAATCAATGGTAGTTCTTTAAACAAACAGAAGGATAGGGTAGAGTGAGCCATGTAGATAGCTCTTTGGGTAGGGAACCAAACTTCTTTGCAGTTACATTCTCCAAAATTAAGATATGAAATCTTCTGTGAAGTCTTCACTAGTCAGACTAGACAAGGTTAGTTATTTCCTCTTCTGTATGATATCTGAACTTTGCACATAAATTTACCATTGTGATTATCCTATTGCATTGCACAAAATAATGTTAAATGATGGTCTCTCCTACCAGTAGTGACTCCTTATGCCAAAATGTCTTTTATTCATATTCATAGTCATAGTACCTAACAATGACTGGCACATAATTGATTCTCAATGATTTTTTATTAAATATAATTGGAAAGTAAATTCTGTTCATAAATGTAACCATTTCTAAATTTAGTAAATCATTTATGATTACATTTTAAAAGAAAATTTCACTTTGCTTACAAAAAAGAGCCACTGCCATCCTAACACTAGAAATGATAGTTAAGAAGAAATTAGTCACATGGAAAAAGACTTACTAAAAAATAAAAAGAGAAAAATAAGATATAGATTAGAACCTATGCTGGATAGATGAATAAATATGTTATAAAGCAAGTATAACAAAATATTAATAATAGAATTCATGAGATAGGTATGTATTCACTATAAAAATTCCTTCAGCTTTTAAAAAAATTTTAAACTTAATTTTTTTAATGTTTATTATTTATTTTTGAGAGAGAAAGCCCCAGAGCATGAGCAGGGGAGGGGCAGACAGAGGGAGACACAGAATCTGAAGCAGGCTCTAGGCTGAGAACTCTCAGTACAGAGCCTGACGTGTGGCTTGAACCCACGAACCGTGAGGTCATGATCTGAGCCAAAAGTTGGACACATAACCAACTGAGCCACCCAGGCACCTCATGTTCATCTTTTTTAAAAATACATATATATATATTTGAGATTTTTCATAATAAAATCTTGGAAAGTAAGCATTTCAAACTTCCTTGGTTATAATTTCATTAACTATTTTGGGAACATGAGAATGTAAAGCAAGAAATTGTGGAAAAATAAACAGGGTGATGAGATTGTGAAGTTCTAGTTTTTTCTTTTCCTTTTTTCTTTTCCTTTAAATGATTGTTATTATGTGGCTTGGGTGAGGCAGTTTCATACTGCAGAAATATCCACACTGAGTGTTATTATAGTGGAGTCAGGAAATATAAAATATTCTTGGTTTAAAAACTAATTTATACAGAGAAAATTATTTAGGAAAGTGTATTTAGCAATAAATAATAAGCTAATACATTAGTTAGCCATATCAAAAAATTTCAAATTACATTTATAAACTAAGACCTAACATCTGAGTTTAATCATTTTTGTAATAAAAGGTATAATATGAAAAAATATAGAAATAAAATGGAAGTGGGAGATGTTCATTACTTCTCTTGTCCTAATTCAGTTTTTACTATATAAAAGACTCTAGGAATGTTGGTTTAATAAACATTTATTGATCAGGTAGTGTATTCCAGCCACTCTGCCCTTCAAACTTTGAAATGTGTCTAAAATTCTCCATCTGTAGGTAACCAAGGGAAGAATAAAATTATTCAATAAGGCTGAGCATGTAAAGTTTCTTCTATTATTATTTTTTTGTCATTTCTAATATTAGACTGACATCCAGCCAGTATCAATTCTGTTTAATTCCCTCCAGTCTATTTATCCACTGATGGCACATATAACTTTGCTCCTAGGAGCCAAGTACAGAATTTACTGACACTTGGAAGCAGGTGTGTCCAGCTAATGGAGTCTCCCTTCTGCTGACCATAACCTCTCCCATATGAAGGCCATATTTCTGCAGCTGAGATTCACCTCTGATGTGAACCAAAAGAACAAAGCCCCTTCTGGTAGAGGAAATGAGATTGATAATGGGGAAGTGATCTCACTGTAAAATTAGTGCCACAATTAACAGATGAATGACAGTTATGTAGGATTTGGCTTTCTGAGGAACAGTGCAGAGGGGAGATTAGTAAATTCCATCAAGCCTGTTCCTAAAACAAAGTACATTTTGCTTACATTTGAAGTGTTTTTTTCTTTTGGATATGTATGTCTTTCCATTTGTGTGTTTGTGATTATAAATATTAACTTCTAAAGACATACCTATAAGCATATTTGGGAGGAGGGAAGGCTGCAATGCTGCTAATGAACATGATGATTGCATCAGTTTCCTATTACTTCTGTAAGGAAATACCACAAGCAGCACACATTTATTATGCTATGGTTCTGCAAATCACAAGAATGAAATGGGTCTCAGGCTAAAATCAAGGTCTCTGCAGATTGTGTTCTTTCTGGGAGCTATAGAGCAAAGTATTTTTCCTAGTCTTTTCCAGCTTCTAGAGGATGCCTAACTACCTAGGCTCCTGGTCTCCTTTCTGTCCTCAAAGTCAACAGTGGCTCACATTATATCACTCTGACACTCTTTCACTTTTAAAGAACCATTGTGATTACAGCCCATCAGATAATCCAGCACTATTTTTTTCTTAAAATTTTTTTATGTTTTTTTTTTAAATTTATTTCTAGGAGAGAGAGAGACAGCGTGAGCAGGGGAGGGTCAGAGAGAGAGAGGGAGTCACAGACTGAAACAGGCTCCAGGCTCTGAGCTGGCAGTCAGCACAGAGCCCGACGTGGGGCTCGAACCCACGAACGAGATCATGACCTAAGGGAAAGTCGGATGCTCAACCGTCTAAGCCACCCAGGCGCCCCCAGCACTATTTTTTTTTAAAATTCAATGTTAGCTGATTAGCAACCTAATTACTACTATTCCATGTAACACATGTATTCTCACTTTCCAGGGCTTTGGACATAGACATGGGTGAAGATGTTTATTCTCTTGACCATAGTGATTGATACAGATTACTCATTTCCGTCTTCCTTGTCTCTGTTTCTCATTGGGGGCTGAGATTTGGTGAACATATTATGTATTAGTCACTTTACTGAATGTTGGACCTATTGTCACTTGTTTATTGTATTTTTCTCATAAGATAAATGACTTCAAAATATCATTTTCCCCGTTAATACCTGAGGAAACTGGGATCTAAAGGACTAAAATGTTTACAGGAGGAAGATGGCAATTTTTATCTAAATTTGTCTACCTTTGAAACCATCCCCTATGCTTGAATCATTACTTTAAAACCAATTAACCTTTAGGAAAAAAATTGATTTCTCAAATTATTTTAACTCAGAGATTTGGAAGAAATGAAGAAATAGTGTAAATAATTTTGAACATTCTCAACTATCATAGAGAAATTAGATCCTTGGAAAACATTCTATGAAAAATGCAGTCTCTTATCAGTTAAAGCCAAGTTTTGTCTCCTTAAATTCTAGTCCTCAGAGGAGACGGCCAGAATTGGGCAAATACCCCAATTATTAATTCACTAATTCATTCAACAGTATGTTTTAAGCCTTCCCTATATGCCAAACAAAGCATCTGTGTGTAGGGACACAATGGTGGGTCAAAAGTGTCCTGGCTTCTGTCTTTATAGATCCTGTAATTACATTGGGAAAGCACAAATTAACCAAATAGCCAAATAAATAGGTATTAACTTGTGACCCTGCTCAGGGCCAAAAAAGGGCTAGATTTGAAAGCACAGTAGGGATGGATCAGTTTGGAGGTGGGTTGGTAGAAGACGTTACTGAAATGGAATTAGAATAGGTAGGAGTTAACCAGGCTATGATGGGAAGGTGGAGCTTTCCACTTGAGAGAAGAGAGTGGGCAAAAGGCCGGTGAGGGTGAGGGACTTGGGGATTCCCAGACGGGAAGATCAGTGTGGATGGAGAACATTAACAAAGGGAGAGAATTAGTGCAAGGTGAGCTGGGAAAGGTAGGCACAAGGTGTGCCATGCAGGGTACAGCACTGTTACCTCCCTGGAGAACATTGAGCCCTAGGCATGCAGGTTTGTGGAGGGTGATGCACATCTTATCACAAAACAAAGCTTCTGAGGAAGGTCTAGATTGCTCTCTATGCCAGGTGAGACACGTCCTTTTCCTAGAAACCATTTGGCATATGAATCTGGCAGATTCAGAGAAAATCTCTAATCATTTTAGATCATTTTGTTAAGTTAGATCTTGAAAACATATGCTCTATCCCATGATGCTGAGTTCAGTGTTTGACATTGTCATTCCCCAGGGAGAAGAGGCCTCCAGGGCCATCAGAAGAGGCCATATTAATCACATAGGTAATTTACAGCTGTTGTAACATTATGGAACCCCAGAGCCTTACAGAGTTAGCTTTCACCACATTTAAAGAGGAAAATGATGGTAATTAAAAATGGCATTTCTAATTAGTGAGAGGTTAATTAGTGAGAGGCTGGAAGGGACTGAGGAGCACTGGTCTCCCATTCCCCAAGCCTCTGCTCCCTTACCATTGGCTGCAGTGTTCTCTACTTTTATCTTGCCTATATGGTAGCTGTGAGACTTGGACAAGTTTTTTCAATGTGTTTGGCCACAGTATAACTTCTGATGAGCACAGCAGGTGATAAAGTCCTAAAATGTGTCTCAGCGTTAGGCATGAAACAGAGAGGAGAATATGGACGAGCTATATGGACAACCCTGATTCAACACGTTTGCAAGACCCAGCAAAGTAAGAGAAACAGGCCTCTTAGGATCCCAAACTACCCAGGCACTTGACTGCAGTGAGAATGTCCCAGCCTCTCTCACAACCTCTTTATTCTTATTTTACATTTTAAACTAATGTGATGATTTTAAATAAGTGACACCAGGTTATTAAGGGGGAGAAATGAATACAAGCAGCTATTCTCACAGTAGAGAGGAGAATTGAAAGACAAAAACCATGAATAATACACTCAAAAAATGATAACTGAAAGTAAAATTTTTCAAAAAGTGATTTAAAAGCAACAATTAACTGGTAAGAATGTGAGACTATATTCCTATTCCAGTATATAATAAGTAGCTATGCATATCTCTTTTTGGTACCTAGCTTAAAATAATAAACACCTTTAATTTGTCTTTTCAAGATGATTCAGGATTATTAAAGTTATTTTCATCTAGTTAATTAGACTGAAACTTTTTTCAATAATGTTTCATACACTTGACTGTCTTCTTAGCCACCACCAATTTAACACAGTGAAGGAGTATGAGTGTGTGTTCATGTCTGTGCAATGCAACATAACATTTTCCCCCTTCTAATTATAAAAAATTAGTCATAATAAAAGACTAATCCCCATGACCCCTTTCCATGAGTAAAATTTAGGTAGCATCAATTGTTTTATACCATGTGAGGCGTCTTTATATTCTCCAAACAATACACTTTGCAAATTCAATAAACCATAGTGTTAAAGGTCAATTAACATTTGTTTTTTTAGAAGATTTTTTTTTTTTCTTTTTTGCTACACAGAACTCTGTGGAAGTAACTCAGAAACCAATAGGGAAGTTTGGTGGGGACAGAGGAAGCATCCTCTACTCATGAACTAAAATATTTCTATTTGCATCTGTTTATATAAAGGCCTTCTATTTAAGGTCTGAGGAAAGAGTTCAGATAATTGTTTTAAAAGTAGTTGAGGGGCACCTGGGTGGCTCCGTCAATTGGCCATGGAACTTTGGCTCAAGTCATGATCTCATGATTTGTGGGTTTGAGCCCTGCATCGGGCTCTGTGCTGACAGCCTGGAGCCTGCTTCAGATTCCATGCCTCACTCTCTCTCTGCCTCTCTCCCCTTCATGTTCTATCTCTATCTCTCTCAAAAATAAATAAAATTTTTAAAAAATAAAAGTAAAAGTAGTTGAGCTTAAGAGAAGGAGAATTTATCACAGATTAAGGATTTACTTTGTGTCAAGCTACTTTTTATCCATTATCTTAGGTAACCATTACCACAATCTTGCCAGTAATAACAACCTATTTCAGATGAATAAACTGAGGCAGAGATTAAAAATTTTGTTGTAAATCAGGCCACTCTGTCAGGTTAAGCCAGAAGAAAAATCTATGAATTATGTGCTGGAGAACCAAAGGCATTCTTAAGTACTAAGTTTACTAACACCTTCACATATATTTTAAAAAGATAAACTTATTTGTCCTCAGATTGTCAACCTTCCTAATTTTCCATTTCCCATGTTTTTGCTGAGTGCAAAAGTTATTTTTGACTCTGGTGTTTTTATAAGACTCTTATTTGAGGTTTAATGCCTTTGTGCCTTTGTAAATTGTCATCAGAAGAGTGGTAGAGACCCACTACAGATTCTTTAGCCCTTGCAAAGAAGAGTAACAGTTATTTTTTTCACTTCTGAAGATGATCCTATAACTACATAGATTATTAACCATTAGTAATTCTTGTGTTTTTTTCTAATTTTAATTCCAGTGTAGTTAACATACAGTGTTATATTAGTTCAAAACATTAGTGATTCTACTGATTTCTACTTGCTGTCATAATAAATTACCACAGACTTGGTGACTTATAACAATACAACACAAATGTACAATCCCAGAATTCTGTAAATCAGAAGGCTGAAGCCTAGTGAGTCTCATCAGTCTAGAATCAAAGTGATGGCCTGTGTTCCCTTCCCTTTTCTCAACAGGAGGATCTGTTTTCTTATTTTTTCCTCCTTCCAGAGGCTGTCTACATTCCTGTGCTCCTGGGCCTGTTGCCCCATATTCAGAGCCAGCAAATGCTGCATCTCTGACTTTTCTTCTTTAATCTTACCTTCCTCTAAGCATGGCCTATAGAAGATTCTTTGCTTTTAAGGATTGGTGATTAGACTAGGCTCACCTGAACCACCGAAGATACTCTCAATTCAAAGGGATCCTACAAAGTCCCTTTTGCTTTCATGAGTTCTGGGGATTAGAATTTGGACATCTTGGTGGGCTTATTATTCTGCTTTCTGAAGTTAGGGTGGCTGCGTCAGATAAGTGTGTTCATCTGCTCCCAGTATACCAGGATAACCATGAGTAAATCCATGAAGACATGAATTTTACCATAAACCAAGTGAGAAGGAGTCAGGTGATTTCAAATTCACGTAGTGGTTTCATCATGCTATCAAAAACCCGGATCCTTCTATCATGTTACTGTGCCATGCTCAATTGTGACTGTCATGCTTAGGCTTTTACCTAGAGGTCACAAAGAGACTGCCTCACTTACAACATCACTTTCTGAGACAAATGTGTTCGAAGCAGGAAGAAAGGAGAAGAGTTTTCATAGGTGGTCTTTTCTTTTCTTTTTTTTAAAATTTTTTAATGTTTATTCATTTTTTTCAGAGAGATAGAAACAGGTGAGAGGGTGAAGAGCAGAGAAAAGGGAGACAAAGAATCCAAAGCAGGCTCCAGGCTCTCATTGTCAGCACAGAGCCCAACACAAGGCTCCAACCCAAGGACCTCAGGATGATGACTTGAGCTAAATCATACACTTAACTGACTGAGCCGTCCAGGCGCCCCATAGGTGATCTTTTCTTATGCATGTGTTTTTGTTGTCAAAATGAAAGAAAAAATTGTCTCATAAATCCTCACGGAAGACATTACCTTTTTCATATTGACCCAAACTATATAATTAGGCAGCACTTACCTGCAAGACAAAAAAGTTAAAGGAAACTAAAATTAGCATCTTATACCAATCATGATTCATACCTATTTACCTAGAAAGTTTTTCTAATGGTTCCTGATTCACATCAGTTTCTGTTGGCAAGAAATAAGGAGGGAAATGATTGTTGAGTGGGCAGCCAACATGATCTACACAAGGGTAGATCTAATATTCTCTATTAGACCTGTGTTTTTCAAGGTTACTGTGTCAACAAAGTGAGTATGTCTAAGTGACCTAGTATCAGTTATTGTGCAAGATGCAGGCATTCACTGCACAATTAATGCAATTCTGATTTACCCACTAATACAGTGTCCTATTGTTCTGGAAGAGTTAGCTGCAATAACATAAAATATTCCAACATAATGTTTTATCATATGATGTAGGGTAATGTCATGTTACAATAATGATTATTATAAAACTTATTAAACCATTTAATCATGTAGACATATATATAGATAGATAGATGATACACTAATATTTTCACCTTGCCCTCAGTCGTCCAATAAAGATCTCCATTTCTTACGTAATCAGCTCTCATGTAATTGAACTAAAGCTTGAAATAAATCTGATATATTCACTACATCTTAATAGACTCTTAAATTTTCTTAGGTACGATAGAAGAACTAGTTGTATCTGCTGTCCTAAATTAGTGAATTTCAGCATTCTAGAGGGAGACAGTCTAGATTTGAGGAGCTATGCAGTCAGAATGCCAGGCTCCAAGCCTTAGACCTACCACCTAATAACTGTCTTTACACCACCAACTGTTGTGTCTGAGTCTTAGCTCTTCAGCTATGAGTTAGGAATAATAATAATAATACTTAGTCTGAATTTATGCTGGCTAAATGAAAAAATCTTCACTGCTCTTGGTAGAATGAGTGTCTTTTTAAAAAGTGGGATCTCATTGTATATTCATTGTATTTCTCAGAATATAACATAATTGGGGCATCTGAGTGGCTAACTCGGTTAAGTGACTGACTTCGGCTCAGGTCATAATCTCACAGTTTATGGATTCGAGCTGACTTCGGGCTCTGTGCTGACAGCTCAGAGCCTGGAGGCTGCTTCAGATTCTGTGTCTCCTTCTCTCTCTGTCTTTCCCCAAGTTGTGTTCTGTTTCTGTCTCTTTCTGTCAAAAATAAACATGAATTTAAAAAAAAAAAGAATATAACATAATTATAATTACAAGGTGATCACCAATGGGTGTTGGGAGGCAAGAAGCACTAAAGTGATTTTGACCAAAGCCTTGAGATTAGATTGCTATCGATTCTATCACTCACTCTGTTTCTTTATTAACTCATCGCTTTCATTAATTTATTCAAATTTGCAAGCCTCAGTTTTCACATTGTCAAAATGGGTATAATGACCATACTGAATTCCCAAGATTATCGTATTCAGTGAGTCCTTTTATGTAGTGTGCTTATTTAATGGCTCCTATAGAAAAATCACTCAGTAAGTATTAGGTGTGATTATTCATATTAATGAAGGATAGAGATTATAGAGAACATTTCATTTGAGAGAATCATCAATGAGTTGTCTCCTTTTCCAAGCCAGGTAGAGGAATCTTCTGAGAACAGCTTAGAGAGGTGGAGTTTGGGAGGTAGGTTATGTCATCTTAAACATCTATGCAAAAAAAATGCTGACTGTGAGAATACGTCCTAGTAGTAACAGTAGAATGAAGAGATGTGGGATCCAAGGAGGGTGAGCTCCCCAATGAACATTGCTTCACTCCAGGTGGGTGTTGAATGAGCCAAATGTGTCTCACCATGAAATGGACTGAACCCAAGCAGACTGTTGGATAAGGCACTGACTGAGCATGGGGGTTGATCTGTGGGACTGACGAACATCCATCCAAGGAATAGCAACTGTCATTCTGCACACAGGCTAGAGAAATGCTCAGGAACCCTCAAAATAGTTCACCTTAGAAATAACCAGTGTCAGGATGTTTGCCAAATTTAGAATTTACAATGTAAATTATAACTGCTTTTATAGAAATGTGTTGACCCTTCTTCTGTCTCTCCGCTCTAGCCTAGCTAGAAGTGGTTAGCTGCAGCAAAGTAGGGCTGGGAGGAGGGTGTTGAATTAAAAAATAAGTTGGANGGGGGAAAGGGAGAGAGGCAAACCGTGAGAGACTCTTGAATGCTAACAAAAACTGAGGACTGATGGATGTGGGGGGGAGGGGGGGATGGGCATAGAGGAGGACACTTATGGGGATGAGCACTGAGTGTTATGTGGAAACTAATTTGACAATAAACTATTTGTAAAAAAAAAAAATAAGTTGGAAAAAAAGAAGTTTTAAAAAAAGAGACAGAAAAAGAAAACCATGAAAACCTACTTTGGTACTCTTAGCCTCCTCCTTGATTAGCAGACTCTGTTTGACATTGGATTTGGAAAAGTAGAAAAAAATAAGCTGGGAATTCAACTTGATATTGTGAAATCTTGATTTTGAACATAATAGCAAAATATGCATTTGTAAAATATTGACTATGCCAATTTAGAGTAGTCAACAAAGTAGGTCAATAAAGCATCTATATGGGTGCCCTTGGTCAGCCGGGTTGCAACTTCTGAATTAATATTTTATGTTTTGTGTTGACTTCCAGTGCTAAGGTACATAAGCCCTTCTTTGTTTGCAAACTCTTGGTTGAACCAGTGACTTTCTGATTATGGGAAGCTCTAATGCTGGTAAATAGAAAGGAAGAACACAAGGGTTATGTTCCCTTCTCTGCTATATTATCCTAGGTATTCTGAATTATTCTCCAAAATGAAAACCAGTTCTAAATTTTAACAGGTGGTAGAACTATTTGCCTGATTTATCTTTTAAAAATTGCAGTGGAAGTTTTACACTTTCCCAGAACCATTTTACTTTCCCCTTGGGTGCCAACACAAAGTGTCCTTTAGATATATAAATTTGATGAACTGGTTGAATAGAACATTTCTTTCTCCATAAAATAATGGCTTCTTTATTAACCATTAAGCCTCCAGGCAAGTAACAGATATTCATTTCTTTAATGTGGGGCTTCCCTATGGCAGATTGATGTCAAGCATCAAACATTCATTGTGAACAAACTCCTCATGATGGAGAAGTCAGATGCCTGGTGATGATGTAATTCCTACCTTTTTTTCTTTGGACTGGTTTGAAACCAGGACCATTTCCATTTGTAAGGGGAGAGACAAGTAAGGACATTTGCCATAATCATAAACTTTCCTTGATGTTATCACAGAACAAAAACCAAAGCTAAAAAAAGGCTGGCTTAGGAGTGTGTTAGTTTTGAGTTTGGATGCTGTATTTTTCACCGAAAAGCTGTGTGACTCCTACAAAGTGAATTACCTTCTATTAGTTTGGGGCTCTGAATTTATATAAGATAATTTTTTTTTAAATGGTGGCCACGTTTTAGTCACTGACATATGTTATTTTGTGAGTTTCTTTTCTTTTAAATTTAACTTTCAATATATCAAGATAGAGGCATCAGACTCAAGAAATTCAAATAAATAAAATGAAATAAACACAATTTCTAAACATTTTTGAAATAATAGTTTCCTCAAATTATTAGTTTCCTTATTGCTCCTTCTTGAGTTTCACCTTTGCCAAGACCCCTTTATTCTTAAAATGTGAAGAAAATACACAGGATATATCACAGCATAGCAGGATGAATATGAGCTCTGTGTTTGTAGTCAGTGTAACCAAGAACACATAAGTTGTACTGAAACTCATGGAGTCTTGATTTATAGCATTAAAGTAAATATACCAAATAATATTTTTATAAGGATATGATATAATAAGAACAGGGGGCCCAGTGTACAGAAACACTCAGTGATAATAACATCCATTTGTTAAATGCTTGTAGTATTGTTAAAAGCTGTGGACATTATAAATGGGTATTCATTTTAGTAACTGATGATTAGAAGTTCAAAGTAAAGTAATATTAAGGTGGAGAGTTATAGTACAACAAGCTGAAGCTTTGGTTTCAGAGTAACTTTCTTTACTTTCATTTTCCATTTGCTCCCTCACTTTGAGTCCCCATTTCCTTGTCTGCCAAAGAGTACAGTACAGATCTACTAGTTAGCAGACAAAAATATCACATAAGATTTAATAATAAACATTCAAGATACGCATTTTAATAAAATGATTGCTAATGTAATATATTATTTCATATATTCATGACATAAAGTAACAACTCTTTTATTTTTCTAGTAAATGGAACTCCTAATCCCTTATTAGAAAGAAATCCAGTTACCATCTTTTGAGATTGCTCTCCTTCAAACTGTCCCTAAACCCTCAAGGTTTGCTCTGTTCAAAGTTAGATTCCATTCTATTCCAATAGCCAGTTAGAAAACCCAAGACTGTTCAGTTAATTACTGTCAACATTGTTTGCTGTTACATGGGGTCACAATTGAATGATGGTTCTGCACACTCTGATAGATGATGTTTATCTATTTGCTGGCCCACATCCCTGTGCAGACCATGATGAATTCCCTAGAGAAGACGGTAACATGCCCTCAGTACTAGGTTGGGCCAAATGTTTCCCAAAACACTTGGCATGCCAAGGTTATAGCTCTCAGCAACCCTTTTTTTTGTTGTTCATATAAATAGCAAGCCTTCAGAACCCCTAGGTCAAGGAAAAAACTACGTCATCTTGTTCTTTCCAGTGACTTTTCCCTTCCAAGGAATAAGAGAAACACTCAAAACACAACAGAATTTAGTATATCATCCTCCCAAACAATGGCACTCTAATTGTTTTAGTTTTACCTTAGTGGGAAAGAAAAGACAAAGGAAAAACAACTGCTTCAGTTGAAATATTGACATATGCTGTCTACTGTTATGTGAATAAAAAACTGTCATGTTAGGCAACCCACAGAAGGTCATCTGGCTTACCCTTTGGTTAGGAAGCCACTCTGTGAAAATGAGAAAACATTACAGCAATGCACACATAAGATTTTAAAACATGGTCATTTCTTACCTCAGAGAATGGAGGTCAGTACATGAGTATTGTGTATGCCTCCTTTTCTGAAGATGATATTGCACAGTGATTAAGAATATTCACTTCTATCTTTGAAGTCAGTTCTATTAAATTAATTCTGGGTGATCAAGATGGCGACAAAAGCAAAGTCCCAAATATCATGATCTAGAGACTAAATTACACCGTATCTTCAGTGGAGAACCAATGAAAAAAATTTAAATTTATTTCTGAGAGAGAGAGAGAGACAGCATGAGCAGGGGAGGATCAGAGAGAGAGGGAGATACAGAATCTGAAACAAACTCCAGGCTCTCAGCTGTCAGCACAGAGCCTGATGTGGGGCTTGAACCCACGAACCATGAGATCATGGCCTGAGCTGAAGTTGGACCCTTAACTGACTGAGCCACCCAGGTGCACCCCAATGAAATATTTTAAGTTGGGAAAGTACATAACAGGATTTGTGCTTTAGAAAACTCAGTCTGGAAGTTGAATAGAAAACAATAGCTCAGTTAAGAGGCTCTTTCTTTCAGGTCAGACATCTGGATATCATTAAACAGATCTCTTATTTCTTAATAGGAAGATAGAGAAATTTGAAGTCATATGGGAGGAAATTTGAACTGTCTAGTATAACCTTAAATACTATAACCAAAATCATAGATGGGATTTGAGGTATTCAAATATCAATCCAGAAGTATTGATGGAGTATGGAGGGATTCTAGTCTTCATAAACATGATATTTTTTTTTATCAATTTCATTACTTAGGAATTTATTTTAAGAAATTACTCTGAATGTGGATGAGTGTTTCTCTACAAGAAACACTGGCAATTTCAAGGTTGATTTTCTTCACCTACTTATCAGGATGTTGAGAGGGATAACTTATCTTCCCAAATCCCAGTCTCCACACACACACACACACAAAATCAATTGCATTTGACTTCTTCTTGACTTGAAGAATACTGGGTTTTTATTTTCACATGTACAATTGTTGCTATCTTACCGCTGTCACTGGCAATTTTTCTTCTATAGCCAATTGTGAAAATTTTCAGAAGGATCAATAAGGCATTATAATGTTGATAATTTAGATTTTTTTCAGTAAGAATTACAGTGGTACTTACTTTACAATGATACGTAACTCATTCTTTGGTATTTAGAAGAAAAAGAGATAACACATGTACAAACATTGCTATACGTTTCGTGCTTTGATTTTGTAGGAACTTTGAGATATAGTTCAAACAGGCATTTATGCTGTAATTAAATAAGTCTAAATATCAATGTCATTCTTTCTCACTTAACAACGAAATCGAACTTTGAAGAAGGCAAATGACATCATTCAAGAGGATTGTGAGATTCATATGGCTCTAGTTATAGATAGAAAGATTGCAGCCAGGAAGACGAAATATGGGCTTTAGTCGGGAGAGAATACAAAACCACTGGCTTCCAGTCCAGTGCTCCTTGCAGTCTATTCCAAAATTTTACAAAACTTCTGAAGCTTTTGCTGAAGAAACCAGAGATAAGAGCACATTGAAGGTAACTACCCCCATAACCACAAGCACTATGTTAATGGGCCAACTTTACATAGTTTATGATCATTTTGTCTGAACAATCATTGTCTGTATCATCTTTTGGTAGAAATGCTTTCTAGGCATTCAATAATGTCTACATAATAAATAACCAATGAGAGAAAATAATAATTAATAAAATAATATATGAGACTTTACTGTAATAATCTGACTTGGCCTACAGATAATGTGTAACTGTGGGAATTCAATAAAAAACTTTTGAATGTCTTAACCCTAGATGTTTAAAAGAGAGGAAAAAAAGTAGTTATTAAGGCAGGTAATCTTAGTAGTCACACTTTTAAAATATTGGTTACCTGTATCCATTGTATCTTTCAGATAAATTATTTAAATCACTTTGAAAAGACTCAAAATAAAATTCATAATGTCACTTACTGGAGAATTGTATCATTTTTTAGATTAATCTGGGAAGAATTGGCATGTTTATAACATATTGTTTCATATTTAGAATCCTGCAGAGTCTCTCCAATTAATAAAATTGACCTTTTATATTGCTCTATAAAGTCATACTTTTTAGAACCAGATCATTAATTTTAATGAAGCTTATTGCTAAACTTACACTTTGAGGTTTATAGATTTTGTATGTCTGAGGGAAATATTATTATTATATAATCTCTGTTTATTTTCACATGTAAAAATGTTATATTTTAAAGCAAACTTTCTTATTAGTTTAATATTCTTTTCCTAGCAGAATATCTGTATTTATCTGGTAGACAGTCATATCATTAGCAAGCCACATAAATATTGTTTCTGTCATTCTAATATTTACATTAGTTCTCATTTGGTTACTGTGGAACAGCTCATAAGCTCTGCTTCTCAAAGAAGCCATTCCTTTTTAATGATTCCAAAGCAACCATCCTGAAAAAGAAGTTTGTGTGTGTGCCTGTGTGTGGGTGTGGGTGTGAATGTGTTTAATCCAAAGGCTTCTCAATCAAGTGAATATTGATAAGACTTTTACTACATTAAGCTTATCACCTGTTGAAAATCTAACCATAGTGTAAGAGTTTATCCAGCTACTGAAGCATGATAATAAGGTAAATTATTTCCAAGGAGAGATAAATGTCCAAAGTAATTCCACTAAATGAAGAACACATGCAAATGTATCCATTCATTTGTTAAATATATCATTTATAAGCCAGGTACCTTGCAGGCAGTATTGCAGATATATGTTACGCAAAGACAAAAACAAACAAACAAAATCTTCACATAGCTTCAAGTTGTTCACACAAGTGACCTGTTAATATTCTCCTGGGAGAATGATCTCTAACAGGGTTTATCAACATAGTTGTAAAAAAGAATAACCCACATTGCTTTAAAATAATGTATATTGCATTCTGCTGGTTCTTGGGCCCTGATATGAGAAGATATGACTTCATTACTCTGAAATGGAGCCTGGATATCCTGAGATTAATTACCTTTTTAAAAAATTAATTAAATGTTTAGTTTTTGATTTTATGGAAAAATTGAGTGGAAAGTACAGAAAGTTCCCATCTACTCTTGACCCTACCACCCATCCAGATTCCTCTGGTTCATTACCTTTGGGAGGGGGGATGGGGGATGATCAAGGTAAATTAGAGCTTCTTGATTTAAATCTGAGCATTTCATTACATTACTTCCTTATGAAATGTAAGCATATAGAAAAAAGTTATGATTTTCAAAACCATTAGCATGCTCTCATATGTGAAACATCTTACAAGGCTAAAGAAAGAGTTAATCAAACTCTAGAATTCTCTTACTTCCTCTTCCCACGCATATTCGCATATCCAAAAGAAACTATGTCAAGATACTAGCAAGTGCTTAGAATTTAGAACATATAAATAAAGTTGTTGATTTTGCTGCTCTTTACTTTTCTAATTTTAAGAATCCCCATGCTGTTGAAAATACTTGTGGCACTTGGCACTTGTTAAAGTAAGGTACTTAATATTAAAATAGCCAGTAACTAGAGATTCTCAGGGAAGAAATGGTATTTAATATTCTATTTTGAATGATTTCTCCAAATTCCCCATCTTAGAAATATATATATATATATATTTACTTTTGATCCTATAACCATCATAGGAAGACAGTGAAAATGGTAACAATTGTATATAAATTTTATAATCAGTGTGAGGATATAAAAGTAATGAGCAGAGATAGTGAAAGATAGCATGTGACATTATCCCTATTGATTTTATAGGCACACAATCCTTACTATCTGTCCTGCCCAATTAACTAACATTCAAGTGGGGGTCAGAAGAGCTGCACCTGCTGTCTAGGGTTGTGTCTGTATTAGTTTCCTACGGCTGATGAACAAATTACAGAAAACTGAAAGGCTTGAAACTCAGGTAATTTATTCTTTCACCATTCTGGAGGCTGGAATTCTGATATCAAGTTGTCATCAGAGCTGTGCTTCCTCCAAAGGCTTGAGAGGAGACTCTTCCATGACTCTCTTTTAGCCTCTGTTGTTTGCCAGCAGTTCTTGGCAATCACCTCAGTTTCTGCCTCTACTGCAATATGATGTTCACTTTATGGGTATCTGTTTTCGTGTTTCTTCTCCTCTTCTGTTAAGGACACCAGTTTTTTGGGGATTAAGGGCCTATTTTATTCCAGTAGGACCTCATGTTAACTCACTGAATCTTTACAACCCTATTTCCAAATAAGAACATATACTGAGATCCCAGGAATAGTTTTGGGAGTATGCTTTCTAACTCCCTTTAGTGTGTTCAGATAAATCCCACAGTTTCATACATGGTTTTGGATAGAATGCTTGTGTCCTTCTTCACCCTGTCCCCCGGATTTATACATGGAATCCCGAAATCCCAATGTGCTAGTATTTGGGATGAAGCCTTCAGGTCATTGGAGTTAGATGAGATCATGAGGATGCAACTACAGGCAGGGAAGCAAGGACATGAGAGGACATGTAAGAAGGCATCCATCTTCTAGCCCATAGGGACCCTTTACCAGAAATTAACCTCCGGCAAAAACACTGATCTCAGACTTTCAGGCACTAGAATGGTGAGAAAATAAATTTTTGTTATTTAAACCACTCAGTCTATAGTATTTTGTTATGGGAATCTGAGCTAAGACTTATATTATCCATATTTTATATATGAGAAAACAGTATACCTATCTTTAGGATTATTGGGGAATACAAGAAATAAACATGCCTGTTAACCTGAATCTATAAAAATATTGGGGGTTTATTTTGTAACTACCTATAGCATGTGTCTTTGGCATTTGAAGATAAAGGAGGAGCCCCACACTTGAAGTTGTTGAAAGTTAACATTTATAAGCTTCCTAAACTTGTTTTCCCATATTAAAAAAGAAAGACTGTGAATTGCCCTAAAGAGTAGTGAGCATGACAAAGATGATATAGTACAAATTACCTGTCACATAGCAGGTGTTTTGTTGATGCCAATTTCCCCTCCTTCCTGAATATTAATATCAGTACAAATATTAATGTAGATTTTTTGTTTCAAATATAGTTTTTATAGTTGTATATCCATGTACACATCAAAATGCAACATGTTTATGGTCTTAGTTTTTGAATTGCAGAACACATTATCTAATGTGTAGTATCCCATTGCCAGTAGGTTTAATTAAATTCAAAGTGTTTACAATGGTATCTAAGATACACTATAATCTAACTGCAAGATAACTTTTAACCCTCATTTATTAAATTATTTCTCTCCACAAATCCTAAGACTCTTGTTATTTTCCAGCTCTTCTTATAACTCTCCATGTTCCATAACTTGTATTAGTCCTCCACTCTACCTGAAATGCTTCCCCTGGGTGAAATTTATAACATACACTGTAGAATTCAACACTGAGCAAGGAAACCATTGTTCCTTCCTGGAACCTTGGGAAACTAAGACAATTAAACAATACATTATAGTATAATATCATGAGACAGGATAGAAATGCAGTGTCCTGGGAATGAAAACAGGGCATCTAATCAAGGCTTCATGGAGACCATATTTGATCTCATGATCTCAAGAAGGCAGATATAGTGGGAGCTGGAAGAATGAAAATGATCTATACACAGAGTATACTTTGTATAAAGTTGTAGGTGAAGAGACAGTTGGACTTTCTCATAAAACTGAAAGAAGTTTTAAGGGTACCTGGGTCATTTGGTTAAGTGTCCAGCTTAGGCTCAGGTCATGGCTTCATGTTTCATGAATCTGAGTCCCATATCAAGCTCTCTGCTGTCAGCATAGAGCCATTTGAGATCCTCTGTCCCCTCTCTCCCTGCCCCTCCCCCACTCGTGCTTTCTCTCTCTCTCTCAAAACTAAATAAATATTAAGAAAAACTGAAAGAAGTTTCAGTTGGAGCATAGAGCTTGGGGTAGAAAAAGCAGAGTAGAAAAGATAAGACTGGAAAGCAAAAGAGCCACTAGCTTATAAAACGCGTGGAGTCAAATTACAGAGTTTACTACTCTGTATTCTAGATCAATAAGAAGCTATTTTTTTCTCTGATTAACTTTCATATAACATAGCCAGAGCCCTCCTTCTTGAGGCTGTAACTATTTAATACTCTTTCTCGCAGTCTTCTGCTCTCATTGATGTGCTCCCTTCTACACAATAAATACACGGTAGGTGGTATTACAGTATCAATGAATGACCGAGTTCTTACAAAAAAAACTAATCAACTCCATTTTCTTTTAGTCAGTCACTTGGTGAGCATTCTCCAAAGACTTAGGTGAGAAAAACCCAAAGTCAGCACATCCTCTCTGCAGTAAAAGAAGGAGAATGCTCTTTTAAAGCTTTGATGAGTGGTCAGATTGAATTGGCTTAATGCATTTGTCTGTCTTCTCATTGAAGAAAGGCACCTAAAGAGTTGAAACCCTCAACCATTCCAAGTAACAATTTAAGCCAGCTCTGTACACTTTTCAATTAAAATTCCCATTTAATAAATGGAAACACACTGAATGATTTGCAAGAAAGAAAATAAATATCTGTAATATGGATACCATTGAGTCAAGTCTGAAAAAATGGTGCTTGCATAAACAAGCTAATATCTCAATGGGACCCCAGCAATATTCCAAATGGAAAGACAAACCTAAATAAAGAAGAAAAAAATAGATAAAAGTTCGGTAAAAAGATAAAAAAAAAGCTAAACCAAATTAAAGAAAAAGATATGATTGAGGGTTTATGTTAGAATTAATAAAAGGAAAACACCAATATCCAAAGTTGTATATGCTATTATAAACTTCTTTATATCTGTGGTACTTAGATTTTGTTTGCTCACTATGCCTGCATTCTTCCTGAGATATTTTCCCTGAGTTCAGTTATATTGGAAAGTAAGATTATATTGCTATTGAGTTCATTTTCCTAGTATATAATACCAGACTGGGTTGCAATATCTGACAGATTTATGACTATTTGCTGAGACGTATTTTATAAAATGGCAGAATAGAAGGCATTTTTTTCAATCTGCTCTCTGTAGCAAACCTTCCATAGAAAAAAATAGTTTTTAAGGAGGAATATATTACAATCTTTTCAAAGTGTTTTTTGTCTATGGCAAAGTGTATTTCTGAATAATATGTTGTAAAATAATGTATTTCGGATGAAACACACAATTCATTGCTTATCCTATAGAGAAAGACTTCTTCCTGTCAACTGCCAAATGTGTGAGTTCATGGGTATATAAAAATAGAATGCACTTGGCAATGAAAGTTACAGGCTGATTGATGACACCCCATTGTCAAACAATTGATAGCTAGTGAGGAATTATAGTGACCTTGTAGTAGAGCACAAATAATTCAGCAGTCCCTGAAATATGTTAAGCAGACTAGTATCTTTCTTAGGGGTGCTCAGGTCACTTATGTGGGGGAAATGTCTCTCTTTAATTTCCTTAGGACAAACTGTAATCACCTCCAGGAAAGTAAAGGAGGGGGTAATTTCATGGATGGTTCCTTAGGTTACCTTTTAAAATATTCATCCATTAAGAATTATTAGATAAAGCCCAAATAATCCTATGAAACTAGTCAGAATAATATAGGAATTGAACTCATAATTTTAAAATTTTGTCTTCCTAATCAAAAAAATGGTGGTAATGAAGCACAATGAATTATACCAGCTGTGGTCTCAGCTAGACTTGAGAACAAATTGTTTGCCACTTAGGAGCTGAAGGAGCACAGGCACACTTAGTTTTCTCACTGAGAAGGCAATAAAAATGCATCTTTCACAGATTTATTGCTAGGATTGGACATAATCATGTGTATGTTTGTGTGGACATCAAAACTCATAGCCCTGGAATATGCTTAAGAGGTAGAAGCAACAGGGGCGCCTGGGTGGCTTAGTTGGTTAAGCGTCCGACTTTCACTTAGGTCATGATCTCGCGGTTCGTGGGTTCGAGCCCCGCGTCGGGCTCTGTGCTGACTGCCGGCTCAGAGCCTGGAGCCTGTTTCAATCTGTGACTCCCTCTCTCTCTGACCCTCCCCTGCTCACGCTGTCTCTCTCTCTCTCTTAGAAATAAAACATTAAAAAAAAAAAATTAAAAAAAAAAAGAGGTAGAAGCAACAGAACTCTGAGCCAAAAGTCGTAGGAATCAAGTGTGAGAGAGCCATTTGGAAATGTTCAAAGGCATAGAGTTTTACTATTTGTTGGTGCCATTAAGAATTTTATTCAAATTGGGGTGCCTGGGTGGCTCAGTCGGTTAAGCGCTGACTTGGCTCAGGTCACGCTCTCACAGGTTGTGAGTTCGAGCCCCGCGTGTGGCTCTGTGCTGACAGCTCGGAGCCTGGAGCCTGTTTCAGATTCTGTGTCTCCCTCTCTCTCTGCTCTTCCCATACTCATGCTCTGTCTCTCTTGCTCAATAACTAATAAACATTACAAAAAAGAATTTTTTCAAATAAAAAGAAAAAGGGTATTATTGACCATTTTAACCATATTTGATGAAGACTCCTGTTTGGTAAATGGTGAAATTAGAGATAGGTTTTTATGCATACATGGGAATTTATTATATAATGGATCCTATGTACATATGAGAAGCAAGTCAGAGATAAGAAGACAAATATGTGAGTCATCTGCATCTAGATGGGAATGGAAACCACAGGAGTCCTTAAAACCATTCTAGGTAAACGATAAGATACTCTGAGAGGTGAGTAGAGACAGGGGATCAATGAAGGAAGCTAAGTGGGTCTGAAAGCTGATCATTTGTATTTGAAGGTACCTTGTCCTCATCAGTGCTTAGCAGCCCTTTGATAATCTTTTTCATAGACAGATGGTACTGATACATGGAATATTACAACATGGTTATTCAGAAAAGGCAGAAGAGAAGAGTAGAAGCTGGCCAAGCCACCCAGTTACTCTCAACCAAAGCAAGCCACTAGTAAGGAATGAGGATGCCACCCACAAAATTAACAGAAATTATACAAAAAAAGATTTTACCTTGAAACAACATGATTTGTTCTTGTAAATCAGCTGTCTCTCAAATATACTGAGAAATTTAATTTTTGAGTGTTCACTTTGGACAGTGGAAGGCAATTATTACATTCTTGAGAAACTACCTTTAAGAAGCTGTCACTGAAATAGACTGTACAATTAGAAAACCAATTGATCACACCAAGCTTGGCAGTAAGAGAAGAAAAAGAAAGCCTAAGTTGGAGCTCAATGCAGAACTTTTGGGGGCCTTCAGGCCAATATGGCCCCTATGATTCATGATATGGAATTAGAAGAAAACTATTTTAGTACTAGTCTTTGGATCAATTTTATGGAAGGTGTTTATTAAGTACCTACAATATGACAAGAACTCTGCCAGATTTTGAAAATACAGAGATTAATAAGATTCTCTAAAAACTAAAAAAGAAATGAAAAATATTAAAGAGTCTGTAAAAGAAACTCAGGTGATTTCAACAAGCACAACAATTTTATCTTTTTAAGGAATGTTGTACAATCTGTCTGAATGTATCTGAGCACGAGGCAGCTCTGTAAGACCTATGAGATTTCTATTGTTCTCTGATGTCCCCTCATTTAGAAAATGATGTGTACAATGTATACTTTCCCTAAAACTAAACAAAGATCAACACATACTCTGGCAGCAACACTACCACTGAGGAAATTGAAAGGTAAAAGGCATTTTGCCATAAGAATGTTTGCTGAAAAAATAAATCCAATTGACATCTTGAAAGTGCTCTTCAGAGAAAATAGTTTACTTTTTTTTTTCTACGTCGTTTGCTATCTCTTTCATGGATAAAATCATATATTTTCTTCATTTTTCCAGTAAATTTTTTCAAGAATCCTTCCAAATGTTCTGCTTCTGTAAAAACAAAGTATAGCCAGTGACTGTTTCATAGACGACCATAAGTTTATTTTACTTTCACTGAAATCAGAAAAACATATCTTGCTGAACAGGCAATAACTAGGAGCTTAAGACCATGCACTAATTAATATAATAATTACAATAGTAGTAACATTTATTGAGCACTTGTACATCCCTGGACCTTTGCTCTGTGTTGTATGTGCAATGTCTCCTTGGGAGGTTGCTATAGGATTGAACAGGGATTCAATTACCATCCCCATTTCATAGGGAATATTGAGGCCAAGAGTAAATACATGAGTTTCCTGTAAAATTTTAGCTTGTGAATGAGAGGTATGGGACTTTCGCCAGATTCAAAACTCCTCTCCATAGAATTATATCAACTCTTACTTGGAAATAATAATTATTCATTTCATTTTAATTCTTTATCAGAACTTTGTTTTTTGTTTATTGCTTGATTAATTATAACATGCACTTTCCTTTGGCTGCATATCCTGAAAGGCTAGTATTCACTAGAATACTTCTTTTTCCAATAAAATATTTTCCAAGCATTACCCTTTTGTTGTGCCAAATATTATTTTCATTTTTTTTCAAATATTTTATTGTCAAGTTGGTTTCCATATAACACCCAGTGCTCATCCCCACAAGTGCCCTCCTCCATGTCCATCACCCCCCTTCCCCCTCCCCCACCCCCATCAGGCCTCAGTTTGTTCTCAGCATTCAAGAGTCTCTCATGGTTTGCCTCCTTCCCTCTTCCCAACTATTTTCCCCCTTCTCCTCCCCCATGGTCCTCCGTTAAGTTCCTCCTAATCCACCATAAGGGCAAACATATGGTATCTGTCCTTCTCTGCCTGACTTATTTCACTCAGCATAACACCCCCAAGTTCCACCCATGTTGCTACACATGACCAGATTTCATTCTTTCTCATTGCCATGTAGTATTCCAACCAAACATTATTTTCATAGTCAACAGTTTACACAGAATGGGTCAGTAGCCCAAGGACTCTGAACCACCATTTCCTCATCTATAAAAACAAGTGGTGAACACAGTTCATCTCTGAGAGCTGTGACTAGGATTAAATGAGGTGACAAATGTAGAGCTCCTAGCACAGTGCCGGAGACTTTGTATATGCCCAGTAATGTTGGGTTTATTATTTTTTCATCTGCAAGGAGATAAAGGAAGGAGCAGTTAAGCAACTTAGTGTCAACTAATTGATTGGTTCCATGGCCACAGATTGATGAGTATTAAATATACATTCTCATGTCTCATGCTCACATTGACCAGTTGAGGTAGAAATGTAGCCCCCATTGGTGAGAAGCTGCTGTGATTTAGTGAGTTTATGCCCAAATGCCCTGACTAACGTATGCCAGAGCTGGAGTATGAATTTTAGTCTGACAAGCATACCAACTAGGATGTGTTCTGCAATAAGTAATAGAAAACCCAAATCAGTAGGCTTGACCATAAGGAAATGTACCAGTATACATCACTGGAATTCTAGACACACGTAAACTTTCACTGCTCAACTGGTCCAGGTGTTCTGGCACCTCTTATCTGCACATCTTGGTTACCTGCTTAGTATCAGTGCATGTTAGGTCAGGAAGTGTGTGACTATAGCCGTTCAAGGCTTCCTTCCTGGATGTCACAGTGTGCAAAAGGAGAGAACGTGCTTCTCTTAGCATTTGGGGCAGTATTTATGTAAATTATATTTTCTAGTTGCTTGTCTATTCTAGCACCATGACTATATCCAGGAAAATGGAATCTGTTGAAGAATTCAAGGCTTTGAAGGAAGCTTATGAAGGAATTCCCTATAAACAGCCACATAAGAAGAAGATAATTTGTCAGATATCAGTGTCGCTTTTCCAAGAAGTGTTGTTTAATATTCATTTTAAAATAGATTTTTAAATAGATTTTTAATAGCTCACTCAGTTTAGCATCTAACTCTTGATTTCAGCTCAGTTCATCCTCTCACACTTTGTGAGTTCAAGTCCCATGTCAGTCTTTGTACTTAACCTGTGGAGACTCCTTAGGGTTTTCTCTCTCTGCCCCTTCCCAGCTCAGTCTGTCTGTCTGTCCGTCTGTCTCTCTCTGTCTCTCCCCTGCAAAATAAACTTTAAAATGCATTTTAAATAAATAAGAAGCAACTAAATTAGTTTAGCAAATATTTAACCTTTGTCAGTCCTTGTGATAGATTTTTACATTAGAAAAGGACTACAAAAAGACATATCAGTATTTACAGAATAAAAGGATATATAATTTTTGAACTAGCTGGATGTTGTCTCCATTGCATGACTTCAGTGAAATGGCTCAACTTTTTTCAGCCTCTTTTTCCACATCTATAAAGTGGGTTTCTGTGGGGACTGATTCAGACAGTCAAAGGTACTTAGTAAATGTAGTTTATTATCAGGGAGCAAAAGTAGAATTTAGAAATAAAGAGAGAAGGTTTTATAATTTATTGGACTGGAATTAAATCCAAACTGTTACATACTGGCTGAATGGGCCTGCACATATCCCTAAACTTATCTATGTCATCTTGAAAGAAATTAAAAACAAAACAAGGGGCACCCGGGTGGCTCGGTTGGCTAAGCGTCGGATTTTGGCTCAGGTCATGATCTCGTGGTTTGTGGGTTCGAGCCCTGCTTTGGTCTCTGTGCTGACAGCTAGCTCAGAGCCTGGAGCCTGCTTCAGATTCTGTATCTCCCTCTCTCTCTGACCCTTTTCTCTCTCTCAGAAATAAACAAAACATTTAAAGAAATTAAAAACAAAACAATTAAGAACAAACAAATGAGTGAAAACAGTTTCAAGTTTATTATGGTGATAATATGACAAAAGGTGTTTAGTTCACTATCCGGCCCAGAGAATACAGTCAATGGATATTTTTGTCATTATTATTATTAATATTACTATTGAGGTACAATTTCTGTCATCAAAGAGTTTATTGTCCAATAGGAGAAAGAGATAGCAGTAACAAATAAAAGACAGCAGAAGAGTATTATAGTCATTAAAAGAAATTTGCAGGTCCATAAGTTTTTTCTCCTCGAGGGGACAAACACTTCACAAGGAGGTGAAACTAAGTTGTGCAAGAGTATATACAGGGTCTCCCTTTCAGAGAGAGCACCGTGCAGAAAGCCTCAGGGGTGTGGAGAAACAAGGCGATTAAGTTAGACAACTCATAGCAAGGATGAGAACGCCGGCTTTCATAGCAAGTCTGCACTGTCTTATCCAAAGCAAAGATGTTCTGGTGCAGGCCCAGCCTGAGAAAGGAAAAGTGACAGAGAAAACAGATTTCCTCCTTATAATGTGTCAGGGAACTTGGAGTAGATTAAATCCTTGTAGGAAAGCAATAGAAAGGCTCGGCAGCTATTTTGACAGAGCTGAAATAGAGCCAGGAGCCCATTACTTTAATACTCAGGGAAACCAGACTGATCGACATCAGAGCCATTCAGGAAAGGTGGGTAGATTGATGATATGGTCCCAGGTGACATCTTAAAGCAACAGCAAGCTTTCAATTCTGGGCTGACTTCCAACTGACACCCAAATTATCTTCATAGACTACAAACTCCTCAGTCTCCTGCCAGATATATAGAGTGTCCGGAAGTAAGCACACAGTAGGCACTCAATTTATGTGTGTTTACTAACTTATTTCATAAACAGTAATGCAAGCTGGGGTCATTTATGTTCTGGTTTTGAAGAACAGATTATTATGTGTTTGATGTAGTACAATATTCTGTAGGCAAATTTACCTGCTGTCTCCAAATTATTTGGCTTCCATTTCACCTTTTTTTTTTTTACCTGTTTCTTGAGCAATAGAATAGACAAGGATCCCAGAAATTTAATCTAGAGAGGACAAGAATTTAGGGCCAAGGAAGTGAGATGGAATTTGAGTAATGGTACAGATGGACGACATCCAGGCTCCTAGTTAGAGAGTTAGCAAGGAGGCTTATGCTGTGCTCTGAAATTTAAAAATGTAACCACTACAAGCACAAAAAGGCTGATATTAGCAAGCAACAGAGGCCCTGGCTGTCATGGGTGATTGCCCATCCCTCCCCATTAATATTCTAGGGGAGCAGAAGCCCACCCAAAATTAGTTAGTGAAGATTCTTTGGAAAAATAGAATTTTTCCCAAGGCAAATATGCCACTGCTCTCCTCTATTAAAAATATTCAGTGACTCCCATGGCCTTCAGGATAGAAACCTATAATCCTCAGCAAGACATATAAATCTCTTTAACATTTTCTTCTCATCTTTCTCCTTAGGAATTTCCTCCCCCGCATTCCCCCCTCACCCCACACACTCTATCCTGTGTTCCAGCCATGCTGTGTTATTTACAATTACTCAAAAGAACTGTGTGTTTTCATACTTCCTTAAGCTTGGATGTGGTACTTTATCTAGAATATTGTTTCTCCTCCTTACCTGCTATTCTTTGTCTGGATCTCTCAAAATCATTCTTTGTAACTTCTTTCTGACATCAGCTCTGAAATTCCTTCCTGTGCCAGGGTTGATGAGATATTTACTTTTCATGTTCTTTCCTTAATTGCCTTATTCATTTTTACAGTGATTTATTCATTAACAAATATTTGTGAGTCACTGTCAGATTCCCAAGTGAGAGAGCATTTAATAAGTCAGATATTTTCTTTTAGTCTAATATCCTCTGCTTTACTCCTTTATAGCACTTATCTGTTAGTACTTTAATTGGCTGTTCGCACTGGGAAAAAAAGACAATTAATGGGGAACCATTAAGGACAGGATTCGCCTATATTTGATACAGACAATGCCCTATGCCTGGATTATAGAAGTGAAGTAGAATGCATTACAATGTATCACTAAAATAAGAGCATGACTTAATAAATGAAAACAAGCTGTATTAGTGTCCTAGGGCTGTATAACAAAGTGACGAAAATTGAGTTGCTTAAAACTTTACTGACCTAGGGGCACCTTGGTGGCTCACTAGGTTAAACATTCGACTTTGACTCAGGTCATGATCTCACGGTTCTTGAGTTCAAGTCCCACATTGGTCTCTGTGCTGACAGCTCAGAGCCTGGACCCTGCTTCAGATTCTGTGTCTCCCTCTCTCTCTGCCTGCCCCTCCCCTGTTCATGCTCTGTGTCTGTCTCTCAAAAATAAATACATGTTNTAGGTTAAACATTCGACTTTGACTCAGGTCATGATCTCACGGTTCTTGAGTTCAAGTCCCACATTGGTCTCTGTGCTGACAGCTCAGAGCCTGGACCCTGCTTCAGATTCTGTGTCTCCCTCTCTCTCTGCCTGCCCCTCCCTCTCTCTCTCTCAAAAATAAATAAACATTTAAAAATTTAAAAAAGAAATAAACTTTACTGACCAAAACCTAATGTTCTGGAAATGACAAATCCTAAATTAGAGTGTCATTAAGGCCATACTTTCTCTGAAAGCTGTAAGGAAGAATATATTCCACACCTTTCTAGAAATGTCTGGTGTTTGCTAGGTATCTGATGTCTTCTTTGACTTAGAGCTACATAAGCTCCGTCTGTGCCTCCAGCTTTGCATGGCTCTTTTCCTCTCTGTGTGCCTTCTCTTCTTCTAAGGACACAAGTCATCGTGGATTGAAGGCCCACCCTACAGCAGGATCAAGTAGTGATGTATGACATGTGTTAGTTCCCTCGATAGAGTAACAAAACTGCGTCTGGCTAGAAGGGAATTTGTATCAAAGGTTTGAAGTATCTTACCTAATAGAGAAAATGTCTAAAGAACCTGGTCATAATTACTACAAGAATCCAGCAGAAAGTAAAAGGTAGAATTGTGATAATTTTGTTACATTAAAAAAATATGTGCTTTGATATTTCTTCTCGAGATTCAGAGTCCTACAAAACAGAAATTGAATGCTTATTTTCTAGCAGATTCTCAGATTATATTTGAAGAGCACACAAAACTTGGCAATAGTTCACAAAGGCGGTGAAGTAGATTCCCAAAATGAAGTTCACAAAGGCAGTGAAGTGGATTCCCAAAATGCTCTTGTCCCGTAACCAGAGCAGAGGGGAATCGGGAATGTGAGGTCAACATCAGGGACCGTCCAATGTGGTGACATGGACAAGGTGATGGGAAACACTTTCCTTGTTACCTTCTTCCACAACCATCTTACAATTGAAAGTTAAGCTCAAGAAATAGGAAGTGAATTGTATTGGTGGATGTAAACTTAAAACTGGTTCACTCTTCTGTTACGCATGAATTATAATTTCTCTCCCCAAACAGTGCAATGTCCCCAGAGAACTATTGCAGCCCAGAAGTTACTAAGGCAATAGAGGAATCTTATTCAGTATACTTAATTCAGACATTTAAAAGGTAAGACTTGAAATCAATAAACATTTAGACTCTTTTATCAAATGCTAGATGTTTTTCAATGATATTCTAGCTGAAACATACTTACAATGGGATATTAAGGTGAACCCTTAAGCTGTGCTCAGGCTTAATTATATTGCTGATTAGTATTAGAATCAAAGTTCTAAAAATAACCCAAATAGAGAGATGATATTCCCATTCTAAAGATCAGGAAGAACCAGACATTAATTAGAAATGTTTCCTAAGGGGTGAATGGGTGGCTGAGTCTGTTAAGCATCTGACTCTTGATTTCTGCTCAGTTCATGATCTCATAGTTCATGAGTTCAAGCCTAGCATTGGGCTCTGTGCTGACAGTGCAGAACCTGCTGGGGATTCTCTAAGTGTCTCTCTCAGTGCCTCTCCCCTGGACATGTTTGTGTTCTCTCTCTCTCTCTCTCTCTCTCTCAAAAATAAATAAATAAACTTTAAAATATATGCATTAAAAAAGAAGTGTTTCCTAAAGTCAGACCCACATTTACTCATTTTTACCTTGCATCTAACTCATTTGATACAGACAAAACAAATGCACACAAAAAATTCACTCACTTTTGACTTTCTTGGACAAAAAGACCCAGTATCAAACCTCCAATGTTGTATTGGATATGGCAAAAGGTTTCCTTCCTATAAGACTGAAGCAATGTGCATTAACAAACACCACATACAATTTTTTCAAGTTTTCACCTCTTTGTTTTGTACAGAATGCCAGTTACACTTCTTTCAGATACAAATTCTCAAACTATGGAATTAAATGTGAGTTTAACCCAGAAGGACTCACTGGAAATTGTCTCAACCCTGGAAAGCAGTGATTTGTCTCATCACACCCTCACTCTCCTGCATTTCTTTGTTGGTTAGCGTATTTCCTTGTTCACGTTGTGCTTTAAAACTATATATGCATATATGTATATTGTTTGGGAATAATGAGAAAACTTTGCTCCTACCAGTTGGCTTGAAAATTTAAAAAACGCAGATACAAAAGTACATTTTTCAGTTCATAAAAACCTCTCTAATGAGACAGATGAAAATATGAATTGCTTCTAATGAGCTCAGAATTGCATCTACTTCCCTTGGTTTAATTTTCTAAGTGTTCAGAGATATTTTTTGTTGTGCTTATTATAAAACAAGAAGTGGCCACTAGGCTGTGATAAACCAATTTGTGAGATTAAAGTGCTGAACTCGAACGGTTTCATTAAATTCTAAGTCATGAGTTGAAATCAGAATTTTAAAAGCCTCCTTTTCTTATTTACACAAGACCCACAGCATTTATGCAGGCAGAAAGTCGCGCCAATTAATACCAATTCTGTGTTACTGCTGTCCACAAGTACCCCTTAGGAATGCTGTCTTTTCGCCATATCTGCCCTTCATCTTTATGCACATCCTGCTCCTCAAAAATGCAGAGCTCAAACTTGAAGGACATTAAATCTGGAAACCTCATGATACCCAAAGCCTCTTTCCCGGTTAGCACTCATTTACCTCATTTACACCTGTTTAAAAACAAGCTCCTGTACGTCTTATTTAATATGTGACACTGGGGGAGTTTAAAAAACTGGTTTATCAAGTTGAAAGGGCATTGATCACTGCAATGTGCTCTGTTTCTTATATAAAGATGAACAGAATTACAGTAACTATTATTTGTATGCAAACAGCAGCATCTAGTTAATTAGTGGTGCTACTTAGAAATTATGGGTTTCTCAAAAAACTGCAGGGTGTAATAAAATAGAATAGAAGATCATTAGCTTTCAGTAATGAAGTTCAAGGAAAATAAGTACAGCCCTGACTTTCTTTAACCCACAAGAGCCAAGTTAAAATATATAATCTGAATATAAGCACATAACACTTAATAACATTAAACGCAGTATAAATTTTAACATATGTATCTCAACACAGGAATATATTTAAATGTTCTGTAAAACACATGATCAAAATAACTTAGCAGTCTCAATTTCATACATTACCATACTTGTAATTGGTGACCACCAGTGTTAAGGGAACATTATTTCTGTAACTCGAAATAATTGAACTGTCTTGATGCGCTACTCATCAAGACTCCTGTAAGCCTGTCTTATTCTTTCCAAAGACATAATTATATATTGCCTGTGTATATGTATACCTAATCCCCCAGGAAACAGAGAATTGATTCCGGCACTTTCTTTATGATTTTGAAGTCCACTCTCTTTCCACACTTTTATGAAAAAACTAAAATAGGAGGTACTAGACACCATTATTTTGTAATCTGATGCCAGCAGTTGTAAGAGTTTCGTTGTCGTCATGATTCTTAATCCCAGTGTTAGCTTATATGGTACAGGGTGTGTAGCCCTGGAGCATATTAATTAATTTCTGTCTGGCTTAGTTTTCTCATCTGCAAAGTGAGACACCCATTGCACAGAGATAGATCAAAGATATAATTAGATAGGGGATATAGAATGATTAGTACAGTGACTGACAAGTCGCTGAGACTCGACAAATGTTGGTTACTATCTGTTTCCTTCCCTCACCATGATGTTATCTGCAAACCTTAGGCTCTCACTTCACATGGTTGGTAAGAAAAATGGTCAAGCAGTTTTTCCTTCAGTGGAGTACCAAGTGTTCCAAGTGTGTCCTGATGGATTGCGTATGACAAATAACTCACAAAAAATTTAGAATGAGAATGACTCTTTTCAGGAATGTGAGCCACCCAAAGACAGGCTCATGGGGGTAATATTTTTTGTTTTGTTTTGGGTTTTAAAGGCTAATGGTGGTATTTGGGTCCCCAAATATCCTTTAAATACATACTGCAAACAAACATAGTTTTGGAAAATGGTTCCAGAGAAGACACAGAGGATTCTGAACAGTGAATGCCTTCTCCTGGGGAGTATTATACCCAGGGCAGAAGTGTCTTTGTGCCCTCCCCCTTGTCTTCTGCCAACATTGCTAAGTCAAAGGCCCTTCACATAATTTCAGCACTTGAGAAATTACCCTCACACCTGGAGAACCACTAATAAGCAGAATAAAACACCAGAAAATGCATTTATAAGACTCTGTAATGCTCCATCAGGTTATGTTATAATAAACTCCTGCTATCAAAATCACTGCAGTGGGAAATCCGGACTGCAAAGAGTGGATTTCATATATAAATATAAAACAACTAGACAACTTAAAGGAAACAAAGAAAAAGTGAAACAAATAAATATTGAGCCTGAAAGATAGATGGAAATGTCATAGTACAAAAATAGCTCTTTTTTCTTGTTCTTACGGAGGTGGTTGTTGTTTTCAGTAAACTGATAGAAGCACACACACATCTCAGTGGGAAATAATGAGCCTAAAGACATTAACCTACATGTAAACCTGTGATGCAGAGCAGGGGTCTTACTAATGCAAAAGAAAGGACAGGGGAAGAAGCAGAAACAGGCCCTAGATTTGTACTCTTTTTCAATTTGCTTTTATATATTCTGTTGTTGTCTAAGAATCTGTTCTTCCTCCCACCCACAAGCAACTTTTCTATTTGACTTCCTTTAGTTTTTTTCCCCCCTAATGACATCTTATTTGGGATATTCCATTAAGGAACATATGTCTGCCTCCTGCACTAAATGCTACCTAAGCTTGGCCTTTAAAAACTTTGTAAGTGAAGATTGTTGGCAGAACAATTAGCATTTAAAAGCTGGACTGACCTTACCTCTGTGTACCATTGTGATTAGTTTGGACTCTAACATCAGGTATATCACCGAGCTGCCTTAGATGCCAAGATAAAAAGCCTCTAGCTGTAGCCCAAAGGACGTTGGGTAATAGCGTGATACTTGGGCAGTGAAACATAAAGGACAAACTGGTGTGATTATGTTTGATTTGTGTTGACTTAGAAACTGGGAAAGGTCCCTCAGACCTGAGAGTACAGGCAAATGAGGATAGAAATGGCCTGTCTGGTTTGTCTCCTTTGTAACTGCTGTGCTATTTAAAAACCTAATTTCAGCACAGTCTTTCTCCCCAGTGAGATTCTCTTAAGTTTTGTCAGTTACAAGGTTCATTTATTAACAGTGGCAACAACATAGAATGTGAAGAAAGAAATATTTGCTTTTGTTATTAAATAAGCTATTTCTGTTTTTAATTTAAAGCATACATCATGAGGTTCGTAGTTTTGCCAGGCCCTCTGCTTATCACTAGGGACACTGAGATGAAAAACACCTTCTGCCGTGTGTGTGTGTGTGTGTGTGTGTGTGTGTGTGTGTGTGTGTGTGTGTGTACTATACTGAATCAGAATATGTCATAACCAACAATTGTAGAACTGAATGGATATGATATACTTACCTGTGCACAGTGATACATATTTTATGATGTTGAGTAGTTTACAATCATATTTTGTTTAAAATTATATATATTGGGGCACCTGGTGGCTCAGTCGGTTAAGCGCTGACTTGGCTCAGGTCATGATCTCAGGGTTTGTGGGTTTGAGCCCCACATCATACTCTGTGCTGACAGCTCAGAGCTTAGAGTCTGCTTCAGATTCTGTGTCTTCCTCTCTCTGCCCCTCCCCATCTCTCTCTTTCTCAAAAATAAATGTAAAAATTAAAAAAAAATTAATATATAAAACTGTTATATAAAATCACATATGAGGGCAATGTAACTGGTCTATATGGTACTATAATAGTGAGTATACATCGTTACAAGTTTACCTAAGGCCATACAATATGCAATTCTAAGAGTGAATCATAATGCAAAGAATGGACTGAGGGTTTTGGTGTATCATAGGCTCATCAGTTGTAGCAAATGTCCCACTCTTGTGGAAGATGTTGGTCATGGGGGTGACTATGCACCTATAGGGGCAGAGGGTACAATTCAAACATGGTTGTAGTGAGTGATGTTTATGTTCCTATTAACATGCTTATTAACATGATCATTACTAGCTTGGAGCTACTATTAGCCTGTTTATAAAATGTGATTTCTTGTTTTTATTTTTTCTTCTAAATAGATAGTTACAGATAGTTTAAAAAAGAAATACAATGGAGCACTTCATGAAAGCAAGAATTTTCCTTCAAATTTCAAATATAAATACAATTAAACTATATTAACAGAAGCTCTTTTACACATTTAATCAGCATTAATTATGTCTACTTGTAAATAACTAATCAACAAGGAAGATCTTAAGAATTGCTTTATTGAAATACTGACAGAAATTATTTTAAACTACAAAATGGGTAGAAATTGGTTACTACTGCAAGAACATCAAACACAGAGAGAAAAACCAAACACATGTCAAAAGAGCTCATAGTGAGAGAAAGAAAGGAGAGAAGGTAGGGAGGGAGACACAGACAGGGAGGGAGAAAAGAAAGAGAGAGAGGGTCAGAGAAGGAAGGGAGGGAGGGAAGGACAGAAAGAAGGAAGGAAAAGGGAGGGAGAGGTGGAAAGAGGAGGTGAAAGAAAAAAGAAGGAAAGAGAAAAGGAAAGAAGGGCCGGTGGGAAGGAGTTATAATACAATGTAATAGGTACTATTATAAAGGCCAACCCAAAATGGCATGAGAGTAACAAGGAGGGACATGAAGCTTAGTTGGTGAGTGACAGACAGTGAAGCTTATTCCATTTTGCTCTTCTGTAGCAAGTCCCATTATGACACTTGAAAATGAAATTAAGCTGGGTAATATCACTTCATAATTAAAATGAGGCTCCAAATAAAATAAACAACCAGTAATAGCTTCTGACTTTGGGTCAAAAACATTGATATCTTACATGATATTTTATTTTCGTCCTAATTTTTGGTTGAATTCCTGGTGGGTACGGTTGGTAAGGAGCAAAAAGTTGAATACGTAAGGTTTTCTGTATTATATATTTTTCATGAACTTTCAGACTAATGGCAGTCTTATCAAGAGCCAGTATAGGTTAAAAAAAAAAAGGTATGGTTAAATGCTTCCATGTGATTTCTGGGGCCCAGTAAACAATTAGCCCCCCCTTGTCCACACAATATATGGTCCAAGACCCCCAGTGAATGCCTGAGGCTGCTTATAGACCAGAGCCCTTTATATACTATGTTTATTTTCTCCCAAACATGCATGCCTATAATATATGTATAAATTATAGTTTATAAAGTAGGTACAATAAAAGATTATCAATGACTAATAATAAAATAGAGCAATAATAACAATATACATAACAATATACATTAATAAAATTGATGTGAATGTGGTCATTCTCTCTCAAAATATCCTGTTGTACTGTACTTATCATTTTTGTGATGATATGAGATGATAAAATATCTACAGTCATGAGATGGAGTGAGGTGGATGGCACAGGCATGATGGCGTTGTTGACCTTCCAGCGATGGGTCAGAGGAGGATCATCCATCTGTAGTGGACGACGTAACTGAACTACCAAAGACAAAATCACAGAAAAAGGAAGGCTAGTGTACGTAAAATAACTGACCTACCATACCAAGGAAATGTTGCTAAATAGAGAAGGAGAAAATCCTCAAGGTCTTAAAAACTATGAATTTAACTATAATTTACTGATTGATTTTGGATTCCCAAATTAAAGCGTACATGCACATCTCTTTAGCAAAACTGACTAAAATTGCCTTTAAGAAAAGTTTAGTGAAAAATGATTATTTTAATTTCATGGTTATCTAAATCACCCAATAATTTGTCCCAACCAAAGAGAAAGTTCTAGTAATAATTGTACCAGTTATTTTCCTATCAAGGAACTATGGGGCCAAGACATAAAATACTTACCAAGCAAAAATAGGGGCTTTTATTTACTCTCATGAAAATTTCATGAATTTGACAAATATTACTTAGGTTTCTTTTCTCACCCAATTCATGTAAAGCGAACTCACAATTCCAGCCAGCTGGAAACTTAATGAACATTCTGCAAAATTCTAAATTAGCAATAAGCCCAACTTGGAAACAATTCAATAGGAAGTCAAAGTGATGAAGTCAGCACAATTGGGTGAATTTCTTGACTAGTTTATATTGTTTCTTTGGGGGGCATTTTGGAGGATTCAGTGGTTTGCATTTGTTTTACTGACATCTATTTTCAGCTACCACTGACAAAAGGTGGAAGAAATACCTCCTTAGGTATTTAAAAAAAATTATTGTTTTCAACCCCACAGATGATATAATTACATTTGGAATTCTAGGAACATTTAACCAGGGGCAGGGGCGTTTGGAGATCATGCGTATAGCTTCAGTATACTTCATTTTAATAATCTAATCTGTAAAGAAGCACTTTTTGTAACAAGAAGAAGAAAAGGTTTGTATTGGTTCTATGAAATAGTTATTGCTCCTATTAGTGATTGTCTTTATGAGTGAAATAAGGGAGTATTATAAAATAAAGTGCTAACTGGCAAACACATTCAAGCCTATGGAGTTCTCATGATAGCAAACTTTGTTGAGCATCTACTGTGTTATTTATGTGGTATGTTTCCCTACTTTACATAAATAAAGCAATACCCTGATGGGTTAAGCAGTTTGTCCAAAGCTCCATGTTACATAAATGAGTAACTTATAAAAAAGTGTCACTAATGGAAAAGAGCCATGGTTAGAATTGAATCTCATTTTGTGCATGTGAGCACTATTCTGTACTTACCTCTATTTTATACTAAAATTATTAAGAAGAATCTATCAATTTACAGACCTTAATCAGGAAAGAAAGCCTTGGTCCAGAATTGGAAGAAAAGGAGCAATGATTAAAATGGACACACAAAGATTTTACATGAACTTTAGTGAGTGTGTAATTATTGAAAATAAAGAGAGAACAATGGATTTCTGTACTTCAGTGACTTTCTGGATAGTTTTAACATTAAGTCTTGCCACACATGTTCTCCATACCTAGAGCACTGTCTGAATTAAACTAAATTCTCAGCAATTCAAATGAATATATTTTGAGATAATTTAAATAGAAAGTTTTTTTTAATAGAAGTTCTTAGAGAAACTACAAGCTGAATTCTTCTTGCAACTTTAGATGGAAAATCAGTGAAGCTTACAAATGTAAATGGTTTTTAAAGTATATTTTTAGGGAGAGGGTACTTTCGGGGGACAGAATAAGGCCACAGACAGAAATAAACATCATTACTCTCCAGTAATGCTTTACCCTCAAAGCTGGATGTCTCTGAATGGTGAGGCCAAGATCAATGCCTCATAAGCTAGATATTTCCTTACAGCTGTCTTCTGGCTACTTGTTGCAGGGTCAGGTTAGAGGACCAGCAAGACACTCAACTTTTGAAAACTTGGTGAATTCTGAATAGAACATGTGTTAATAAAAATAAGTCTTGTGGCACTTTGGGATTACTATATTTTCTTAGAAAGAAAATTATTTGGTAAAGAGGATAGAGAAAACAAGTAGAACACAGAAATTTGAGTTTTAGCTCTGGTCATACTCCCTTACTGCCTGTAATATGATCATTAGGATACATCTCTATGAAACATGGCGTAGCAGAGGTCATCAGTGTCCAGTGTCACCCTCCTCTTGTTCCTTCGACCAATGATATCTTACTATGATCACCCCCCGTTTTTTGCTTCAAGACTTTCTCTGATAGAATCCAGAGGTTCTAAAGATTTAATGCCCTGAGAACATGTTTCAATCAATAACAAATGAGAGTTGACTCATAACTGCCAAGCTTCTTGCTTGTAGGTTTTACATAACATACCGAAGATCTCAGCAGGAAGTGGCTGTGTCCTGCAGGATAAGACATACTTGGCGCTATTAAAAATCTGTTCATTAACATACCCTATTGGATTTTTCTTCCCATCCCTGTCTCCTGTTTTTGCTCCCATGACAGAGTTTTCTGGGATCAACTTCTGTGTAAATTACTTAAACATGACTCCTTTTCTCAGGCTTTGCTTCAGGTCAAATTCAAACTAAGACATTTGAGGTTTGTTTTGTTTTGTTTTAATGTAAAAATTTCACTAATTGATAGTTCCCAATTTCAACTCCCAACATGTAAAGTGTTTGGAATTTGTCACTCCCAACTGTATAACAAGAGTAAAGATGAATAAAAAAGGCTTAATTTCAATTACTTCTCTTTGGACCCTTTGGACGACAGAGGTTTCAGGCTAAGCTGTCAACCCAAAGCCCTTACAGATAAGGCACATTAAATAAATCTGCTTACCTGGAACAGAAATTCTGAAGCAGTAAGTGTAAGAACATTAAAGTGTTAATTTTGAAGAACTGCTAAAGGAAAGTAAGAGACTCCTGAATGCTACAGTTTTAGGTGGGAACGCACCCAAAAATTCAAACCCCAAATAATGGTAAAACCTTTGTGAGTTTTACCTCCAGGGAACCCAAGACGTTCTCACAGAAAAAAAACAAGAAAGAGACCCTCTTGGAAAGATGGGAAACATTACCTTGTGGAATATGTCCAAGGATTTTCCATAATTAAAACCCATTTTACTTGGGAAAAGACCTTACTGGAGCCTTATTCTACCTAAGAAAAGGGTGTTTCTCTAGCTCCGGGCAACTCCAGAATCCTTGTCTCACTCAAGAGTAGAGGAAGCTACAAAACACTTATAAAGTTCATACCCCAAGGACACAAGTTCACTAGAGGACTTAGACATCAAATTATATAATGTCTCACTTATCCCATTCCTCACCACAACAATCTTGCTCCATTATAACGATAGTGGATTATAGATGGAGGGACTGTAAGACACACTGTCTCTGAGAAGGAATAGTTTGGGAAGCCAAAGTTCAAGAGCAGAGACACAAAGAAGTAGAAGAAATTTAAGCCTCTTGCATCTATGGTCACAAGTATATCAATAAGCATCTTATGAATGGTCTCAAGGCATGTTTTAAGAGACAAAGGTTGTCAGATTAGATTTAAAAAAAAAAAAAAAAGACTCAGGGCACTTGGTGGCTCAGTCAGTTGAACACCCAACTTCAGCTCAGGTCATGATCTCGAGGCTCACAAGTTCAAACCCCTTGTTGAGCTCTGTGCTGACAGCTCAGAGCCTGGAGCCTGCTTCAGATTCTGTGTCTCCCTCTCTCTCTCTCTGCCCCTCCCCCGCTCATATTTTTCTTCCTCCCTTCTTCCCTTCCCTTCCCTTCCCTTCCCTTCCCTTCCCTTCCCCTCCTTCCCTCCACCTCTCCCTCTCCCTCTCCGTCTCTCAGAAATGACATTAAAACAATTTTAAGAAAGACTCAACTACTTATCTACATGAAACCCGCTTTAAATTTACAGACTTTGATAGATTAAAAAGTACATGATAGAGAAATAAATACCATGCTAAGACATAAGAAGGCTGAAATAGCTGTACTACTTTCAGATAAAGTAGGCTTTGGAATGGAAAACATTACCAGGGATAGAGAAGGATATGTATAATGATAATGGGTCCATTTCTCAAGAATATGAAGTAATCCTGAAGGTGTATGTATGTAATAATACATGGGCCAAAAACTCATGAAACTGTATGGAGAAATAAATAAATCCATTATTAACATTGAAGACTTCTACATTCCTCATGCAATATTTGATAGGCCAAGCAGAGTGAAAATAAGTAAGGATATAATTGACCTTAACAATAATATCAACTAGCTTAATCTATTTGATAATATGGTATATTATCAAATATCAAGTTTTATTGGTTGTTTCTATTCAATAAGAAAAGAGTATAGTCTTCTCAAGTTCACTTGGAATATTCTTCATAATAGATCACAAAGTTATAAAACACCCTTTCGAAACTTCAAACAATATAATTTTTTTAGTAGTTTATTGTCAAATTGGTTTCCATATAACACCCAGTGCTCACCCCCACAAGTGCCCTCCTCCATGCCCATCACCCCCCTTTCCCCCACACCCATCAGTCCTCAGTTTGTCCTCAGCATTCAAGAGTCTCTCATGGTTTGCCTCCCTCACTCTCCCCAACTATTTTTCCCCTTCTCCTCCCCCATGGTCCTCCTTTAAGTTCCCCCTAATCCTCATATACGTGCAAACATATGGTATCTGTCCTTCTCTGCATGACTGACTTCGCTCAATAACACCTTCAAGTTCCATCCATGTTGCTACACATGGCCAGATTTCATTCTTTCTCATTGCCATGTAGTTTTCCATTGTATAGATAAACCACATCTTCTTGATCCATTAGTCCATTGATGGACACTTAGGCTCTTTCCATGTTTTAGCTATTGTGGAGAGTGCTGCTATGAACACTGGGGTACATGTGCCCCTATGCATCAGCACTCCTGTATCCCTTGGATAAATTCCTAGCAGTGCTATTACTGGGTCATAGAGGAGTTCTATTGTTAATTTTTTGAGGAACCTCCACACTGTTTTCCAGAGGGGCTGCACCAGTTTACATTCCCACCAACAGTGTAGGAGGGTGCCCGTTTCTCCACATCCTCACCAGCATCTATAGTGTCCTGATTTGTTCATTTTAGTCATTCTGACTGGTGTGAGGTGGTGTCTCAGTGTTTTGATTTGTATTGCCCTGTGGATGAGGGACGCTGAGCATCATTTCATGTGTCTGTTAGCCATCTGGTTGTCCTCTTTGGAGAAGTATCTGTTGGTATCTTCTGTCCATTTCTTCATTGATTATTTGTTTTTCAGGTGTGGAGTTTGGTGAGTTCCTTATCGATTTTGGATACTAGCCCTTTATCTGATATGTCATTTGCAACTATCTTTTCCCATTCCATCAGTTGCCTCTTAGTTTTATTGATTGTTTCCCTTGCCTTGCAGAAGTTTTTATCTTAATGAGGTCCCAATAGTTCATTTTTGCTCTTGATTCTCTTGCTTTTGGGGATGTATCAAATAAAAAATTGCGTGGTTGAGGTCCAGGAGGTTGTTTCCTGCTTTCTCCTCTAGGGTTTTGATGGTTTCCTGTCTCACATTCAGGTCCTTTATCCATTTTGAGTTTATTTTTGTGTATGGTGTGAGAAAATGATCTAGTTTCATTCTTCTGCATGTTGCTGTCCAGTTCTCCCAGCATCATCTGTTAAAGAGGCTGTCTTTTTTCCATTGGATATTCTTTCCTGCTTTGTCAAAGATTAGTTGGCCATACGTTTGTGGGTCCAGTTCTTAGTTCTCAATTCTGTTCTATTGGTCTTTGTGTCTGTTTTTGTGCCAATACCATACTGTCTTGATGATGACAGCTTTACAGTAGAGGCTAAAGTCTGGGATGGTGATGCCATCCGTTTTGGTTTTATTTTTCAGTATTACTTTGGCTATTCGGGGTCTTTTGTGGTTCCATACAAATTTTAGGATAGTTCTAGTTTTGAGAAGAATGCTGGTGCAATTTTGATTGGGATTGCATTGAATGTGTAGATTGCTTTGGGTAGTAATGACATTTTAACTATATTTATTTTTCCAATCCATGAGCATGGAATGTTTTTGCATTTCTTTGTGTGTTCTTCTNTCTTTTTTCCATTGGATATTCTTTCCTGCTTTGTCAAAGATTAGTTGGCCATACGTTTGTGGGTCCAGTTCTTAGTTCTCAATTCTGTTCTATTGGTCTTTGTGTCTGTTTTTGTGCCAATACCATACTGTCTTGATGATGACAGCTTTACAGTAGAGGCTAAAGTCTGGGATGGTGATGCCATCCGTTTTGGTTTTATTTTTCAGTATTACTTTGGCTATTCGGGGTCTTTTGTGGTTCCATACAAATTTTAGGATAGTTCTAGTTTTGAGAAGAATGCTGGTGCAATTTTGATTGGGATTGCATTGAATGTGTAGATTGCTTTGGGTAGTAATGACATTTTAACTATATTTATTTTTCCAATCCATGAGCATGGAATGTTTTTGCATTTCTTTGTGTGTTCTTCTAGTTCCTTCATAAGTTTTCTATAGTTTTCATCATACAGATCTCTTATATTTTTGGTTAGGTTTATTACTAGGTATTTTATGGTTTTTTTGTGCAATTGTGAATGGGATCAGTTTCTTGATTTCTCTTTCTGTTGCTTCATTGTTGGTATATAAAAATGCAACCAATTCCTGTATGTTAATTTTGTACCCTGCAACTTTGATGAATTCATGAATCAGTTCTAGTAGGCTTCTGGTGGGGCGTGTCAGGTTTTCTATGTAGAGTATCATGTCATCCGTGAAAAGTGAAAGTTTGACTACTTCTTTGTCAATTCTGATACCTTTTATTTCCTTTTGCTGTCTCATGGCTGATGCTAGGACTTCCAGCACTATGTTAGACAACAGTGGTGAGAGTGGACATCCCTGTCGTGTTCCTGATTTCAGGGGGAAGCTCTCAGTTTTTCCCCGTTGAGGATGATGTTAGCTGAGGACTTCTCATAGATGGCTTTTATGAAGTTTAACTAAGTTCCTTCTATCCCGACTTTTTCAAGGGTCTTTTTAAGAAGGGATGCTGTATTTTGTCAAATGCTTTCTCTGCATCTATCGAGAGGATCGTATGGTTTTTATCTTTTCTTTTGTTAATATGACGTATCACATTGATTGGTTTGCAAATACTGAGCCAGCCCTGTAGCCCAGGAATGAATCCCAGGTGATCTTGATGGATAATTCTTTTTATGTGCTGTTGGATTTGATTCGCAAGTGTCTTGTTGAGGATTTTTGCATATCTTTATTCATCAGGGATATTGGCCTGTAGTTCTCATTTTTTGCTGAGTCTCTGTCTGGCTTGGGAGTCAAAATGATGCTGGCTTCATAAAATGAGTCCGGAAGTTTTCCTTCGATTTCTGTTTTTTGGAATACCTTGAGAAGAATGGGTATTAATTCGGTTTTTTTTTTTAAAGTCTGATAGAATTCCTCAGGGAAGCCATCTGGCCCATGGCTCTTATTCGTTGGGAGATTTTGATAACTGATTCAATTTCTTCACTAGTTATAGGTCTGTTCAGATTTTCTATCTCTTCCAGTGTGAGTGTGTGTTTAGGAATTTGTCCATTTCTTCTAAGTTGTCCAGTTTGTTGGCATATAATTTTTCATAGTATTCCCTGATAATTGCTTGTATTTCTGACGGGTTGGTTTTTAAGTCCTTTATCATTCATGATTTTGTTTATCTGAGTGCTCTCTCTTTTCTTTTTGAGAAGCCTGGCTAGAGGTTTGTCAATTTTGTTTATTTTTTCAGAAAACCAACTCTTGGTTTCATTGATCTTTTCAACTGTTTCTTTGGTTTCTATATTGTTTATATCTGCCCTGATTTTTATTATTTCTCTTCTGCTACTGGGTTTGGGGTAGTCTTGTTGCTCTCCTTCTAGTTCCTTTAGGTGGGCTGTTCGATTTTGTACTTGCGCTTTTTCCAATTTCTTGAAGTAGGCCTGGAGTGCAATGTACTTTCCTCTTAGGACTGCCTTTGCCGCATCCTATAGAGTTTGGATTGTTGTATTTTCATTTTCATTTGTTTCCATATATTTTTTTAATTTCTTCTTTAATTGCCTGATTGGCTCATTCGTTTTAGTAGGGTGTTCTTTAACCTCCATGTTTTTGGAGGTTTTCCAGACTTCTTCCTATGATTGATTTCTAGTTTCATAGCATTGTATCTGAAAGTGTAAATGGTATGATCTCAATTCTTTTATATTTATTGAGGGCTGCTTTATGTCCCAGTATGTGATCTATCTTGGAGAATGTGCCATGTGCACTTGAGAAGAAAGTGAATTCCATGGCCTCAGGATGTAGAGTTCTAAATATATCTGTCAAATTCATCTGATCCAATGTGTCATTCCAGGACATTGTTTCTTTAGTGATTTTCTGTCTAGTTGATCTGTCCATTGCTGTAAGTGGAGTATTAAAGTTCCTTCCTATTAGCACATTCTTATCCATAAGATTGTTTCTGTTTGTGATTGTTTTATGTATTTAAGTGCTTTCCTATTTGGTGCATAGACATTTATAATTGTTAGCTCTTCCCGATGGATAGACCTTGTAATTACTATATAATGCCCTTCTTCATATCTTGTTACTGTCTTTACTTTAAAGTCCAGTTTGTCCGATATAAGTATAGCTACTCCAGCTTTCTTTTGACTTCCATTAGCATGATAGATATTTCTCAATCCCTTATTTTAAATCTGAAGGTGTCCTCAGGTTTAAAATGAGTTTCTTGTAGACAGCAAATAGATGGATTTTGTTTTTTTATCTATTTTCCTGCTCTGTTTCTTTTGATTGGAGCATTTAGTCCATTGACATTCAGCATTATTATTGAAAAATATGGGTGTAGAATCATTGTATCCTTTGTAGGATTCTTGCTTGTGGTGGTGTCTCTGGTACCTTATGTTCCTTGCAAAATTTCCCTCATAAAGTTCTCCACAGGATTTCTTGTAGGGCTGGTTTAGTGGTGACAAATTCTTTCAATTTTTGTTTATTTGGGAAGACTTTTATCTCTCCTTCTATTCTGAATGACAGAGCTTCCTGGATAGAGGATTCTTGGCTGCATATTTTTTCTGTTCATTATATTGAAGATTTCCTGCCATTCCTTTCTGGCCTGCCAAGTTTCAGTAGATAGGTCTGTAACCATTCTGATAGGTTTCCCTTTGTTTATTAGGGCCTTTTTATCCCTCGCTGCTTTCAGAATTCTCTTTGTCCTTGTATTTTGCCAGTTTCACTATGATATTTTATGCAGAAGATTGATTGAAGTTATGTCTGAGGGGAGTTCTCTGTGCCTCTTGGATTTCAGTGCCTGTTTCCTTCCCCAGATTGGGGAAGTTCTCTGCTGTAATTTGTTCAAGTACTCCTTCAGTGTCTTTCCCTCTCTCTTCCTCTTCTGGAATTCCTATGATAAGTGTATTGTTCCTTTTGATTGTATTAGTGAGCTCTCAAACTCTCCTTTTGTGTTCCTGGATAGGTTTATCTCTCTTTTTCTCAGCTTTTATTTTTTCTATAAATGTGTCTTCTAATTCACCTATTCTCCTTTCTGCCTCTTCATTCGGTGCATTGGATGCCTCCATTTTATTATGCATCTCATTTATAGCATTTTTAATTCATCACAATTATATTTAATTTCCATAGTCTTTGTAGCCATAGTTTCTCTGATGTCTTCCATGCCTTTTTCAAGCCCAGTGACTAATTTTATGACTGTTGTTCTAAATCCTTGTTCAGTTATGTTGTTTATATCTGTTTTGAGCAGTTCTTTAGCTGTCATTTCTTCCTGGAATTTCATTGGAGGAGAGTTCTTCCATTTCATCATTTTGGTTAGCTTTATGTCTCTTGTTAGTTTTAAAAGCTTGTTATACACTCTGCACCTGCGAGTGCTGTGGTACCAAAGAAGGCTCTTTGACTGTCCAGGGCCTGTCCATTCAGGAAGTGTTCTTTGAATGGTGACTGTTGGTCTCTCTTGTTGAGACCTTGGTTATTTTATTTCCCTACTCATAGTGATATTTGGGACTCTCCACCATCTGTACTTTGGCTTGTTTCTTGAGGTAGCCTTGGAAAGGAAAACAGACAAACACACTGGGAACAAAGGCATGCAAACACACAGACAAATCCAACAAACACACAAACCGAAAGGGAAAAAGGAAAAGACAAAAAGGAAGGGGCCAAAAAAAAAAAAAAAAAAAAAAGAGGAAGGAGAAAGACAAATAATAAAAATATATAAAAATCAAAAAAGAGGAAAAGAAAGGAAAAAAGAAAAAACCCAATAGACAAAGGATATTCTAAAAGCATAGAACCAGAATTTCCAGCTACAAATAAAGAGCCTGATGTATGCAGTGCTGATGGAAGAGCATATACAAGGAGAGAAATGACAGGGCAGGGAGGAAGTGAAATTGGAAATGGAATGATCAGGCAGAGAGACTAAGAGGCTTAATTCAGAGAGAGAAAGAGGGGAATATGGTTAGATGCAAGGCAAAGGAAATGAAGATAATGATACTCGGAGAAACTATATAGTCTGATTACTGCAGAGAGAGAGAGATATAAAGGTAGTGTTGGAGGTGTAGAATATACATCTAGAGAATGGATTAAATATGACTGTTTAAGCAAGTCAGTGACCAGAATTAATCATGGCAGTGCATCCGTTATCCATGTAGGTCTTGCCCCAGGCTCCTGTTAAAAAAAAAAAAAAGAAAAAGAAAGAACAAAAAGCAGCTCTCTAGCTGGGATGAGCATGGTTTGGTGTAGGCCAGTCTTAGCCTGTACTGAGGTCGCTCCCTGAGGTCCCACCTTGGTGGTTGTGGGGAGAAAAATGGCAGCGCCCCAGTCCCTTCTTGAACCAGTTGCTGCAACTCACTCTTTTGGGTCTGATCTCCCCGTGCCACAGGCATAGCCAAGGTGAGTCAGGCTGTATATCACAAGCCAGGCTTTGTTTCTAGGTCTTAGTCCACGCGCCCCATTGATATCACCGGAAATATAAACTCGCAGGCAAGTCCCTCCCAGCAGCTTCAAGTCTCTTGCCTCCCCCCCTGGGGATTGAGCTGAGCCAGAAACACAGCGGCACGGCTTCAGGCACCGCCACCTCCACTCCAGGTGGAGCTGGCAAGCAAGGAGCAGTTTCTCCTCCGGGGTCGCTTGGGACCAGTGTGTCACACCTAGGGTCAGCTGGACAGCAGGAAGCTGGATCCCTCTGTGTCCAAACCGAGGTTTTTCTCTTTTCCAGCAACAGGGACAGTGTCTTGAGCAGTTTCGGCCTCTTTCTTTTTTTTCCCCCTAGACTCACTGTGGCTCCCTGCAAAGGGGGCTCCGTCCCCTCTCTCTGTGTCTCTAGTCCTGGCCTGTTTTTATCTTCCCCAGTTCTCACTCTTGCTATAAGGTTTTCTCAGTGGACTCTGTCTCCTTTTCCTCTCAAACTCCGGGATTCTGTAAGGATTCCTATAGTTTCAGGCCTTCTCAGTTTGCGAGATGGGGGGAGTGAAATGTCTGGAACTTCCTACTTCTCCGCCATCTTGCCTCCACCTATACGAGATTCTCCAAACAATATAACTTATACACAGTATATTCTTAGACTACAACAGAATTAAAATGTAAATGAATAACAAAGCTTGAAAATCCACACATATTTGAACATTAAACACATTATTTCTACATAGTATATGGGTTAAAAAATATGTCTCAAAGGAGTTCAAGAAGTATGTTGAACTGAACAAGAAAAAATACAACTTGTAACTGTTTATATAAGGAAATGAAAGTGTTTAAAGATGAATATACAGCATAAACACATATATTAGAAATAGAGAAAGAACCAAGATTAATAATCTCAGCTTTTGACCTCAATAAACTACAGAAAGAAGAGCAGCTTAAGAAAGCAGCAGCAAGGTACTAATACAAGTTAAAGCAGAAATTAGTTAAAGAGAGAATAAGAAAATAATAGAGGAAAAAGTGAAACCATAAGCTTGTTCTTTGTAAATATTAACAAAATTGACAAATCTTTAGCTAGATTAACAAATCAATAAACATTTTTAAAAAATTACTAGCCTGAGCAGTAAAAGACATCACTACAGATCATACAGAAATAAAAAGGATTATAAAAGAACACTAGAATAATTATATGCTAATAAATTAGACATTTTAGATAAAAAGAACAAATTCCTACAAAGATATTGCCAAAATGAACACAAGAAAAAATAAACTATCTGAATAAACCTACAAGGTGAAAGACTTAATTAGTTATGAAAAAACTACCCATAAAGGAAAGCCTAGGACCAGATGTCCTCTCTGATAAATTCTGCCAAATACTTAAAGAAGAATTAATAACTACCCTTTATAGAATATAAGAGAGGTAGATAATACTTCCCAGCTCCCTCTATGATGTTAAAATTAAGCTGATGCCAAAATAAAAAACATACTAATAAAATAAATCTGCAAACCTGTATCCCCTTGAATGTCAGTGCAAAAGTCCTCAACCAAACACTACCACCAAATCCAGCAACATGTAAAAATGAAATTATACTCCATCACCAAGTGGGATTTTTGCCAGGAATCAAAGGTTGGTTTAATATTCTAAAATCAATTATTTAATATATCATATCAAGAGGTATTACATCATACCTTAATGTAATACATTATAGCAATAGAATTGTTTAAAAAAATAATCATCTAAACTAACGGAAAAAATATCTGCCAAAATCAGATACTCTGATTAAAACACTGGATATACTTGGAAAAGAAGTAAAATTCATCAACCTGACAGAGAATATCTAGGAAAAACCTACAGCTGACATCGTATTTAGTGATTAGAGATAATCAAATTTCACCTCAGATCAGAAACAAGATACTTATGTGTACTCATAATTTTGACTCAGTCTGTACTGGAGGTTGTAGCCAGGAAAATTTGTTAAGAAAATGAAAAATTAGGTGGGAAAATGGATCCAAATTACAAAGAAAGAGGTAAAACTCTGTTCACAAGTGACATGATTTTGTATATAAAAAAACCTTAAAGAAAAAAATTCCTTAAAGAATCTACTAGGAAACTATTCTAACTAATAAACAAGCTCAACAATGTTGTAGGGTATAAATTCAGTATACAAAAATCAATTGTGTTTCTATACATTTGCAATCAATAGTCCAAAAATAAAATTAAGGAAAGTGAATTAAAAAGCATAAAAATATTTAGGAATAGATTTGCAAAAGAAAAAACTTGAACTCTGAGATACTAAAAATATTATTAAAAGAAATTGAAGAAAATCTCAATAAATGGGGGCAATCCCTTAAAGCATCCCTGTTCACGGATCATAAGACTTAATATTGTTAGGATGGCAATATTTTTATTTGATCCACAAATTCAATACAATTCCTATTAAAATCCTAGTGGACTTCGTTTTAGAAATTTAAAAAAACTAATTCTCAAATTCATATGGAAATGTAAGGGACTAGGTAAGCTAAAACAATCTTGCAAAAGAAAAACAGGATTGAAGGACTCCCACTTTCCAATTTCAAAACTTACTATAAGGCTACAATAATCAGGAATGTAAGGTATTGGTGAGGAAAAATAAACAGAGATTAATGTTAACAGAATAAAGACCCCAGAAATAGATCTGCATAGTGTAGCCATCCGATCTTTGACAAAGGAACAAATTAATTAAATGGAGAAAGGAGAATCTTTTCACCAAATGGTGCTGAAACATGGTCTATATCCTAAGAAGTGAACCTTATACTTTTCACAGTAACTAACTCAAAATGGATTACAGACCTAAGGTGTAAAATTCAAAACTATAAAGCTTCTAGAAGAGATATAGGTAAAAACCTAGGTGAATTTAAGTTATGTGATAAGGTTTTAGGTGCAACACAAAAAGCATGATATTAAAAAGATGGACAATTTAGACGTTATTAAAATTAAAAAGTTCATGTCTGTAAAAATATGGTTTAGACCATGAAAAGACCAGCTTAGGGATTAAAGACTGGAGAGACACATATCAGATAAAGATCTTTTTTCCGAAATATATCTAGAACACTTGAAATTTCCATAATAAGAAAACAAACAACCCAGTCAAAAGTTAGAGAATGGATCTAAACAAGCATCTCACAAAAGAATATATACAGGTGGAAATAAACACATGAAAATATGTTCAACATTGTCTGCCTTTAAGAAATTGCAAATTGTTGGGGCACCTGGGTGGTGCAGTCAGTTGAGCATCTCACTCTTGATTTTGGCTCAGATTGTGATCTCACTGTCATGAGATCCAGCCATGTGTTGGCCTTCACGGTACACTGAGCCTGCTTGGAATTCTCTCTCCCCACTTTTCCCTCTCACCCCCGTCAAAATAAATAAGCAAGCATTTTAAGAAGAAAAGAAAATTGCAAGTTGTTTTATTGAGGTATAATTGACATATTAATTTCAGGTGTTCATAAATTTTTTAAATTTTTTAAATGTTTTTATTTCTGAGAGAGAGAGAGAAAGCGTGAGCAGGGGAGGGTCAGAGAGAGAGGGAGATACAGAATCCGAAGCAGGCTCCAGGCTCTGAGCTAGCTTTCAGCACAGAGCCCGACCCGGGGCTCGAACCCACAAACCATGAGATTATGACCTGAGCCAAAGTCAGACACTTAACCGACTGAGCCACCGAGGCGCCCCAATGATTCTTTATTTTTGTGTATTCTGAAATGATCACTGTAATAAGTCGTTTTCCCGTGTCACCATATAAAGTCACATAATATGTAATACAATATTATTGACCATAGCACTATTTTGTACACTGCATCCTTATGACTTTTTTATGAATGAAATTTCTCTTGACCCCTTTCTTGCATTTTGCCCTCTCCCCAATCTTCTTCTCCCCTGACTGCCACCAATCCGTTCTCTACATCTATGAGTTTTTATTTTGTTTTATTCATTTGTTTTTTAGATTCCACATATAAAAGAAATTATATGATTTTTGCCTTTTTCTATCTGTCTTATTTTACTTAACATAATGACCTTAAAGATCCATCCATGTTGTCACAAATGGCAAGATCTCATTCTTTTTCATGGCTGAATAATATTCTGTGCACACACGCATATCTTACTTATCCATTCATCCAGTGATGGATATTGTACCAGGAGTGGAGTTTTTGGCAAGTCTTTGTGTCTGCCTCTTCTACCCCTCTTGATGTGGCCTTTCCACCCTTTGTTATAGAAGAATTGTTTACATAGTTTTCAGGCCTTTTTCAGAAAGAAGTATTCTATAAATAGCTATAGATATGCTGTCTCTGAGAGTCTAGTGTCTTCCTACTCTGCTACCTTGAACTGCCCTCCAGGAATAAACAACAGTGAGATACCACCACCACCTTTTAGAATTACTAAAATCCAACAGATTTAGAGTTTTCAACTTTTGGTGAGAAGATAGAGTAATAGGAAATGTCATTCATTGAAAAGGGGATTTAAAATGGAACAGACACTTGGGAACACTGTTTGGCAGCTTCTTACAAAACTAAATATAGTCTTAGCATACGATCCCACAATTGCCTTCCTAGTTCAGTGTGTAAGTAATTTGAAAACTTATGTGCACACAAAAACTTGCATGCAAATTTTTATAGCAGCTTTGTGCATAATCACCAAGAACTGGAAGCAACCAATATATCCTTTAATAATTGAATGGATAAACAAACTTTGTTACATCCATACAATGCAACATTACTCAGTGATGAAAAGAAATGAGCTTCATGCTATGACAAGACATGGATGAACTTAAATGCATGTTGCTAAGTGAAAGAAGCCAGTCTGAAAAGGCTACATAATATGATTCCAATTATATGACATCTTCAGAAAGCCATATTTGTAGATATAATGAAAAGATACTGGTTGCCAGGGCTTCAAGCAGAAGGAATGTAAGTTTGAACAGATGAAGCACAGACAATTTCTAGGTTAGTAAAACTAGTCTGTATAATACTGTAGTGATGGATCCACGACTCCTTGCATTTGTCAGAACCAAAACAACTTTACAGCACGAGGAAAAAAAAATAAAAAATTAGTAATAGTATTAAGAAAATTAATACAGGTAAATTAAAAATATTTAGGAGGTTGAAGGAATTCACAGTGGAATGTAGTAGATGACAAAACAACAGAACTGCAGTACAAGTGTATGAAACAACCTTAATGAAGGGTAAAACGTTGCATTGGAGGAGCTTCCAGGTGGCTCAATCAGTTAAGTGTCCGACTCTTATTTTCAGCTCAGGTCATGTACACACACATACTGAGATAGAAAAATTAAGTTAATGTACAAGTACAAGCCACATTTCTCACTGTTTGAGTAATAGTTTACAGATAAACAAAGGTAGACCAGAATGACCTATGTTACAGTGGATTAGAGTTGGAGACATCAGTACAAGCCCATGTTTGTCTTAACATAAATACAAATGTTTCCATATAAAAATATTCCTAGATATGTATATATACATGTGGGTCAAAATGTACACATATTTTCCTGCTCTGTCCACTAGAGAACCTAGACACGATGTCACACAGTAGCAGTGAGCAAGCCTAAAACTCAGATGGAATCATTCTCAAATAAAACAAATCAGAGCTTCTTGGGAAAATGTCTGCTTCTAGGACTGGCGCAGGAAATATACCGGATGACTGTTTAGAAAACGCTCACATCTATGTTTTACCTTTACTCCTACATGATTACCAAATTCACAATACCTTGTAAAACCAAATGTATTGGGCTCTTCTCCATGTTAGGCAATTCTCTGACACCAGCTGGGTATTCCACAATTTGTGGAATTATATAAAACTCGTAGGCATGAGAGACTTCAGTTTGAGAAAAGGTCCATTTTCTTTCTAAAACAAATGGCTAGTGAACTCTTGAACTGAGCACAAAGACCCTTGGGCTGGCCCAGAAGCAGCAGTTGGTTTATAGTTATTCACAAGATCAATAAAACACTGGACATCCTGATCATAAAACTGTGATTGTAGACTTTCTGAAGACAGAATAGTTAAGAGGCCTAATAGGAATAGTTTTATTGGACCACTAATAAAATAGTTGATCAATGTGTAATGAAAAGTAGCTTAGCTTGTTAGTACCAATGGAAAGTTTTTAAACTCTTTTATCCTAGTCATTTAATTTCCCTCCCCCCCACGCATTTTTTCTTTTACATTAAAAACAAAAAAACAAAAAAACCTTGCTTTCACCCTGTGGTCAGGACACTTTTCTGGTTACTATAGGAATCTGTGATCCCCAAGCTACAATTCTTTGATTCCACATCACTACTTGCTTCTCACTATGGCTCTTATTTGCAGGTTGACCTACCCAACTCAATTCTGACATTATCTACCTGATCCCACATTAGATCCCATAGGTTAAGGGCTCAGTCACATCAGAGGGCCCTGATTCCGCCACCCCCAAAACCAACCACCACTCCCACCAATCTGAAGTCCAGGTTCCCACTCAGAAATCCAGTTTTTTAATACACAGGCTATAGACCAAATATTCCCTTTCCTTGGCCTCAATTAATTTGCTAAAGCAGCTCTTAGAACTCAGAGAAACATTTTTACTTACTAGATTACCAATTTACTAAGTTACTATAAAAGGATATGTACATATATATCTCAATCTCAGGGGAGCCTTGGTGGCTCAGTTGGTTAAGCGTCAGACTCTTGATTTCAGCACTTGCTTCTACTCTCTCTCTCTCTCTCTAATCTGTTTAAAACCTGTTTTTCCAGGGGTGCCTGGGTGGCTTAGTCGGTTAAGCGTCCGACTTTCGCTTAGGTCGTGATCTCGCGGTTCGTGGGTTCGAGCCCCGTGTCCGGCTCTGTGCTGACTGCCAGCTCAGAGCCTGGAGCCTGTTTCAGTCTGTGACTCCCTCTCTCTCTGACCCTCCCCTGCTCACGCTGTCTCTCTCTCTCTCCTAGGAATAAATAAAACATTAAAAAAAATTTAAAACCTGTTTTTCCAAGCCTAAGTGTCCATCAACGGACGAATGGATCAAATAGATGTGGTTTATCTATACGATGACATACTATATGGCAGTGAGAAAGAATGAAATCTGGCCATGTGCAGCAACATGGATGGACCTTGAGGGTGTTATGCTGAGTGAAATAAGTCAGGCAGACAAGGACAAATACCATATGTTTGCACATCTAGGAGGATTAGGAGGAACTTAATGGAGGACTGTGGGGGAGAAGAAGGAGTGAAATAGTGGGGGAGAGGGAGAGAGGCAAACCATGAGACTCTTAAATGCTGAGAACAAATTGAGGGCTGATGGGTGTGGCGGGGAGGGAGGAGATGGGCATGGAGGAGGGCACTTGTGGGGATGAGCACTGGGCATTATATGGAAACCAACTTGACAATAAACTATTTGTAAAAAAAAACAAAAAACAAAAAACCCCTGTCTTTCCCTCCAATAAATCCATCATAGAAAGTATATGTACATCTCCTAACTAGAAACTGTTATAAACATTTCACAATTGATAGTGAATGGGTAGATGAATCCATGTTACTGAACTATTAGATGGTATAAGACCAACTTACTGATTGTCTAGAAATTTGCTAGTTTTGACAATGAAAATTTTACATTTTTGTGAAACCCCTAGCCCTGGCCTAACTAGGACACTTGTTCATGCTCGTGCGAGGTATAACTACCTCCTGAGGAATGGCTGTATAACTCCAAATGGAAGAAATGGTGGGACCAAGGAAAGGAAAGCAAATGTTGGCTGCTCAATTGCTAAGAATTCTATCTTACCAATCCTCATGTTCTCTGGTAGAAAACTGAAGCCAATATCCATGTATGTGTCTTACCTCATACTACTATTTAGAATAGCTATTATAAAGAATTTGAAACTTCCTAGGAAAACAGTAGATACAACACACAATGTTGTTTTTGCTACCTACAGCATTAATAATTGGGTAAATAAACTGAAAATATTAAAATACAAGAGATTTACAAATAAATTGGAGTTACTTAAGCATCTTGTTTTCATTGATGAGCATTCATAAAGTCAACTGAAGTTGAGCATTATTTTCTAATATAGCATATATGTATAAATATGTTTTAACTTCAGTGAATTTCAGTGACTATATTCTGGTTCCATAATTAGATTTTTAAAAATCATTTGAGCTAAATTAATATCAGTGGGCAGTACACTAAAAATATATGAGGTACAACAAGAGTCCTACATTTTTATCATCCTCAAAAAAACTCTTTTTTGAGAATGATTACAGAAAATTTAACTTTTGGTTTTCCTGACTCCTCAACATTATGCATATGCACTTGTTGTTTATGAGGTACATATACTATTACCAAAATTGCTGCTTGCATTTAAGAAACTGATGAAAATTAAGCTCATAAAAATTTAATGCCATGAAACTTAAGTGTGGAATACATAGGTTGTAGCTTTTCAGAAAAACTTCATTAAGCCTTGAAAAAGAAACTACGTTAATTTTACCCACTGAATTTGGATAGCGAGAGTTTCTTTTGAGTAGCTCTTCTGCTTTCAGAACCAGAGTGACAGTTATTCTGTTATTAAAATATCAGGACAGGCGCCAGGTCACCAGGAAGGATGAGGTGAAAGTTCTTGAGAGGATTGAGGTAACTAAGCAGTTTCCTCCACGGCAATGCCATTGTGTAACCTCATTTTGGATGTTCAATGTGGAGTCATGCAGAACCAGTAGAAAACTGACAGAATTTGGGGAATAGTATCTTTTGTGATGAACCAGACACAGACGCTTTAGTTTTGCAAAAGTGCATTTCTTTCCTCACACAAAATGCAAAATGCATGAGAAGTAAAATTCTTTCTATGCTTACTGTTTTGCCATAAGATGTGAATAGATGAGTTCATAATTCTGCAGCCCAGTTGTGAGGGCAGTGTTGTGAAGAATTATGCACAGGATTATTTAACTGTTAAGTAATGTTACATGTCTTCCTTTGATTCCATCAGATATTGGATCAAAATGTTAAAATAGATGAACAAGTCATATAATTATAATCATAAATACTATAAGGTTTTGAGGAAAGGCATGTAAGAAAAGAAGAAAAAAATGTCCTGTGAAGACAAATTATACTTCTTTGTCACTTGTAAGGAAGATTTTAATATTTAGAACTAATCAAAGATATCTCTTCCTTAAAAGGGATACAGCTCTCATTTATTCACTTTATACCATGGACCTGATGCTATACTAAACATATTATATACATGATTATTAAATATTCACAATAAAATTCAGATAAAAATATTAATATTTTTATTCTTCAGATTATGGAAGTATTTGGAAAAGTTTTCATTTCCCAAAACTTGTACAGTAGTAAATGGCAGACAAGGTATTAAAGTAAGGTTTACTTTTTCCATTGCAAACTCTTAGTAATTACATTCAACCCTTTTACTGAATCAATTGAGACAGTAAAATTCCAGGATGCAGATAAAAATCATTCTTCCTTGGATAAAAAGTGGGATTTGTTGACCTCCCACTTTCTTAATACTGAATCAATTAGATTCTCTGGTTACTGACCTGAATGGATAAATTTTCATATGAAATAAGACTTACTATACTGCTATCCTAATTAGTTTGCTTGGCCAAGGTGTGTTCTCAATAAACTCGGAACTTCCCAAGAGTATGACAGCATCTAAGTTTATATCTACAGTGTCTAGTATGATACGGAGCTCACAGTATATGCCCAACACATATTTTAGAAAATCTCAACAATGAAATTTATAAAATAAGACCATTTCTCAAGGTGTCTGAGTGGCTCTGTCAGTTGAGCGGCAGTCTTTGGCTCAGGTCATGATCTCGCAGTTGTGGTTTCAAGCCTCGCTTAGGGCTCTCTGCTGACAGCTAGCTCAAAGCCTGGAGCCTGCTTCAGATTCTGTATCTCCCTCTCTCTCTGACCCTCCCCTGCTCACTCTGTCTCTCAAAGATAAAAAATAAAAAATAATAAGACCATCTTGAGGGGCGCCTGGGTGACTTAGTCGATTAAGCGTCCGACTTTCACTTAGGTCATGATCTCGCGGTTTGTGGGTTCGAGCCCCATGTCGGGCTGTGTGCTGACTGCCAGCTCAGAGCCTGGAGCCTGTTTCAGTCTGTGACTCCTTCTCTTTCTGACCCTCCCCTGCTCACGCTGTCTGTCTCTCTCTCTCTCTCTCTCTTTCTCTCCTAGAAATAAATTAAAAAAACATTTAAAAAAATTAAAAAAATAAAACCTTAAGTTGTTATGCCTTCTTTGGTGAGTATTTCCCTGGACAATCCCAACTTTCTGTACTATTTCTATAATTTGGACAGAATACAACTATTCTATGTGTTGTACTGTATTTTAGGTATGAGAAATATTATCCAGAAGTTGAGAGTCTAAGTTCTAAAGACAGACATACTTGTGTTTGAATTCAGACTCCATCACTTACTAATCCTTGAATAAATTACTACCCTATGTTTACTGCAGCATTATTTTCAATAGCCCAGATAATGGAAATGACCTAAGTGTCCATGAATGGAAAAATGAATAAGAAAGATGTGGTACACACACACACACACACACACACACACACACACACACACGAATATTATGTGACCATGAAAAAGGATGAGCTCGTGCCTTTTGAGACATGATGGACCTAAAAGATAGCACACTAAATTAAATAAGTCAGACTGAGAAGCATATACCATATGATGTCACTCCTAAGTGGAATCTTTAAAAGAAATAAACAAAATGTAGAATCAGACCTATAAATACAGAGAAGAAATTGATGGTTTCCAGAGACTTGGGGAGTAGAGAATGGGCTAAATGTGTGAAGAGAGATGGGAGCTCCAGGCTTCCAGTGATGGAATGAGTAAGTCAGGAGAGTAAAAGTCACAGCATAGTCAATGATAGTGTAATGACAATGTATGGGGACAGATAGCGGCTACATTTGTGAACATAGCATAATGTATAAATGTGTGGAATCACTCTGTTGTACATCTCAAACTGAAACTGAGGTAACATCGCGTGTCAAGTATATTGACAAAAAGATACTACTCTGAACCTTGTTGTATTTATCCAACATTCTTTCCTCACATAGCCATTTTGAGGGTTAAATCACCTAGAACATGCTGATAGACAGTTAGCTGGAAGCATTGGGGGGCAGCGGTGGCAGTAATTTAATATCTTAACCCTGACCCAAGTTTGATCTAAGAGCTTCTAATGGCTTCTAGTAGAACATTTGATGATGATAGACATATTCGATACCTCTCTGTTCGGTATGATCAATGTGGCTAAATGAACCTCAGCAAGTGAATGTTTAATTTTATTTAATCAATGTATCTTTGAAGAGCTATACATTGCTGCTGGTTACTGTGCTACAGAGCACACCCCTAAGAGGACAGGGAATGGATATACTACATTTTATTTCTGGCACCCAGCACCATGCTATATGATACAGAGCTGATTCTCTAGTCCCCCTGTGGACTGTGTGAAAGAAATGATATCTGTGATGATGAAGAAAGCACAGTGCTATCTATAGCAAACTGGATTTTCATCTTTTCTGTAAGGAGTCTCCTCAGTGGCCATCCCTTTATCAATAGGTTTAGACTTTGGTACCATTAACACCTTTCCTGATTCTCTGTGTACTGTAAGTGTCCCTCTTGAGAAACCCTTTACTGGCTCACAGGTAAGTGCCATAAGCAGTACTGGGCACCTTATTATAGTCTTAAAAAGTAGAAGACCCAATATGGTTGACTTCTCATGAGGAAAATATGTGGTATAGTTAGTGGCAGAATGTTTGCAATTAGCTGGACTTGATTGGAATCCAACTCAGCTACTTTTTAGCTGAGTGTTGGACAAAATGTGCAATGTGTCTGAAACTCAGTTTCCTCACCAATAAAGTCGACCAAATATCCTACCTATTGCAAGGAGTCGGAGTGAGGTTCAACAGGCTAAATACTTGGCTTGAAGAGGAACCACAGGATGTAACTCATGTTTAATCTCTTTTCTTTACTTTTCATTATTTCCATCACAAAGTTCTCACTTGTGAGACACTTAAAATATTTCAAGTTTTATCATTCTTTTCTCTAATTAGCATCTCCTTTCCAATTCTCCTTATGGTCAAGTGTAGTCCCTCTGTCTCCTAACTGAGCAGTTTGGATACATCCCCTTCCCCCAGCACCTGGTGATAAATTTAATGTTCCCCTTTACTGTGTCCCTTGACTTTAGACTGTTTTTACTCTCTTCCCTGAATAGTGATTTTCACAGGTAAAATCTTTTGTTAAAACAAATCTGATTCATTCATTCATTCATTCATTTTTCCACCACTGTCAGTTTTCTTTGCCCTGATCTGTTTTTTTTTTTTCTCCTTTTCTGAGGTTTGTTATCTTCTTCCAATGGACAGAGGCAACAGGGAAGGAAGGGGCTAATACAATGAAAGAGGTTACCTTGGGTTAAAATGGTATGTGTAATCTATACATCAGTTGAACTTCTCAACAGTCTAACAGTTCACACTTCAGGAGTAGCAAAGTCCTTTCCCCCAGGTACCAACCAGAGCCAGTGGGAAGTGGAGCTGAGGTCTGAACTCCATGCTCCTTCGGCTTGGACACGCTGCCTTTTTTCCACTCAGCCTCACTGTTCTGGAGCTGCTGGTCAAGTTCCCATTTAGAGTAGCTGCAGCAAGTCAAGGGAGAGGGAAGAAAGCAAAGCCAAGCAGTTCAGCAGGAAGAACGATAATAACCTGACTTAGATTTAAATAATGATGACCCCTCCGGGACAGGTTCCTAGCCTAGAGAGTGATTATGTAAATGAACTCTCTGTGTATTTCTGAAAGTAACATTTTGAATGGAAACCAAACACATTCACTGTCTTCTGTGTTGATGACTGTTTTAGGCTGGCTTCCATTAAAAAAAAAAAAAAAGCATCTCCCCGCCTGCCTTTTCTGCCTTTTTCCAAAAACACACAGCCAAGGGGAAAGGGCAAGTGCTCTAGCATTTAATGAATCCTCTGATGTGTCAAACACTGCCTTAGGCACTTTTACATATACTATTTTACTTAATCCTAGTAAATGCCCTGAGCAGTGGGTTTTGTTACTCCTATTTTTTTTTACCTCAAGAAACTAGATAAAAGAAATGCATAAAGGCAGTATTGAGCATCTAATTATGTATCAAAAAGCAAGTCTTTTATCTTAGCAATATTTAATATTTTTAATGCTAAAATTCTATCAACACTGAGACCATGTAAAAGACAATGGGAGCAAAGGAAAATTATACAGTAACTTCAGTTAGAAATAGAAACGCAAAATTTCCTTACATGTATCAAAAGCAAGTCTGTTGATGTATTGGAATTCTAATATGTTATGACTAATTATTTTTATTCCAAGATAAATTCAAGCATGAATTAATTCAGAGACACCGGGTTAGTGTGATTTGCTATACTGACCTCTTAAGATAATAAATTATAGTCTTAATACATTAGAAGCATTTTCTTCATAACCTGTAATTAATCAAGGTTGCCCACTTGTCTGCTTCTAATCAGTGTTTTGCTGAAAGTCCTAAGCAAGAAGATAAGACAAAAGAAAGCAGTTTACAGGTTCTGTTACACATACAGACATGTATGTACACACACAAGTGTACACACATATACACATGTTTTCTTATTTGGTTCATTTCTCGTGTGGTTTCCTTTACCTGAAAATTGTTTCTTGTTAAGTCTGATAATTTGGTCAGATTGCTACTTCTTCCTATACATAGAATCCTAAGAAATTCTATATTATTGTAACTAATGACAACGTTCAGAAATATTATTGGAGACATCAATATAAAGTGATCATTTTCATCTCTTATTTAGCAAAAATATATAATTTTGAAAATGTGTCATTTGATATATCAACAAAAATAGTAAGAACCTAGGAATAAATTAATAGGAAATGACTATATGTTTATACAGAAAATTAAATACTTTTTAATAAAAGGCATAAACACACAAAAAAATGAAAAACTATGTTACAAATGTGAATACTTTTTCTCATAAAGATGAGAGTGTTCTTCAAAATGATCCATACATTTTATTGTTATGCCAATCAGTATCTCCAAACAAATCTTACATGAACCTGAAAGATGGTCTTAGAACATCAAAAATACATGAGACTTTAAAATAATAAAATTGAATATTATCTTGATAAATAACAAATATTTTTGTAAGGTCTAGTACCACATGTAATGATTTTTGCATGATAGGTGGAAAAGAAAAAACAGGACCTTGACAGGCATCCAAGTACATTTATAGTCTCATTAAATGTCAGAAGGAAAGAATGAGCCACCCACTACATGCAAATTGGGGCTTGAGTAAAGAATCTAAGAAAAAAAAGAGTAATAAAGTTGTAAAAGGAGGAGGAGGAGATGTGAGGAGGGAGGGCAAAGAAGAGGAAGAAGAGAAAGATGAAAAGAAAAGAGAGACGCAGAAAAAAGAGCAGTAGAAGAGGGAGAGGTAGGGAGAGGAGAAGGGGACACTAATTGCTTTAGTTTGATGTCTCAATTATTTGAAACAAAATGGTTAGGAGTTCTTAAATTCCCAGGATGTTAGTTAGCTGATAAGAAGGGTAATCATTTTTTTTTTTAAAGGAACTTAAACATGAAAAGATTAAAATAAGGACAGAATAGGACCTCAGTCATCATGGACAGTGTCAAAATAGATACATACAGAAATACAGGAAAGATAAAGATATGATACACCCAGTTCAAGAGAAATACACTACACAGACAAAAAACACGTATGATATACACACACACCTACTATGTGTATAGCTGTATTTGGAAGAGATTATGAAGAATAAGGATGGAATTTTGGATACCCAGATATTTGTAAGTGAATTAACAACATGATTCTAATTATAGAGGGGCTAGATTTTCAACACTAATAATCACAACATGATAATTAAGAGTCCTTTGCTAAGGACTTTATATACATTCTCAAAGAAATTCACAAAAACCTTTGAGATGGATGAAATTTTGATCACCAATTTATAGATGAGACATCTCAAAATCACTTACCCAATATAAACAAAATAGTGGTACTCATTGCATTAAAAACTCAGGCTATCTGAATCTGGACAACTCTTAACCACTTCTCTAAATGCTTGTGGGGTGGTTGGAAGTTCTTTGAGAGAGCTACAGGTAATTAAAATATTTCAGTCTCCTAAGAGAAATTAAAAATTCACTTTGATTTGACCACACAGATTAACAAGCACATCAAATGTATTTGCTTTGGGCTAGAATAATATAAACTCTGGGCAAAACATTGATAAATTAAGCCAATCATGGGCTTGTTGTCATCTTTCTTTTGTAAGTAAAAAAAAAAAAAAAAAAAAACACACCATAAAACACTTATTTTTCAGATGACGTCAAAGATTCCCCACTTTTCACTACCAAGTTCTCTTTGATTAATACCCCTTTCCTGGTCACCATATTTGTGATTTTTTTTTTCTTCAAACGAGTGTGTTAGTTTCCTAGTTCAGGTGCATATGCATACATTTTAGTAACCATGAATAAGCCACAACCTATCCCCTTTAAAGAAGAAATTAATACTGAATTCCAAACTCACATAGACAATAAAATCCAATGTTTTCCCTTTGATTTCAAGTTGCTTCTGGGCATTTTTCTACCCGTGGGCAGTTCTCTCTCCAACTTAATTGTGTATCAAATTTTAACACCCTTAGATCTGCCTTAACTCTATAGTTTTCTAATTATCTCATTTCCACTGAATTTCCAGTGTCTGGTTATATTGGTTCATATGTTTTCAGATGGATACCTGTGTTGCACCGTCAGCAGATTTCATTAATAGACTATTTATTTAGATCTATCACATCATTAATAAAGGAAGAAAAGAAAACAAACAGGTTTACACTAGTCCCACAGTGCCCTCCCCCACCCAGCACAGTTCAGGTCCAGACACAGTCATTTGTCACTTGCCCATGCTTATATCCCAGGAGCCGGGCTTCATGTGTGTACGGAGCTGACATCCAATGTCCCTCCATTTGTCTTATGAGTTAAGGTCATGAGGAGAGTGATATTGGGCACTTCAGTTATTCCAACACTAACAATCTCTTACAATTTTAGAGTGTTTAAGCTCAATGGTCATATGGCTTCACATGGACCTTCTGAATGTTCCAGAACCTACCATAGACACAACTTTGTAAGCAGTCTGATACTAGAAGCTGTGAATATTCATGAGTCTCCAGTAAATTTGCTTTGACCAGCACAAGGTTTTATACATACCTCTATTTAGCATGTAGTTTGTTAAAATAATCCTTCCCCAAAAAAGTTTATCCCTTTTAAGGAGTAAAAGTCTAGTGGGTTGAGCTTTATAAGGTGACATGATGGTATTTATTATTTAATAAAACAATTAATACTATAACCACCATGGTTAATGCATTTCTGAGTTTTCCCATATGTAAAATGCGTGTAAATGACTTGTTTGTGGTCACTCATTATTCCAGACACATGCATTCTCATATGCAACTATATTTTTTCCAATTCTTTTTTTTAAATTTTTTTTTTTTTTGAGAGGGAAAGAAAGCACAAGTAGAGGGGCAGAGAGAGAGGGAGAAGAGACTCCCAAGCAGGCTCTGCAATGTCAACGTGAAACCCAATTTAGGGCTCAGTCCCATTAATCATGAGATCATGACCTGAGCCAAACGAAGAGTTGGGTACTTAACCAACTGAGCCAACTAGGCATCCCAGCCATATTTTTTGATAATGATCTGAAGATAACCACTATCTCAGTAGTTTTGGTAGTTTTCTGATCTGATCTATAGAATCTTGGTACACATTTCTATGAGAGCACATAAGAAACATACACACATGTGATGTGGAGAGTCCAGCTGATCCTTAAACAACTGTACTGAATGGGTCCATTGACATGCAGATTGTTTTCAATAAATATATTGAAAAATATATTGCTTGGGATGTCTGGGTGGCTCAGTCGGTTAAGCATCCGACTTCGGCTCAGGTAATGATATCATGGCTCCTGGGCTCAAGTCCCGTGTCGAGCTCTGTGCTGACAGCTAGCTCAGAGCCTGGAGCCTGCTTCAGATTCTGTATCTCCCTCTCTCTCTGACCCTCCCCTGCTCATGCTGTCTCCCTCTCTCTCTCTCAGAAATAAATAAAAACATTAAAATTTTTTTGAAAAGAAAAATGTATTGCTATATATATTCTATATATATCTCTCTACATGTAATATATTTTCATATAGTTCTCATTTAGTTCTTTAAGTGCATTTCCCTTACTTATGACTTTATAAATAACATTTTCTTTTCTCTAATTTCTTATATTGTAGGAATATAGCTTATAACACTTATTACAAACAAAATATGCATTAATCTACTCTTTATGTTATCAATAAGGCTTCCATTCAGTAGTAGGCTATTAGTTGTTAAGTTCTGACCACAAGTTACACATGGCTTTTTGACTGCATAAGACTGATGCCCTTAACCACCATGCTATTCAAGAATCAACTGTATAATGTTTCCTCTGTTGGCTTATGAATGTAAGAAAAGTCCACATCTACAAGGGGGAGAAGAAGGGCAGAAATGGTGGGGGAAAGGGAGAGAAGCAAACCATGAGAGACTCTTGAATGCTGACAAAAACTGAGGACTGATGGATGTGGGGGGAGGGGGGGATGGGCATGGAGGAGGACACTTGTGGGGATGAGCACTGAGTGTTATGTGGAAACTAATTTGACAATAAACTATTAAAAAAAAAACCAAAAAACAAAAAACAAACAAACAAAAAAAAGTCCACATCTTCCTTGGTGTAATTTTTGGTGCCTTGTTCCTAGCACATTACCTTGAGTGGGGTTAAGCACTGAATAAATCAATCAAATGATTTAGTTCTAAGATTGGAGCTAATCTTCTTATCTCTCTCTACCGTGTCACAATTGTCATCTCATTTCCATTTTACTAGTCTACAGCAAATGTTTAGTCATGTCCTTTTATACTTCTTGGTGTTTTTCCTATATCATCTGTATCCAGCTTAGGAATTAAACCGTGAAATGTGTATTTTTAACTCCCTTATAATTCTGAGATTTATCAACAAGTGTTTGCTATGCATTGTACATGTTTTGTACATTGATGCTTCACAATGAAGGGACTTCTGTGATGAGAGCATGCCTATTAATAAAGTAGTTTCTGGCCTGGACATACCTAATGTCCAAACACCAATTCCTCATTCTTGTTCCTCTGGTCACAAATCAAAAAGGAAAATGTAGCTGAGAAATAGTCTGATTTCCAAATTTATGTTTAAATAATTGACAGTAAACTATACTTAATGAGAGAAATGTTACAACACAGAAGATGTTCATGGAATGATTTAGAATTAACTGATAGCCTTATCAGTCAAAGATAATATTTATCTGCCATAGGTAGATTCTATTACAGAGTAATTACATTGCTCAACACAGGCCATTTTTCATCAATTATTTGTTACCTGGATTTCAATCACTTACTTCCTTTATAGTTTACTTCAGTTGTTTAAACTTTGTGCTGAAGAACTTGTGATTAATACATATTAAACTCAAGGGTAGGCTCCTGGCAATATAGACAGGAATGAGAATATACATTCTTTGATCCTAAATTTTAGAGGTTCTATATTTTTGAACACTTTACAAATGATTGTACTAGTCAAGCATGTTTGAGAGTTCATAATCAATTCAAATGCACTTCAACTACAAATGAGAAGATAAGATCTAAGAAAGTAGAGGTAATTTGTCTAAGGTCACAATCTGAGTTGGAAGCAGAGCTGAAACTCTGTCTGTGAAACTTAAAAAGTTCAAGAGACAGGACCCATTAAGACCCATTGAATCAGAATTTTCTAGGGGAGGGGAGGAGTGGATGATTCTATTTTTGCAAAGTTTTTTTTATATGATTCTAATTATCAGTTAGGATTGAGACACACTGAATAAGATCTATATCTCTTGATTATCATTCTAGTGCTCTCTGCACAAGTAGTATGTCCCTTTATCCTTAACCTCCTTTCATAGTATTTTTGGTCACCAAAGCCTACATATAAAAAGATAAGTAACAGATCTTTAGGTTTTATAAACCTACATGTTTATGTGCAAAAGTATGAGGAGTGGATGCATGTGTAGCCTTCCCCTCATACTCCATGAGATGCTATTGATAAGACACAAACTGAAAATCAAATAACATTGATAAACAATTAGGAAGTCACTTTCCTTTTAATTCTTTTTCAATTTTTCCTATGATATAAATGATAAAGTGTGTTTGAAGCTATTATGGTGTTGAATGTCTTATTTGCCAATCTTCCTTTGTAGGAAGAAAAAAATGAAGGAGAAGAATAAAAAGAGAAGGAAAGGGAAGTAGAAGAGAAAGGGGGAGAAGGAGGAGGAGGAGAAAATGGAGGAGGAGGAGGAGGAGGAGGAAGAGTAGAGTAATAGGAAGAAAACAAGAAGAAAAACAAGAGGCAAGAGGAGGGGAAGAAGAAAAGAGAAAATATTAGGTTAAAGAGACTTGCACACAAGAGTTCAGCTAGAATTGTGTGTGTATTCATGTCTCAGGCATTGTATTTATTCCCATAGCTACTTTCTGCCTATAAAAGTTAACGTGGTATTAATATAAAAATATTGTCTTTTAAAAATAAATATTAACGGTATACTTAGGGAAATGTATTTTAATGGTATCACTATTAATTGTCTTCATGGTAGCTTTATAGGCATTGAAGAATCAGCAAGAATAATTATTATTACTGACATAGTCGTCCATGCAATTAAAGCCTTTGACACTTCATTCAAGGACTGTCTGGTTGTTATATCAAGGAGCATGTAAAAGATTCTTAAAGGAAATCTTCTGTTCCAGTGATTTTTGTGATAATCCCACCATATGTTACTATTTTAGAAAACTCGGTAGAGGGATGAAAATATCCAAGTAGGCATATGTTTTTATGAAAGTTTCAGAAAAGTGTGTTTATTTTGACTTATGTCTAAATTAGATTCCTAACAGCTGAATGAAATGTAAATTAGTTGTTTTTGTTGCAGAAGATAGACATCCCATAAAACATGGTATCAATCATCTGGGGAAGTGCCTGTTTTTATTTCAAGCCTTGGTATGGCATGATCACTTTTAGAAATGAAATGAATGACCATATTTAAATAGTCCAGACGTATGCTGAGCGAAACAAGTCAGGCAGAGAAGGACAGATAATATATGTATGCACATATAGGAGGATTAGGAGGAACTTAACGGAGGACCGTGGGGGAGAAGAAGGGGGGAAAATAGTTACGGAGAGGAAGGGAGGCAAACCATGAGAGACTCTTGAATGCTGAGAACAAACTGAGGGCTGATGGGGGTGGGGTAGAGGGGAAGGGGGGTGATGGCTATGGAGGAGGCACTTGTGGGGATGAGCACTGGGTGTTATTTGGAGACCAACTTGACAATAAACTATTTAAGAAAAAAAATTTTAAATAAAAATAAATAAACAAACAAATAAATAGTCCAGACATACGTGGAATTAGCCATGCTCTTTCCTACCTCAGTCGGGGCTTTTGTACCCACCATTTCCTCTGATGAGAATTCTTTCTCCCCCTCCTGACTCCTTTCCTCCTAACTTAAATTTCTGCAAAGCTCCTCAGGTAATTTTGATTGTCAGGAGGGTGGGGTCTACTGATCCTAGCCTGGACACTCTCATCTATAAAAAATAGATAAGTCTCCCTCATTCACACTTCATGATGAAGTCTTTCTGATGCCACCATGTCATATCTCTGTGATGCTCTTTAGAGCACCTGTATTCCTTGACCTCACAGGGCTGAGAAAAGTACAACATAGCAAATGCCTGAATACCTATTTAAGTGCTTAAGATCACTCTTTTCACTGAATTTTAAGTTCCTTGAGGACTAGAACCATGCCTGCCTGAGTATCTCTTTATCCTTGGAGCCTTCCCAGAACAGTGTGTGATACATCCTCGACAAGCAATTAGTGTTTCCCGAATGAATTTCACAGGGAGCATGAAAATAAAAGTACAGCATTATATTGGAAAGTGCTTTGAATTTCCTAAAATGTTAGAAAAACTCAAGGAAAAGGCGAAGCTTTTAAGGGGCTACTGCAAAGGGGCAGAAGCTGCTTTCCTCCAGCAGTTTAGAGCCATGTATGAGGAAGGGTCACTGCTGACAGATATTGACGTTTCAAGGTATTACAGAAATCCAGATTTGTACGTAAAAATCTCACAAGTTTAAAAATGTTGACCAAAACACAACTCTTCCTGTTATTATTTGTTTTATTTGTTTTGTTTTGTTTTTAACACTGTGAGGCTAACAAGGTGTGATGGCCAACCCAGAGCTTATTTGAATTGGCTTTGGTCCAGAATCTAGTGTGAGATCCAGAACACTCTGTTCTGCTGAACAGATCTGGCCTGCCTTTAGTTTTTGTTTTGGTTTACTCTGTTTTGTTTTTCCAAACTTACAGAGGAGGTCTGGAGTTGACTCTCTGCCTCTTTTAGAAATCCTATCCTAGGATGTGACTAGTCCAGGGCCACATTTCAGCCCAAGAACAAGGCTGTCACATGTCCTAGTGTGGTTGGTTGCAGAGATTTTGTCTGCATTTGTTTTCCTAATAACCGAAATCAATGTGGCCAACTTGAGTGAGCAATTTTGCCAGAGTTCTTGTTATGTAATGTAAAGGGATTAACAAAGTAATCAGGTCACGCCAAAGAGCCTATTTATTGTGAATAGTCAGAAGTTAGTGGAAGTAAGTTCTAACAAAATTATGCAACTTCTATTTAAAATTATATTGTTTGGTTCCTCTTTATAGACACAAAGTACAGACATTCTGTGATTTCTTTAAAATATTCTGCACACTATGAGACATGGGTATTTGCTCACTTATTTGTAGCTTGAACACCAGTTCTAACAGGAAAGTAAATACCAGTGGTCTTCAGCAGAGGAGCTCCATTCTAGTTGAGATTCATGTACCTTTCTGAGGAGAAATGACAGCAAAAGAAATATCATGTAGCAATTATTAAAATGTAGTATTCCTCCTTTTCCTGTACTTTTGATTTTGAACCATCACAGTGAGGTAGGAGGAATAAGCCCTTGTTTCAGGTATAAAAAATCAGAGTCTGAGAGATTAAGTAACTTGCCTAATAGTACACACACAGCAGGCTAGTAACAAAACTAAAACCAACCTTCTCTTTCTCTCATTGTGCTTTCCCCTCCCCCCCCCAAACTACATTATTAAATCCATGCATCTTAAAAACCAGTGGCAAAACTCAAGAACTGACAAATAAAGAAGAAGGTACAAAAGTGATTTTTAGAATCAGAAACTTGTTACAACAAAATACAAATTAAAAGGGAAGAAATGACACAAACTATAAACATCACAAAATCCATGCAAAAAAGAACATAATACTTGTATCCAATAACTGTCTGGCACATGTTTTTATGACTCCTTCCCCAACATTATTTTTTACTACCAACTCTTTGCCTCCTTTTTTGACAGTGATTTTTACAGGAAGTTTATATTAGAATAGAAAAAATAAATTACTCTTTTGCCTAGAATAGTTAACAAAATATTTTTAAAATTATTGATGGCTTAGAAAGTTTCTTTATGTTTTACAACTGCAACTGTTATGAGTAATATCACATAAATATTTAGGGTTATTGTCAACTTTGGGGAAAACTCTATTGAGTTGCTTATATATAAGCTTTAAACTTTCAGCACATTTTATTTTTCCCTATACCATAACTAATCTTAAATATTTTAAAGTTGAAAATGCATGATTCATATGGAAAATATAGTCTGTTATTAGACTGCTTCTGACATGAGAGAACTTCTTTTCTTGACTAGAGACTGATGAGAACTGAATTATTTGCTTTTCATTGGGCATGTATGTCTGATGGCAGAAAAATGTTTCCTCAAACTACCTTCTGCATCACAATACTTCAGCCTTGCTTCTGCTCCATCATCTGTATAACTCTGCTGCATGGTGTGTTTATATAGTGATAGGAACTCTAGATTTGCACTTTCTGGTCAAAGCCCTGGCTGCATTAGAACAGCAAAAAGAGGATTCGTAGAAGCCACTCAAATATCAGGATAGCTGGCCATACTTAAAGCAGACAGAGGAGCAACTGATAATCACATAAATGTAGCCTATTAAACCAAAATTAAATATATTCACAGCTCAATTTCCCCTTACCCAGATTCCTATGTCAGATGCTAGCTTCATGAAAACACCATCAAAATAATCTGTCAATAAAGTTCAGGTAGAGATCTGTGTGTAGATAAGATTTTGGACTTGAGTTTAAGTTAAATTTTTCAATTTGTGGTTTAATATTGAATAAAGATCATACATAATAGTTTACAATTGATAGGCCCAACAAGGTGAGACATTTGAAGCCTAAGATAAAGAATCTTGGGAAGTGAACCATGCTTCACAAGTTGGAGAGTTTGATGTTCACTTGGGTTTTTTTTAGGATGATCATGAAACTAACAACAAAGAAATATGCAACCTTTATCTTCCTAGGAAAGCATTTCGTAGAATAGAAAAGTCATGTTACTAAAGAGCAAAATCATGTTTGTGGAATGTCCAAATAGTAAAGCCATGGTAAATATAGATCATAAGCTATGTTGGTGTCACTGGTTGGGGTTCTTACCCCAAATACCTTTTAGTGGCCTTTCCAATAACACCCACAGGACAGAAGTCAAACTGAAAAGAGCACTCTTCACATTTGTAGTTTACGTTGTCTACTTCGGAAAATTTTACAAAAACATAAGGTCATGTGAACATGTTGTTCAAGGCCAAGTGAATGCCAAGTGAATGAAGAGTGTTAGGCTTAAATTTCCATAGCTTCATGGTAAACTCTTTTGTCAAGAAGTAGATTCCTGGACCACTGCATTATCCCACTCCACCCCATCCTGATTAAATATTAAGCTTTTACCCTACTCTAATGCAAGTAGATGGAAGAACAAACTTGAGCAAGTCTGCACTAGACCAAAGAAAAGATCCTAAGGGAGCCTCTGTCCTGAATTTGGTGATGCTAAAGCAGAACTATCCCTTAGGACTGTTTCTTCTCCTCATTTCCCCAGCCCACCCCACTCCTTTAACGGATATATTATTTTCTGGTAACATGAGCACTTCAGTAATCAATGCCATTTAGTATGCGGAGTAGATATGAGTAATTCCATTACTTATTAATGATGAAAAATTGCTAAGATGAAACATATTTTCCAGCATATTTTCTGATTGTTTGTGAAGAGATTGCCTTTTATTTGGCTACTAGAGCACCTTATTCATTTCCTGTGCAGCAGCACGAGGGGGATGAGGAGTACACACACACACACACACACACACACACACACTCCTACTTTTGATTCTATTTTGTGATTTTTCTCAGATAAATACCTACTTGGCCCAAGTCAAGTAACTAATACAAGTAACTATCTGTGCTATGCAATGTGCAAAATCATTTTTATATAAATTTGCTTTATTTTAACTTGATATTTGCATATTCTTATAGCATAGTTCTCATACTTTGACATTTTATAAATGAAGACATCAAAGTTTAAGGAGTTTAACAACTTTGTCCAAAATGGGTATAAGGACTCAAAAGATCTAATTTTAAACCCTGAATCTAAATGCATTCATTTCCCAACATATTAGTACTCCTTCAAAGAAAAGTGTTGTTACATATTTTATAAAATTAAAATTGAAGCCTGACTGGGTTTATTCTTTATTTTTCTTTAAATGTTTATTTGTTGGAAAGTAGGATAATTTTTATCTTTTAGGGGAATTATAACCAAATTTGTAAAAAAAAAATGTTGTATTAAAATCAAACTCTAGCTGCCTGGAATGCTTTAAGTCATCCAGCTTGGTGGGCTCAGTTTATCTTAGAAGATTTAAGTAAAACCAGCTTAAATCGTCATCTATCATATAGTTGGAATATCACCTGGGTTTTTAGAAAGCTACTCTTTTATATGGTCACCTTCTGCTCCAGTTTCTAGTTTTTGCTAAGTTCTTAAATTCAGTCAAGCCTCAACCCTGCCTATCCTTTCTCGCCTTCTGGTGATTTCTCAAATTCACAAGTCGAAACTTTTCATGTTTTTATAAAACTCACAGAGCATTAACTGAGAACAGTTTGGTGTATAATGTGTACTAAAACTTTAATAATGCCATTGATGGTGATGTAACCTGTGTGTATGTGCTTGTGTGTGTGTGTGTGTGTGTGTGTGTGTGTGTGTGTGCGCACGCGCGCACCATCACAGAGCTGGGGATGGCGAGTGTTACATAAGTGTTAAAGTTTAGTATTGCAGAGAATGTTCAATAATTAGACAACTCTATCTAAAATTTTATTTTACTTGACTCTTTACCCTGTCACCTCACACTAACTCACAAGCCATGTTGACAGGCTTTTCTCTTTACTCTTACTCATTTTCTTCTCATATTAGTTAACTGCCACCAATTCCCTGATCTTTGTTACATTATTAGGCAATTTTATGTCCTCTTTTATGTCACCCTAATACATAGAAAGAAGTGTAGAGGGATATCTTTAGGAAGCAGTATACCATATGAAGTAGTTGCTCTAAACAGAATTCCACTTGCCTCAGGGAGAAATTGTCACTTCTTTAGAGAAGAATACAGATTGGTTGTTATTTAAATGAATACACACACACACACACACACACACACACTTGATTAGCGCTACAGGAAAGTAGAGAAGTAGAGGTCAATCTAGGCCTAATTACCACTGGATATACTTGAATATGCCAATGTAATGCTTTCTTCTTTTATATCACTTTGGGCTACTTTTTAAAAACACTACTTTAAAATGACATCAGTGTTAAATTTTATGTAAAAACACTTAAACACATTTATGAATAGCTGTCTCTCCTCTCAGTGGCTATATATATATATAATCATCACATCTCCATATCTGTAATACTCTTCCTTTCAACTGCAATTCTTTGTTTTACACATGGATTTTATTTTCCAGCACAATAACTTATTGGCTACATGGAAACATATGGTAATCCAGGTGTAAGCTTCCCTGGAAAACTGCCCAAGCAGCTGAATCCCCACCTGGCACTCTGCTTTTGGCCTGTAATCAAACTCTTCCCAAACTGGACCACTTTTGATGTTGAGGAATGCATAATTGTGTGAAGGCTCTTCGTTAGTATTTCTTGGAACTAGATGACAATAAGAATCATTTGAGCTGTGAAGGAGAGAAATTTAAAAACAAAGGGGAAGAAAAAGGATTATTGGTATCTGTCCACAGAGATTTCTGGGCTATACATTTTTTTTTTTTTAAATCAGAATCTCAATTTCAGAGCAAGTAATTTGACAACTAATATTAAGCACTCACTAGACACCTGGACCAGCATCGCTTCTACTTTATGAGTACCTGTCAAGTAAGCAATGCCCTTTCTAAGGAGAGGAAAAGAATAAATTATTCAGTGTTTCATCTCCTCAAATTTCTGTCCAAAATTATTTAATACTGATCTCTTGCATTGAGCCTAATCAGGGTCCAACCATAGGAAAGTTTCTCATTTATTTCCACATTCACTCTTCTCAACTATAAAATGAAGTGAAAATAATTTTCTCACAAGTGATATATTTCAGGGTTAATTGGAAGCACATAACCCCTTATTTACCCTAAACAAATGTCTTCTTGTTGGCAGACAGAGTTTTGGACAAGTCAGTTATTCATGCCAGGGAGTATAAAAAGGCAAATTAATATAATTCCTGAGCTTCATAAGAGCTAAGAATTATAGAATGTTAAAATTATAGGATATTAAATATCCTGTCTTTCTGCAATTCAATGAATTTACTTAATGTCTTTTAAAAATCCCAGCTTTCTAAATAAAGTAAATAAAAAGTAATAGCTATATTTCATAAATACTTATTTTTTTTAAGTTTCTAATGTAAATAAAACAGTTATAGAAATTATATCATCTTAACTGCCAAAAGACACCAAAGGTTAAATGCCAAAAATTCTCAGGAAGGAAAAAAGAATTATATTTCACCCTAGGCATTATGGAAATAAAACTAAACAAAAATAAATCAAAAGCAACAACAAAAAGTAATGGCTTAGGGAATGTAAGTAATATCCTCATAAATAAGCCAGTCTCCTTTCAAATTAAATAAGACCATTAGGGCACCAAGTGGCATATTAATTATTTTTGACACATTTCAAATGTGAAACACTGAGTAAAGTGCAATTAATTCTTAACCATTATCATTTTCTCACTAGAAATTCTGAGTCATAACTCTGATGCAGTTGGTTGGAGGAATTTTAAGTTAATTTTGCTTTCTTGCAAATTATAATGATGTTAAAAGAATCTGTTGTTCTTGTTGGAGGAGTCAATTGATTCTTGGATTTGAAGTGCACATACTATTCCCCTTAGGTTGTGATTTTGATTGATTTGATTTGATTATTATTATTACTTTAGAAAGAGAGAGAGAGCATGAGAGGAGGTGCAGAGAGAGAGAGAGAGAGAGAGAGAATCTTAAGCAGGCTTCATGCTCAGTGTGGAGCACAGTATGAGGCTTGGTCCCACGATCCTGGAAGTTGAAATCAAGACCTGAGTTGAAATCGAGAGACAGACGCTAAACCGATAGAGCCATCCAGCTGCCCCTGGTTGACTTAATTTTATTTTTTAATGTATGGGACCCTTTAGTCCTAGAAACCCTTTAGTTGTCCTAGAAACCAAAAAATAATCCATTTCCAGAATTTTTTGTTTTGTTAAATACATAAACACATAAGGAGTGCAAAGCAGGTGTTACCTACTGAGTCTTCTGTCTAAGTAGTCTACTTTCTCTGGACATCTGGGAATCCTTCTGCTCTTTAGTCTTTTGTTTTTATTGTCTCCCTACAGCACCCAAGGTTTCTCTACCACTTTGCCACCTCTCCCTCCAGAATTGTACCTCCATTCTAGTAGTAGATCTTAATCTCCCTGTCATTTGATCCTCAGTTAATCCTGGGGATCAGTAAAATATCCTACTCTGTATTCCTAGAGAATTCACAGGTTTTCTGCATTTTTTTAGAGTAAGTTATGCATAGGACAAATGGACCTTTCCCTCACTAATACTTCACACTTCTTAGATAATAACTTCAATACCTAAGAGAACTCTTCTATTTACCCTTTCATTGGCCTCCATTGGTATGAGAGGAAAGAAAAGGGAATAGAGTGTGGAAGAAGAAGCATTAAGAGATAGTGTATTTCTTGCTGCCAAATACCTATATTTGACTTGAAATTCACATAACAAAGTTTATCTTAAAGTGCATTCCGCATTCGGGATAGATTACACACACACACACAGTATTAACTATTTTAGAAGTGACTTATTCCATATTAATAGATGTGAGGAAATGCTTAGAAACTGTGCTAAGAGGTGGACGAGTAAGGCACAAAGCAGAAGAGATAAAAGAAACATGCTGGAGCTGTACTCTTGCTTACCATGTATGACAAATCTAATAAATAATTGATTTGACTTTTTATGCTTCTAATAAATAAAACCTTCATTTGGAATGGGATTTTATCTTCTATCCTTAAGCATTTTCCTGCATCCCTATTTTTTGCCCCCAGTGATTAAGAATATAGCCCCAAGGTCTGTGAACCAATTTGCATGACAAAAAAATCACCTTCCAGCCTGGAACTCTCCCAGGGGCTTTGATTAGGGAAGAAGGGAGGTTCATTCATAAACTTCACAGACAGGTAGGTGAGTACAAAGCCAGTGTTAAGTACCTTTACAGGGAAGTTCTGAAAGCTCATCAGCTCCCTGTATTTGATAGGCTCTGTCACCATTGCCAACACAGCTGCTAGAGAAGGCTGCCAAAGAGTACGGGAATGAAAGAAAACGACAATGCCATAAAGGGAAAATATTTCACACAAGTTGGTACCACCTGCCATTCTCTTAATCTGTATTTGGAAAGGAGGGGATTGAATACAGGAACAATGGCTCTCACAGCCAACTTTTTTGTCGATAAAATCATAAAAACATGCCGATTGTATTTTACTAAAACACAGTGAGACAGTAAAGAATATTTCATATATATTTCTAACTTTGTTTCCTTTGGAGGGGTCTTAAACCAAATTAAAAAATAACTAACTTCTATTGTTTCAATTACACCACTGTAATTTACTTGGCTTAAGAGTCTGCCATGATAAGGAAGGTCTATGGAGACTTCCCTGTGGTCAGAGGGGTGTGGATAATGCAATTGATGCTATGTATGAACCTTCTCTGTGTGTGTGCAAGAAGGAGACAGAGAGAAGTGGAGGGCAAATTTTACTGACAAACAAGGACATGTTTTTGGCTTTTTATTTCTCTCCCTGTGTATTAATGAAAATGAACCTCAACATAAATGATGCTTCTTGCTTATCTGCTGTCTTATATAACAACATTTTGCCCAGTTTTCTTCCAGCAGGTAAAGCGAGTCAGAAGAAGCCTAGACAAGTGGCTATGGAATGGTTACATGTATTTGAAGGAGAGGTAGATTTGAGGTTTGTGGGCAGGATGAGTCTGGAGACTGGGGGGAAGTCTTTGGCCTCTACAGATTAAGGGAAATGAAAGAACTGTTTCTGCCCTTAATTTCTAAAGAAAACAGGTACTCAGGTCTTGGCACTGAGACCCAGAGCTGGAGGAAGGAACCAGAAGTTATTCATCCCCTCTACCTCCTCAGAGAGTGTTGTGAACTGCAAGTAGGGAAGTGTCCATAACCCGGGACATGGTACCTCCCACCCATCCTGCCACATTGGTCATCCTCAAAATTGCTCTTCTTTATCCTGGTCTTCAGGGTCTCAAAGAAGTATATTTGATGTGTTAGCCTTAATTAACTATTAATGCTCTTCTTCCCATGCCAGAAAAAGTAGTAGCCAGATTGAGTGACTGAGTCTTGAGAGTTCTGAATCTCATTTTTATATCTTCCAAATATATAACCTTAAGCAAAATTAACTATACACCTAACTCTGTTTTCCTCTTGGAAAAATTAAATTAATAATAGGATATGTTTATCAGGAGTGTGTGTGTGTGTGTGTGTGTGTGTGTGTGTGTTTGCATGAGCACATATGTGCCCGCCCATGTATGCATGTGTGTGCAAGTGCATGCCAGTGAGTGCTGGACATGATAAATGTCCTCTAGCTCTGGGTCTGAGTGCTGAGATTTCAAGGTAGGAATCAAGGGCAAACAGATGATCCTTTCTTTTTCCCTAATCTGTAGAAGCCAAATAATTTAAAGGTGTGAATTAAAAAATTTAGTTTGCTACCAGCTATATAATAAAAGAAAAAATAAAGAATATACTTTCCTATGAATTCCTTAGGAGTAATAATTAAACTCATTCATGTCCACATCCAGAATAGGCTCCTTTTTGAGGACACTAATTCCCTAACAATTTCCAAAGTTACCACAACATTGGCACTGAGCAACATTCTTCCTCATAGTTAAACACCATGATTCCATAACTCAGTTTGCGTTGTTGAATTAGAGCTCCTGGGCTATAGGGAAAATAATTGGAGTTTTGCAACCAAAGCTAAAATTTAAAAGCTCTAAGAGATATCTGGTCTTGCTTGGGTAAAAGAACTCACTAAAATAATTTCCTTCTCTACCTTGTTTCTTCTGTCCTTCCATGCCTATTTGCTGAGCATGTGTGATCTTTGTCTTTGGGTGAGTACTCTGTCTGCAGTGCTGACAAATTGAGAATTAGACACAGCTTCTACCAGGACATTATACTCCAACAATATACAAGGTTTACTTCATTATGCTTCTACCTTTGAGACCATTTTCTGATTCAGCCTGGCATGCATATGCATGTGCATGTGTGTAAACAAACTATTACACATGTAGAAAATAAGTTTCAGAAAGCATTTGCTCATTCAAGGTGCCCCACACCCAAATAGTCTCATGTAATTCTATTAAAACATGCTGATAAACTCTAGCTAGTTACTATCTTTCTTACCTCCTCCCTCCCTCCATTACTTCCTTTCTTCCTTCTTTCCTTCCTTCACTCCTTTCTTACTTCCTCCCTTTCTTACTTTCTTCCTTCCTTCCTCCCTTAGTCCCTCTTCCCTCTTTCCATCTTGCTTGCCTGTCTTCCCTCTTCTCTCTCTCTCCCTTCCATCCTTCTTGCCTACCTGCCTGTTTGCCATTTTTCCTTCCTTCCCTCTTTTTCTTCTTTCCTTCCCTACCTCCCTCCTTCCTTACTTCTTGACTTCTTTCCTTCCTCCCTCTTTCCCTCCTTTCTTTCCTACTTTCTTCTTTTCTCCTCAGAAGGGAATTACCCAGTAACCATTTTAAAGAGGAATTGTATCACTTTTACAGAAAAATTTATACCATAAAATCTCACCAATTAATTTATGTACAGTAGTTGATTCAGGTTGTTTTAGGAATAAATCAGAAATACATAAATGAAATTCGGTAGCAGCATAAGTCCAAATGTTTACAGTGAAACTTCCTTGAACTCTAAACATAGAGGCATTCAGTCATCCTGCTTTGATCACACAAAATTATTCTATAGCAGTATCATTGGTATATTTACATGACCTGGGATAAAATTATTTTCCTTCTTTAACTATTACATTTAATTGATATATTCAAAATATTCAAATGGTTTATCAACCTGTTCAACCTCTCATTTTTTAACAATTCTAAGGCATTTTAAAATTTAATGTCATGAAACGAGAACTAACATTGCCTCATTTTTAGCTTACTTCTTTTCTAGTATACTGTTGAAATATACTGTATATTTAGAATGAAAAGACCACAATATCACCTTTTGTTTGATGATAAAATTATTTCACCTAAAACATTACATGTTATTCTGCATAGTTAATTGGTTATGTCATCAGTTGTCAAATTAGTACATTTTATGGAGCTCTTATCTTGATGAAATTTTTCTTCTGAAGATAATTAAAATCTCATTCACTAGCTTTGTTGTAATGAATTATCCAGCAGTCAAACTTACAAAAGCATCTCTAAACATTTCTAGTCTGATTAGCTTTCTTTATTTATTAAATGTCATAGCGACTCAGTAATCCAGTATGTGAGAAATCTAAATTCTATGATTACTAAAACAAACAAACAAACAAAAAACAAACAAATACTTTACAGAATAATCCAGATGAAGAGCTGTAAAAAGTTCCTTTCTCCTTTTCTTCCTGATTTACATTAGGAATCTATAAATATCATTTGAAATGGAAAAATTATGGTCATTATGGACATCTTACTTTTTGCTTGCTTTTAAAGGCATCTATACAAATATTAAAATCTAGAAAGTTGTGTAAATGGGATTAAATTATTTTGGTTGTTTTTATATTGTGGAGTACTTCTTTCTCCAAATTTTCATGCCTACCATAGTCTTTGGTGAAATGGAGCTACTACCTAACATGAAGAGATCATCACATGCACTGATTTTGCTACTAAAATTATAAGGACTTCAATTGTGTCCAATATATATTGCATTTATAAGATGCTAAATGTATTTCATATATTATTTCACTTCATTTTATCTTAATGAAGCATCCAAGATGTGTGCCTTTATTACTTATTTGCTGATGTGGAAACTAAGGCTCAAAAATATTCCGTGCATTTCCCAAAGTCACACTGAAAGTGAAACAGCTAAGTACCAGACCACGACCATGTGATACCAACACCAGTCTAATCAGGAACTCTGGGCCACCCAGCCTCTCTCCACTCTGCTGTGTTTAGAGCATAGGGTGGATACTATTTAGATGTTATTCCCTCCTTTCTCATCCCTGGGAAATCTCTTCAACAGTTTATTTCTTTTGTTGTCAGACTTGTGCAAGTTGTGAAGAGAAGGTTTCTATTTCTAAGACTTTTTATTTATCCTAGTTCCTTAGGATGAAGCTGTACATAGCCTACTCCGGGTAAGGCTATTTTAGACTATGTGAGGTACTTCCCCATCACCTACCCGTTTCCACCTTCTCTCCCTTTTCTCCCCAACAAGCAGATCGTGTCTTTTAGCAATAGCTACTGTGGTATGATTGATCTTAAAATTCAAACTCTCTTCTTCAATATATATAGCTCTCATTCACAAATTCCTTTGTTGAAGAGTTTCCATCTAAAAGAGGTTTGCTCTGTGCTCTAAAGATTACATTTGAACAAGTTTCTTAATGTAGGAAATATGAGTAGTTTTTGTTTTTAAGGCTCCATGACTCCATGAGAAGCTCTTGCTCAGTTCTTAAAGGAGGACATTGGGAAAATAAGTTAGTAGTACTGTGAGTGTGTGTGTGCGGGTAAAGAAATGAAGTTATATTTTGAGCCTGGGAAAAGAAAGCACTTACAGATGGTTTCTGATCAACAGAGAAGCCTAAATACTTAAAAAGCAAACTAGAGTAATAAAAACTTTAAAAATGCAGCACTGTCAGCAAATTAGATAAGACCACTCCAACCAAAATTTCTTAATCTTTTTTTAAACTGCTTCATTAAGATATAGTTCCCATAACATGCAATTCACCCATTATGTGTAAAATCTCATGGTTTTTAGTGCATTCACAGAGTTGTGCAACCATTGCTAAAATTAATAAGTTCATTTTAATCATCTCACATAGAAATTCCTATTCTCATAAGCAGTCATTCCTTATACATTGAAGAATTAACTCTACCCAAAAAGAGCCATTGCCCTTAGCTACTGGGAGGTGATCTCTACCTCCCCAAACTGTAATGCAGGACAGGAGCATCTGTTTGTCTGGGGGCTTTGACCACTGGATTGTCTATCAGTGTGATTTATAATGAAGGATTTGGAATATGCCACATCTGTTCCAACCCCTGGAGGAACTGGAGACTAAGGGGACTAATCTGAACCTTTAAGAGGCTCTGGCAAATGAAGGCCAGCCATGCAGGCATTATAAGCCATGCAGGCAGTATGTGAGCAAACCCCAATAAAAACCTTAGGCAAAAGCTTGGGTGAGTTACTCTGCTTGACAAGGCTCAAATACTCCTTGAATCTTGTCATCCACCATAGCCAGGAGAAGGTAATGCTGTCCAGGAAGCCAAGGAGGGGGTGATGGAGACCTTCACATTTGGATCATTTGCAACTCTTCTTTAGGCTAATGCTAATTTATATCCTTTCACTGTAATACAGCTATAATTGTAGGTATAGGTTTCCAAATTCTGTGATTCATTTTAGCAAACTATCAAATGTGAGGGTAATGATGGGAGACTCCAGATTTGTAGCCAGCTTTTCTGAAGTGACAGTGACCCTAAGTTTCTCTAAATTTGAGTCTGATGCCTGAAGTAAGGAGTCTTAAGGAACTCTCCCCTGGGCTATGAAGCTATCCCTCTCACTGTACTTCACATTGCCCCTAAAGATCTCTCCACCCTTTAGGCCTTGAAAACCACTAATCTATCTTTTGTCTTTATAGGTTTACAAATGAAATCATACGATTGGTGGTCTTCTGTGAGCAGCTTCTCTTAATTAGAATAATATTTCAGTGTTCATATATCAGTTCATCTATTTTTATGGGTGAATAATATTCCATTGTGTGTATATACCTCATTTTGTTTATCCATTCAGTGGTTCGTGGACATTTAGTTTGTACATTTCAGCTCTGGTGAACAGTGCTGCTATAAACATTTGTGTGCAAGTTTTTGTTTGAACANTTTGGTTAGATGCTTCTATGGGGAAATGCTGGGTTACAGGAGAATTCAGTGTTTGGTTTATTGAGGAACTTTCAAACATTTTTCCAGAGTAGCTGTGACATTTTACATTTCCCCAGCGATGTATAATGGTTTTGATTCCGTCACATCCTTTGCAACATTTATTAATTTCTACCATTTTGTTTATAGCCATCCTAGTGGGTGTGAAGTGGTATCTGGAGGATTCGGTTTGCATTTTCCTAATGAATAATGATGTTTACCATCTTTTCATGTACTTGTTGGAGAAGTGTCTTCTTTGGAGAAGTGTCTATTTACCTCCTTTCTTTATTTTTAAACACTTTTAAATGTTTTATTTAACTTTTAGAGAGAGAGCGAGAGAGAGCATAAGTGAAGAAGGTGCAGAGAGAGAGTGGGACAGAGGATCAGAAACAGGCTCTGTGCCGACAGGAGGAAGCCTGATGTAGGACTTGAACTCACAAACTGTGAGACCGTGACCTGAGTCCAAGTCTGACACTCAACTGACTGAGCTACAAAGGCTCCCCCATTCCTTTGCTTATTTTTAAATTGCATTGTTTTTCCTTTTTTTTTTGTAAAAATGTTTTAAATATAATGTAAACAGTTATTGTGTGTATGATTTTCAAATATTCTCCCATATTTGGTGGGTTACCTTTTCACTTCATTCATGGTGTCTTTTGAAACACAAAAATTTTAAATTATGATGAAGTCTGTATCTTTTTCTTTTGTCTTTTATAGTTTTGTTGTCATACATAAGCAGGCTTTACCTAACCAAGATCACAAAAATTCATCCTTGTTTTTTTAAAATAATTTGATAGTTTTAGCTTTTACCTTTATGTGTATGATCAATTTTAAATGAAATTTTTGTGTATGATATGAGAATATCTTTCCTTTTTTATGTGGATAGTTAGTTGTCCTAGGACTATTTGTTGAAAGACTGTTCATTTCTCCTCATTAGATTGTCTTGGCATCGTTGTTGAAAATCAATTGACCATAAATATGAAGGTTTATTTCTGGACTCTCAATTCTATTCCTTTGATCTATATGTTTATCTTTATTCTAGCACTGTGCTGGCTTGATTACTTTAGCTTTGCAGTAAGATTTGAAATAGGGATATGTGAAGCCACCTTTGTTCTCTTTAAGAGTACTTGGCTGTTCTGGGTAAAATCTCTAAATATTAACAGTTATGGAGTCCTTACCCTGTGAATATATGGGGGGGCCATAGATGCATAAGACATCTTGTTCTACTACCTACACACCTAACTACTTCACTCCCTCCACATACCCAGTTTCAGCTAAATCGTAAATTACAAGAAGAAAGGGATCCCAATATCGTTTGTTTTCAGATCTAACATAAGACCTACTCCTTATTATTATACTGATTTGTTTCTGAGTTCAAAAGAAGGGAACGTTAAAGTCCAGTGGGAGATTACTGAAGGTTTCATGAAGGTAGTGGTATGTAATCTGCATTTTAAAAGACTACTAAGATTTTGGTGGGATGGAAAAATAGCATAGGCCAGATATAGAGAAAGAAAGAAAGAAAACAAAAGACTATCCAAAAGGAAAACAAAAAGAAAACCCATTTTTTCTATACTCACACTTTACTTTTGACAGGAAATGTGTGAAAATTTTCACACTAAGCAGTATTCCAATTCTTGGCAGATACTAATAGGATGCCCTACATTCTGACATTAACTACCTGGAGTTAGTACAGACCTCACATATTAAGGGCTTGGTCTCAACAGACTGCCCCTGACTTGTCACCTGGGCTTCTGACCAACTGGCTATAAATTGGGTTTTCCTGTGACCTCCTTCTTAGATTCAATATTTTGATATAGTGACTAATAGAACTCAGGGAAATGTTTTACATACTATGACTGGCTTATTATACATGATATTACAAAGGATACAAAAGAACAGCCAGTTGAAGAGGTACATAGGGATGGTCCAAATGGGACCAAGTGCAAAAGCTTCCATCTTCATGAACCTTGGGGTAGGCCACCCTTTCAAAACTTGGATGTGTTCACAAACCTAAAAATTCATTAACTCAGTCATTCAAGTTTGTTTGTTTGTTTTGTTTTGTTTTGCTTTGTTTTATGGAGGTTTCATAACATTAACCAATTGAGCCATCCAGGCACACCTAGATACATCTCTTTTAAACCACATCTTAACAAAGAGCTTGTGAGATGAACATTAACAACTCTTTTACATACGAGAATAATAAACCTCAGATACTCAGAGATATTAAACTACACAAGATCAGGAGCATGAAAATGCCTGAACTGAGGTGAAAATCCAAGGCTTTCTGATCCTAAAGATCAAGTTTTTTCAAACAATGTGATATGTGAGAAGATAATCAATGAATGACAAAATGACAAAGAATTGTTGAGGACAATCTAATGTTGGAGGCATGGGTTGGGAATATATTGACCTAGAAGGTGGGTTTCCTTAATGGACCATCAAGGGGTGGGGCATGTAACTGGTACTTAATAGATTTTTTCCTAACAGATAAAAGAGGAATAAACCACAGTCTAAAAATTAGACAGTTCAAAACATAACAATTTTCAATTTTGCATTATAAATGGTCTATGGTATGAATTTTGTTTTACATATTAAATCATATCCCCCTACTCTTCTATTCTACATCTCTGTTCAATAGAACACATTGATTGGCAATAACTTAAAGTCTAGAAAAGATGAAATTTTAATATTAAAATATTTTCCATTCTGTGTGATCAGAGAGAAAAAATAGTTGGGAATAAGAGGAGAATATTCTGAAACCATAAAAACTATAGTCATTTAATTACTAAATTGTTGATTGTGATGTGAAGGAGAATGTATTTTATTAAAAAACTTAAATGCAGCTCATGCACATATTGCATAGATTTTGTCACTTAGGGGTGCACAATAATTGTCAAGGTGCTAAAAGAAAAATTGGTAGTGTGTTTTGACATTTTCATTCCAAGAAGGGGAACAATATTAATCACTCCTGTGGGTATTTTGATGCGTTGTGGACTAAGAAAATTTTTAGCAATTGTGTATAATTTGGGGCATACCCTAAATTAACAGCAATCTATTTGTGGGTAAAGATTTCATACTAAGGTAATTTCTCACTTCCTCAGTTATTTAATTGTACTTTGAACAATTTTGGCAGAGAACTCATTATGTATTCTCCTCACTATATTTTATTTTTATTATACAAAGTCACATTGAAATGAAATGGATACATGCATCATTGACTTTAATAGGATTTTGCATTGTAAGAATAATATACAGGTACAGTGCACTGCATAGAAATATCTTGTGGGGTAAGAATAACAGGATTATTGTGGAATTCCACAGCCATATAACTCAACAGGCAGTCATTCCTACAGGTTATGGCTTCCTTTAGGGGGAAGTAGAAAACTGAAGGACAAGTGATTTTAACAAGACTACATATGTAATATTCATTTTAAAAAGTACTGTCTGGAATACTTTGTAAATGTGAAATTGAATTTATGTAATGCAAAAGAGCTAAGAAAACCATAAAAACTGTGTACTGTATCCAAAGTCATTTCTTGACAAGTGAGAAGCCCATTTAACAAAGATTTCTATGTAACTACAGTTTCTAAATGATTTTGTAATAATGCTCAAGCCTCAATAGAGTAACAGTTAGAAGTCTGAGCCAGTTGACTTTCTTATGAGGCTAAAAATGAACAAAAAATGACCACAGAGGAGCAAATCAGTTATTCTGGGAATTATCATTTATTGAGCAACTTTTCCACAGCTATCAGGATGACCACATAAGAGGTGGTAAAGAATCATAGCTCTGAATCAGATATCTCTGGACTCAATCTGCTTCACTGGCATTGCACAGATGATCTCCCCTCTGAGATTCTTTAGTCACACAACAGGGATAATAATAGCATACAACCCATAGTGTTCTTAGAAGGAATAAATAAGTTGTGACATGAAAAGTGATTAGCATAGAGTTGGTTATATAGTAGACATTCCATGTTCCCTACTATAATCCCCCAAATATACACCATAGAATACTGGTGCCATGGCATACTAGATTGTAACAACACATACAAGCTAGTAAACAAATAACAACATAAGATGGTGGCCAAATTAGCTTGTAAATCTCAAGTGGAGGATAGTATATGAAGCAATTACTCATATACACTCAGATAGTAAATGCTCTGAGCATTACTGCTGTAATGGGAAGTGTTTACCTTTTCCAAATGAAATGTATTAAAATAAACATAAGGTAAGAGCATAAATATTTAAGTCGCATTTTGTCATCTTTTGCATGCCAAATTGCTGTTTACATAAGGTATCATTTTTTGTTATATGTAGACTAACATTTTTCAAAGAATTTTCCCCAGACCATTAGTTGGCAAGGTTGTCACAAAAAAAGGACCACGTGCTCAAACATTTCTGGGAAAAAGCTGGGCGAAATAAAAGTTAAAAGGTTATTTCAGATTCCATTTCCCAGTTTCTTTCTCGGTGTTTTTGTGACTGTGTTTAGACAGTGGTTCTTAAGCTGTAGGATCTGGGACAGAGAGAACGGAAAACAGGGAATTATGAATGGAAACAGGGAGGAATGCAGCTTTTATTGGAAATATTTCTTCCATATAGTCTGTTTATTGTAAGATACCAGTGGAATATTGCCTTGTCCTCTGGACTATGGTCCTTTAAGAAGCAGAAACAACGTGGGACGCCTGGGTGGCTCAGTCGTTAAGTGTCCAACTTTGGCTCAGGTCATGATCTTCTCCATGGGTTCCAGCCTCGCGTTGGGCTCTATGCTGACAGCTCAGAGCCTGGAGCTCCGCTTCCAATTCTGTGTCTCTCTCTCTCTCTCTGCCCTTCCCCTGCTTGCACTCTGTCTCTCTCTCTCTCAAAAATAAATAAGCATTAACAAAATTTTAAAAAAATAAAGAAGCAGAAACAACTTGTGGTCAGTGTTGTTTCTCTTCCAGCCTTTACTCATCTTTCTGTCTTTAAATTTTAGGTAAGACTTTTGAAGGAATCCTCTCCTTTCACTTTCTCCACTTGTTTTTGGCCATCCTCTGGCACTGTTCTTCTGACTGCTCTCATTGGTCACTGGAGAGCCACCCAATACAAGATTCTACAGACATCTTTTTAGTCTTCACTTGATTTGAATTCTCTACCAAACCATCATTTCTACTTGAAGATGACTCATCAGAAATTTTAGTAGTACACAATGTTGCTAAAATTCACTCTTTTGCATGATCTTATCTTCCTATAAATATCTGTGTTCTCTTAAGATTCTTATGGTACTCTTCTCATCTCCAGCTGATACACCAAAACTTCAATTAATATCTAATGGCTGTTTTATCCCAAATCTACCCCTCTAGATCTAACCTTTCCTAAGAAGGTTAGACCTCTCTTCTACTTCACATTCCCAAGAAAATTTAAATTTAAGATGACCTCAGATGGGCTCATTTTTTTTCACTTCTTCTCTTCCCATTCTAATTGTTCAAGTAAAAAACGCACCCATAAGCATGGTTTCTTGCTTCTCTTACTCATAGATCTGGTTCATGACACAGCCTTGTCTATCTCCTTGCTGTCTCCCAATCTCCTTGCTGTGCCATTTGGACACATTATTCAATTCTAAGCTGAACCATTTACCTTATCCTTCTTTTACCAGTTTTAAAACTCTCTACAGCATTATAGACATTTTTGTCAAATTCCCATCTAAAACACATATTGAATTACCCTCTCCTTCTTAATATCAGTGAGCAACTTCCCCTTGTCTGCAAGATAGGATTAGAAAATACTACCTAAGAAACAATGTCTTTGCTGCTTTTCTTCCTATCTTCTTGATGAACCCTACCATCTACAAGTTCTCCTCATCTTCCCAGACTCATATCTGGTGCTCCAGTCGTTTCACACAGACCAGCTCTCCTATCTCTGCACTTTTGTTTATACTGCTTCTATGCCCAGAAAATTTTCCACCACTTATTTCCTTGGCCAACTCTTGCTCCTCATCTCAACATAAATTCTGCCTTCATATACAATTCAGGAAATCACAGCAGACTGTGGGACTACTTTCTTTTGCACCTGCTATATGCTCTACTTATACTCATGAAAATATGGTTTGCCTTTATCTCCACGAGGACATAAATGATTTGATGGAATGGACTTTTCTTTCATAGGTGTTTTTTGTTTTCTTTTGTTTTGTTTAATTCTTGGAAGCTACCATGGCCATAGCAGAATTTTTTTTAAAAGACACAAATAGAGAAGTCAGAAAAACCTTCACTGAAAAAGATATTTACATAATTGAAGAGAGCTACTGTGACACATTTAATATGAAGTGTGAACCATTCTCTATTTTGAGTGGAATTTTTTTTTGAAGAATAATTTTCCTTGCACGTGAGAAGTTCTATGTGGAGGTAATGATCAAGTAGACACTTGTTGAGGATGCTATAGAATTGATTGAAGTCTTTTCCAGTATATTAAATATTCACTAAGTTCTATAAAAAATTATGTTTGATGGTACATAGATGAAAGAATTTATGCATTTCCTTTTGCAGTTACTTTATCTTTATGACAAGTAATACTGGGTCTTTCATTTACTCTAGTAATATAAAATTTCCTTTTCATATAAATCTATTTTCATATAAAAGCAAATCAATAAACAAATTATGAATTAATGAGACTACAGGTAGCTTCAGGATATAGAAGAAATATAACAATTATACAAGGTGTACATGTTTGGATCACAGGTTAATACAAATCAAATAAAAATACAAAAAGATGACTTTTGAAGTCCCTTCAACCATTCTGTGATTTTAAACTTAATCTTTCTTTTTTTTAAATGTAAAGTTAAACACACTATTTTGCAGGCAGGATTCCAACATCATTATGAATATTAAGCTTATTATTTAGTTCAAACCTTATTTTCTAAACCTTTACAATTGAATGCCTATTTAAGAGGCTTCATCTTGGAGTCCTTATTCAGTTCATTTTTAAAGATTTACTTTTTAATTTTTTAACATTTTTGAGAGAGAGAGAGAACACTCACGTGCATGAGGGAGGGGCAGAGGGGAAAAGAAAAAGACTCTTAAGCAGGCTGCACACCCAGTGCAGAGCCTAATATGGAGCTTGATCTCATGATTGTGAGATTACGACTGGAGCCAAAATCAAGAGGCAGATACTTTATTAACTGAGTCACCCAGGTACCCCAATTCAATTCATTTTTAATAAAAAAGAAAAATTAAATTGTTTTCCTATAATATTACTCTTGTCTAGTTATTTCTGTAATACATGGCTAGGAATACAAATGCTCTTCGAGTAGGTTGCATGTATATGAAAATGCATGGAACAGTTGTACATGTGTGTGTACATGTGTGTGTGTGTCGGTGCATGCACATTATATTTGAAAAGGAAATCATGCAGCAGTTGTCATAGCAACATACCATTGTTTTCCAAAGAGCAATGTAAATAAGCACTTTTCACATAACACCCACAATTGTCTTGACACTGTGACATTTCCCCCTAAAACAAGCCCTTAAATCAATACAAAGTTTCAGTAGCAAAGAAGGGAGTTTCATGATTTATGGGCTTTGAGGTATACCCCTCCACAAAAGCACTTGGATACTTCCAAAGAATATAGTTATATAACCAGATATGCTTCTGCTATCTAAATTATGAAGAAAAGTTTTTAATGAATGAGATCAACAAGGTCTCACGTGCTCATTCATCCTTTTGACATTTTCATGAATTTTTATATGGATATTTGCACAATACTACAGAATGTCACATCTGAGTAAACTATGAAATGGGTTTTAGAGAGGGGTTATCCCATGTAAAACCTTTCAAAAACTTACACTATTAAGGTTCAGTGGTTGTTGGAGCTGGAAGAGACCTTAAACATAAATCTAGGCTAGTATTCCCTGTACTTTCTTTTCCATCACTTTCAATTTCTGATTCATATTTTCTCTAGCCTATAAACTATAATTATATAGCTTTAAAGGAATTATTTAAAATATTTTTATTCAGATTAATTTAGTAAAAGATTTAGCACATGAGATTTGCCAATCAAATGGTAGTACTAATATTTATAACACATTTTTTTTCTCCTTTGAATCATAAGCCACATTAATATGGGGAAAATTAAAATGTGGACAAAAATTATATCATCAAATCTATACCAAAAAGAGACAAAAATTTCTTTTCCCTTCATCTTATATAAAAGTGTCTAGAAGTTCATTTTCCTCTGTAGTTTACTTGCTAATGTAATGTGTATTTAATTTAGGTCTTATATTTTCCCTAGGATGTTTATACAGTTTAGAAAACACCATTATTTCTTTATCCTAAGTATTTTTACTGAGCTAATAAAATAATAAATGTTATGTGTGTGCTAATCTGATAGTTTTTGAACTTTCCTGCCTCTTTTTTTTTTTTTCCAGGGGCTAATTGCTATTTAGACACTCTGAAGTATTTTCTGGGGAGTTTAACTAGCTGTTGTAAATTAAACTATGAGGCCATGTCCTCTTTAATTGAAGTGGAAGTGCAAATAATTGACCTTAAACTTAAACACCTCATGTTCAAGTAAGGGCATCCTGTTCTAGCAACAGGAAAAAAAAGTAGCCCTCCATCAATATACCAGTTACTAAAAGCTTAGTAAAGACTAATGAGAAGGGAATATATAAACACATGCCATATTAAAAGCGTTCATTTTCTTCTCCCCTGTAAAACAGTACAACTTCTGCATCCATGATAATATTGTTGAATGATAGTAGAACATTTGTCTACTTATTGATTTCTCTTTTCTGAGCAAATAATAACCATTGGTGACTACTTTCTAAAACATAGCCCTTTCTAAAACATATTTCACAGATGTTTGCCCTTTGGAAGCCTCAAAATGTTGCAGAAAGCATACTGTAAATATATAGGCAGAAAATTTTCAAATTCAATAAAAGTAATATTTAAAAGTGTAATTGCTGAAACAATTTATGTATTTGACTACTTAGAATGGTTCTACTGGTAGCTCAGAAAATATATCCATTTAAATTCAATCCTGGGCTTCTAAAGTGCTTAATAAACAATTGGATTGTTGTTCATTAAACTGTTGTTAATTTTAATCGACTATTTCAGTTCCTATTAAAGATGCAGGTTTTCAAAACTCACCATATTATAGATCATTTTTCTTGTCTACTTCCTTCCTTCCTTCCTTCCCTCCTTCCTTCCTTTCTTCCTTCTCCCCTCCCTCCTTCCTTTTTCTCATTCTCCTTTCTACCTTCATTATTTACTTCCTTATTTTCTTTCTTTTTAATTATCTCAGCCAGTACAACTCAAAATTTGCTTCCCAGTTATTTTCCCATAAACGATTTGTTGTCAGAATGCAATGATGAGTACAAAAATGAAGAGTAATAGTTTACATTTGCCACCAGCAAATGGTGAAGGTTGCATTTTCTCACCAGCACTTGTTATAGATTACCTTTTCATTTTAGCCATACCTGTGGGTGTGAAGTGATAGTTCATTTTGTTTTTCATTTGCATGATGTTGAGCATTCCTCATGTGCTCATTCACCATTTTTATGTCTTCTTTAGAAATATGTCTATGCAGATCCTTTGCCCATTTTTACCCATTTTCTTTGTCTTTTTATTGTTGAGTTGTAATATTTCTTTATATATTCTGGATATTAAACCCTTATCAGAATATTATTTGCAGATATTTTTCCCATTCTATAGTTGTTCGTTCACTGTTTTGATAGTGCCTTTTGAGGTACAAATATTTTTAATTTTAATGAAGTTCAATTCATTCACTTTTTCTTACGTCACTTGTGATTTTATTGTATCCCAGAAGGTTTTGTGTAGTTCAAGGTAATGAAGACTTACTCCTAGATTTTCTTCTAAGGGGTTTATGGTTTGAGCTTAGTTTTAGGTCTTAAATGTATGTTTATAATATAACTTATACATATATGAGTAAGAGGCCCAATTTCATTCTTATGCATGTGGATAAACAGCTGTGTCAGCAGTCTTTTTTGAAAAGATTATTCTTTGCCGCATCCCATAGAGTTTGGATTGTTGTATTTTCATTTTCATTTGTTTCCATATATTTTTAAATTTCTTCTCTAATTGCCTGATTGGCCCATTCACTCTTTACTAGGGTGTTCTTTAGCCTCCATGTTTTTGGAGGTTTTCCAGACTTCTTCCTGTGATTGATTTCAAGTTTCAAAGCATTATGATCTTTCCTCAATGAATGGTCTTGGCATTCTAGTTGAAAATCAACTGGCTCTATTGTATGGATTTATATCAAGACTCTCAATTCTATTCTACTGATAGGTTTCCATACTGTCAGTACCACACTATCTTGATCACTCTTGTTTTGCAGTAAGTTTTGAAATTGAGAAATGTGAGCACTATAACTTTGATCTATTTTAAGATTACTTTTTCTATTCTGCATCACTTGAATCTTCAGTGAAATTAAGGATTATCTTGTCAGGTTTTGCAAACAAAACAAATACAAAACCAAAAAAAATAATAACAGTTGGAATTTTGCTAGGGATTTTGTTGATAAGATATGTGTGGGTAATATTGCCATTCCAATTATATTAAATCTTTTAATTCATAAACATGGATGTCTTTTCCTTTTATTTATGTTTTCTTTAATTGCTTTCAATGTTTCATAGTTTCAGTGTAAAAATCTTGTACTTTTTCTGTTAACTTTGTCTCTATATTTTATTCTTTTAATGCTATTATAAGTGAAATTGTTTTCTCAGTTTTATTATTGTATGGTTTATTGCTAATATATTTTGTATACTGCTAATATAATAAATTTTTTTATTTTTTATAGTAATCTTGTGTCATTCAACCTTGATAAACTCTAGATAATCCCCCCACACTTTTGGTGGATTCCATAGGATTTTATACATGCAAGAACATATAGTCTGAAAATTGAAATAATGTTACTTTTATCTTTTTTGCCTGGTGCCTTTTGTTTCTCTTCCCTATTTGCTTTTCCCAGAACCTCCAGTACAATGTTGAGTAGAAGTGTTGAAATCACACATTTTTGGGGCGCCTGGGTGGCTTAGTCGGTTAAGCGTCTGACCTTCGCTTAGGTCATGATCTCGCGGTTCGTGGGTTCGAGCGCCGCGTCGGGCTCTGTGCTGACTGCCAGCTCAGAGCCTGGAGCTTGCTTCAGAGTCTGTATCTCCCTCTCTCTCTCTGACCCTCCCCTGCTCACGCTCTCTCTCTCTCCTAGAAATAAATAAAACATTAAAATAAATTAAAAAAAAAAGAAATCACACATTTTTTTGTTTTTTCCTGATTTAGGAGAAAGTTTTATGTCTGTCAGGTCTTTTCACAGATACGATGTTATCTGTGATTGTTTTAAAGATAAGCTTTATCAAGCTGAGAAACTTCTCCTTTATTCATTTCTTGACTTTTTTTTAAATCAGAAAAAGGTGATTAATTTTTTTGCCATGAACTCTGCATATGCTAAGGTAATCATGTGGATACTGCCCTTTATTCTCCTAATATGGTGTCATATTGATTGGTATGCATATATTGAATAATTTTCCTATGCCTTCCTGAAATAAATCTCACTTAATCACACATATAATTCTTTTTATGTATTGGTGGTTTCGGTTAGCTAGTGTTTTGCTAGTAACTTTCTCGTAAATATTTGTAAAGGATATTACTTTGGGATTTTCTTGAGATATCTTTGGTTTTGTCATCAGCCTCATACTGGATTTATTGACTGAGTTGAGATATATTCCTTTCTCTTCTGTAATGTGGGAGAGTTTGAAAAGGATCCTTATTAATTCTTTTCTTAAATATTTGATAATATTAATAAATGAAGTAATGTGATTCTGGGCCTTTATGGGAAGTTTTAATATTAATTCATTCTTACTTGTAACTTCATGTGGATTTTGTTTTGTTTTGTTTTTCCTTGAATCAGTATTGATAGTTTATGTCCCTGGGAATATTCTTTTCACCTAGTTTATATAATTTGTTGACACATCGTTGTTCACTATATTCCCTTATAATCCCTTCTTATGGTTTTTCAGTGACAGCGCCCTCTCTTTCATTACTGATTTTAGTAATTTCCATTTTCACTACCTACACATCTATCTAGCTAAAATTTTACTGTTTTTGTTATTCTAAGAACCAAATTTCATTTTATTTTCTCTTATTTCCCTATTCCTCCATTATTTATATGGATTTTAGTATTTGTGATTTATTTCCTTTTGCTTGTTTTGGACATAGTTTGCTCTTCTTTTTCTATCTTCTTAAATTGGAAGTTTAGATTTCTGATTTGAGATTTTTCTTATTTTTTTAATATAGGTATGTAGAACTATAAATTTCCCTCTATGTATTTCTTTAGCTGCATCCATACATTTTAAAGTATTGTGGTTTTTGTTTTTATTCATCTCACAATATTTTCAAATTTTTCTTGTGCTATCTCCTTTAGTTCATTTACCACTTAGGTGATAAATGATTGCTTAGTTCCCATGTAATGTTAATTTCCCAGATTTTATTCTATATTGATTTCCAGTTTTATTTTCTAATGTTAGGAGAACATACTTTGTATAATTTCAGTTGTTTTTAATGTAGTGAGACTTGTTTTATGACCTCACATATGTCCTTTTCAGACAGCACTTCAAGTGAATTTGAGAAGAGTATGCATTCTGCACTTGTTGAGTGGAGTGTTCTATAGAGGTTTCTTAGATCTGGCTGATCTCTGTGTTGTTCAAGTCTTCTTTTTCTTTGTTGATTTTCTAATTGTTCTAATATTATTGCAAGTTCTACATATTATTGCAATTTTCTAATTGTTCTACATATTATTACCGTGAAAGCACACACAGCAAGTCCTGATGACAGTAAATGATTACTCAGAAGCTAAGCTACATTTCTTTCATGTAGAACTCAAAGAAAAGTTGCTGGCATGTCATCATGGAGGCCTGAATATATCAATATTATTTCTAAAGTGGTGCAAATAATGCCAAAGAATCCCTCCCCATTCTGTTAGTTCTTTCTCACTAATACTATCCACTACTTGTCTTCTTCATTCTAATCTCAAACTTCTATTACTGTTGGCTTATTATACTGATAAATTGAAGTTAAACCCTCTCTCTGTATATATTTTTTCCTTACTCTAAATTTCAGGTCCTTGCTTCAATGCATGTTTCTTTCACCTAGCTTCACAATTCAGCACTATCTACCTACAGTCTCCTACAAGAGGCTGAATCACTTGCCATGCCATTTTGAGACCAGATTTGTCTATAACCTACACCTACTTCCCTTAATTTTACTCTAACATATGACCATTTTAAATCAATTTTACTATGGTATTTGCTACTTTTGCCTGTACTGTTAGAATATTCTGTACTGTCGGTTGAAGATTTTCATTCACCCTTTCTGAGGTAGAATAATCAAGCAATTAGAATCTCATGTTCTGAAGACCTATTTCCCTACTTATTAGCTGTATGATTTTGACTAGCTAACTGGATGTTGCTAAGCCTTAGGATACTCATTAGTGTGTTGGTAACTTTTACTTAATAAGACTGTTAGTTTATAACAACAGTAAACTTATTTAAAATTTTAACTTGAAAATACTAACCAGTCAAAATACTAGTTTTTAAATACACTATTATTTTATTTATTATTTTGAGATTCTTTAGGAAGTATTCCATGATCAATCTTCCACCCTGAGTACCAAATTTATGGGTTTTTTTATTAGGTGATACTCTCTCAATCACCATTATTACACATATAAAAGTAGAATTATAACATCACATGGATATATATATTTTTACCCTTTGGGCTACAAACTCCATATGAGTACAGGTTATATCAAATTCATCCTTGAACATTCAGGGACAAGCACAGATAACTGTAAGTTGATAATTTTCATTTTTTTCCAATAAGAAGATTTTATACTAAAAAGAATGAAAATAGACATCAAGCTATTCTCATCCTACACACCTTTCCTTGAATTCTGTCGTAGGGGACTTTTTTACACCAGTTTTACCATCTTGATCTTGGAAACAAAAGATTTTCAAGCTCTAAATCTTGATTAAGGATGTTGCAAATCTGTTCTTGAGTTCAAATGAGCATGAGATAGGTGACCCTACTCTATTGAGTATAGATGTTTTTCTCACTTTAGCTTTCTTCTGGTAGAATGGAGAATCAAGGTCATAACATCTGTATGGGTTCAGTTAAATAAACCAAACATACATTTTATGTACTAGTTCGATTGGAACTGTTTTCTGAAAGTTAGGAAAAAAAATAAATACTTAACTAGAAGGCCATATTGGCTGGTAACTAAGGAATCAAAAATTGATTTATTTTACAAAAAAAAGTCACTTTCTTTGTTTTGCTGAGAAGAGTTATTGTATGATATCTTGAGATATATGGTTAAGAGAAAAAAATGAATAAGTGGCGCATATTTTTAAAAAAAATTTTAATGATTTTTAATATATTTCTGAGAGAGAGAGAGAGAGAGAGAGAGAGACAGCATGAGCAGGGGAGGGTCAGAGAGAGAAGAAGAATCTGAAGCATGCTCCAGGCTCTGAGCTAGCTGTCAGCACAGAGCTCGACATGGGGCTCAAACCCACGAAGCATGAGATCATGACCTGAGCCCAAGTCAGACACTTAACCAACTGAGCCACCCAGGCGCCCCTGGCACAGCTTTCTAAAAACATGTTTGATGTGTTTGCATAGATAATAGGATAATATAATAATGAATTCTAATGAGTAGTATTATCCTACTATTTATCTGTAAAATACTTATTTGTAAGAGTGTTTACTATGATTAACAAATATTTGTTTTTGATGATACTTTCCTGATAGAGGAATATTTATTGATTGCACATGTTCTGAGAAGAATTTTAATCACAGATTTAGCAAAGAAGTGTAACTGTCAGAAAATCTCTGATTTAGCACTAGCAATTCCCCCTCTGTTATACTAATTTAAACTATTTTATTTCCATCACAGCCTATGTTCTGCTTAACATAAAACTGCACATTATAAAATGTTGTGGGTGTCACTAGCAGTATTTACAAATGTATTCTAGTGCTTTTCATCTTTTAGGTATATGACAGAAATATACTTTCTAATCTTTTGATAGTGTACATGATTATATGACTTAGTCTGATAATAAACTGAACTAAAACAATGTGTGTTGCTTCTGAATGGATGAATTTACAGTTAGTAGCATGAAATACTATAGACCTCTATTGCAGGATAGAGAAAACCTATATTAAGATGAAGTTTTCTATGCTGATAGCAAGTCATCAAACACTTGCTTAAATTAATACATATTTATTGTCTCACATTTTTTGTGGGTCAGGGGTCCAAATTTAGCTTAACTTTGCTTTAGTTCTTTGCTTAGGATTTCAGTAGTCTGCAATCAAGGTGTCAGCTGTACCACATTCCCATGTGGAGGCTTGAGTGGGAAGAATCCATTTCCAATAGCATTCAGGTTGTTGGCAGAATTCATTTCCTATGCAGCTGTAAAAAGTCCAGGCTTCTTACTGGTTATTGACTAAAGGCCATCTTTATTTCTAGCATCTTCCCACAGTCTCTAGAGTTGGCCTGAAGTTTCTAGAGGCTCTCCACAGTTCTGTGTGAGCTTTCTCAGGATGGACACTTATTTCATCAAACCAGCACAGAGAATCTCTAGAAAGCAATCTGTTAGCATTTTGGAGTCTTTTTATAATAAGACGTTAATAATAGGAGTAAAGTTCTGGTCACTTTTTCTACATCCTGTTGATTGGTAAAAATCACAGTTCTCACCTACTGAAGAGAAGAGTATCACAAAGATGTGAAAACCAGGAGGCAGGACTCCTGGTGGTAACTTTAGAGTCTAGAGTTTATCCAACACACTTCTTCATAGAAGAAGTAGTGCTCCCTATCAAATTCCACTGAACATAGAACCCAAGTGAGAAATAAAGTTTTATTACATTGTAAGCTGAAGATTGAGTGGGGGGCGGGGGATTTGTTAAAGAAGCAAAATCTAGTTCATCTGTACTGAGAATATGGTTTTAATGTAATCTTTGTGTTTCTTTTAATCTAGTTCTGACATGTAATTTTCATTTATTACTGTTATATCCTATATACATCTAATTTTCCATCTTTTCCTCTTTTGTACTTAAGTCATTGTGCCTTTTTCTTTCATTTCATTGTGAACTCTACAAAGTAACATCCAGACCTATTTCCTCAGTAGTTTGCAGATTGCCTGACATGTGATAGAAATGTTCTTTTATGTGTCCTGAAATGTATCTGAAAATTAGACCTGTCAAGTGTCGTGGCCAGCACTAAATTCAATAACCAAAAACTGCACTTAGTAAATCACATTTTGGCATGATGCCATTAACTATGTTGAGGGCCTTGATACAAAAGCGCCAAAAGAAATCCTTGTAGGTACTAGTAGGTGCTGCTTATGATTTCAGCACTTCATTCAATGAGTCTTCACTGGGTAGCTTCTAATGGTTAATCATGAGGGAGAATTTTCAGTTCTCACCATTGGAAATAATTATACTTACCCAGAATATAATTTTGTTTTACTTTTGTTTTTTCCCATATTACCAGCTGTGTCACTGACTAATATTCCCTCAATGATGCAACTATTAGAAATTATTTACATAGTGATTTTTTACTAGTTTGGGTAAATTTATTAGAATCTACATGTTAGGTAGCATAGTAGCCTTATGGTAGCTCCATCTTTGTTAGTCACATTTGATCCTCTTTTAGTATATTTTCTCATTTAAAAAATAATTTTATCTTACTATGTTGAGTAAATCTTTACACTGTAAAGGAAAGAATGCAGCTTTAAAAGGTGGCAAAAATAGACATGGATAAATACTAGAAAGATATATAAAAAGGCAAGCATATATAATAGCAGTCAGTGAATGTTAATTGAATTATTTAGGAAATAATTGCTTTACTCACATCTACAATGACAAAGCAGAATAAGATCAAGTATTTGTGCCTTGAGAAAAATATAGGCACTGGAAATAAATGCACTTAGGTTCAAATTACAGCTTTGATACAAATGAGCCTTATTAAATTGGCTTTCTTTTCTTTAAATCCTTATTTGTTTATCTGTGAAATGAAGATATGATTTAATATAAACGTTTATTTTGAGAAAAGAATACAGTAGCATCCCTATGATAGCTAGCATTCTGTCTGACAAGTATTAGTTAATCAATAGATGGTTGCTGTTTGGTTGTACATATTACCATAGTCAATTTGTTTACTATAGTATAAACATAGAACAAAATTTTGTACCTATAATCATTTTGTTTTTTTTTTTAATATCACAACTCTAATTCAGTTAAACAAATGATTCTTTGTTTAATAATCTGGATTTTCTCATTACAAAGATAACAGAAGAATTATCCCTGATTAATAGAAGCTTGCAGTTTCCATAAAGGGAGATAATATAAATAGCAGAGATTTCACAGACTCTACAGACTATTAATGACATATGGTAAAGACTATTAATGGCATATGATTATCTTCAATTCTTTGATACTAGAGACAAATATATTAACAGTGAAAACAATATTGCTAGTTTATCACTAAACTAAATACATTATATAAAATTTCTTACATTAAAAATAAAAGCTTTTCCCTCTATTTCCCCTCCTTTTCTTCTTTCCTTCCTCCTTTTCTCTCTCCCTTCCCTTTCTCCCTTCCTTCCTTCTTTCTTCCTCTCCCTTCCTTCCATGTCCTGCTTTTTTCTCTCATTCTACAAAAATTTAGAAGGAAAAAAAAGTACATTCTTTGTTTTCCTTTCAGCTTACATTCCCTTGAAATGAGGGGACTGTTGATGAGAGAGACAAAGAATAGATGGGCAAATAAACATATACTGTATCTAGTGATAAAAATTGCTATCATGGAAAATAGAACAGGACAAAGAATAGAAGTAGTGACAGAAGCAAAAAGTAAATAACAATTGCTAAGTGTGGCAAAGGAGGGTAACTGGCCCACAGTGAGGGTGTGGGAGAGTGGCAGGCAACAGGATAGGAAAGGTAGAAATGATAAACTACTTTGCAAAAGCCCAGCATAATCCTAATCCCATGGCCTTTGGTGATTCTGAGCAGAGCCTCACAGTTTCCTGTAATTCCAGCAGGATTCTCGATGCTTGGCTGACTCACTGGTGCACTGTGGTTAAGAAACTGTGTGGGTCTTCCTTGGCATTGTTGAGACCATCAGAAAAGTGCTGTCGCTAAGATTATGGTCAGATTATGGTCAGAGTGACTTTGTCACTCTATTGAGTATGGCATTAGATAACATCATTATGCATGTTCTTTCCTCACAAGATGGCTCCCCACTTCCCTTATATGGAGAGGAATAGAAATTAGGGCTCTGATCACGCAGGGGGGTTGGTATGGATATGCCCCTCCCTACCTCTACCTCAGCCTCCACCCTCTTTAACTCACACTTTTATTGTGCTGAAATTCCTTCAGTTCTAGTCCTGATTTTCCCTCTTGGTGGAGAGATCAATATATGCACTTTATGTCCTAAAATAATTTTCACACTATCCTAATCATTCTTCAAATTCCCCATAATGTCGTCTTTAACTAACTCCCCAACAACTAAATTTCATTTCCATTCTTTAATTTCCTTGTCATGATGCATTTAATGATACACTGTAATTACCTTTTGGGGTGCTTTATTTTGTTTCCCACTAGACTAGAAGCTCATTGTGCACAATAAACTTATAATGTTCAGAGGCTAGAACAAATTCTGGCATAGGAGTCATTCAATAAATATTATTGAAGTAACGGAGGTCATTATGGCAGAAGAATCATTCACTTAGTCCACAGAATTGATCAGACATTTGGTTTTATTAACTCTTTTTTGCTTTGATCTCTGTTGAACAACAAATGGCATGAATTTCTAACAGAATAGGCAGTTGAAATTTGACTTCCTCTTTCAATTTGTGCCAAGGAGCTCAGGAGAGAGCCATGCTTTCATATAACACAAATGAATAGCTGAAAATGCACTTCACCCCATGATAATAAGCTAACACCTTGTTATACTCTCAGGAATATTACTTCAATTTTTTCTTGTTTGTTTGTTTCTGTGTATCACTGCATTATTTTCTATTGAAGGAAAACTTTAGGGTGTTTAGCTAATGCCATAGTTCTATGGCAGCACATCTTAGTTAAAGCTAAATTTCTAAATTTAGTGTGAAGGAAGACAATCCTTAGAAGATTTTCTTTTTCATTTAGGAAAAAATAAGAAGACCTTGTTACTTCAGTATAATAAAAAATAAACATAGGCTTGGCAAATAAATTTGAAAAGTAAGATTTTGGAAATTTTCCACAGAGATTTTAATTATGCTCCAACTATATTTCCAAAGACACTCTTCTTTATATAAATAACTTCTGAGACATAGGCATATCATGTTAAATAAGCCCAGTACAGCATAAAACTGTGAGGGTGATAGTATTTTGTATATGACTTTTCAGATTTAATCTGTTTGATAAAATATTTATTTTTGTGACTTCACAGATTTTTCAACTAAAAATATGAATACCAAAAAAACTTTTAACAACTACCCAAATAGTATAGATAGAACTCTATGCTTCATACGTTATAGTTATCCTATACATATAATTATATTACAGAATTCAAATTATAAGAGTTGATTCTAATGTTTTCTAATTACCTAGTCACTAAAATATTGGTCACTAAAATCAACTACTTTTATATTAAGGAATTAACTCTCCTCTGCCTTGTTTCTCTTACAGTTTCCAAGTTTTCCCATTTACTTCTCCTGCCCTGAGCCTCTGGTATCTCTTGCCCATTTGCATTAGGATTCTGAATTCTGTATTCTTGTCAGGACTTATATGAAGGAAAGGTCAGTCTCACTAATATTGTTCCAAATACATCTTACCCGTAATATTTTAACCATCGTATTCCTAAGGAGACTTTAGTTTCTATAACTGTGTACTTCTAAAATGGCTTTTGGACTGTACTTTTTTTAGGGAAAAGTTTATGCCCTTGTTTGCATAATTCTTTAATTTTTACCTGACTGTTCTGAGTGTTCTTTGTTCTTCCCTTTTCTTCTCTTTTGGAAGGGATATCTTAACTTTGATCTTTTGGTCATGAATTACACCTTCCTGGTTGACTTTTAAATTTAAACCTTTTAGCAGAAATATGACAATGGTGCCACTTCCTGTGTAAGACCATACCTTATCCTACATAATCATAGTATTCACAGGGTAATATCATTAAACATTCCCACCCACTGGACTGTGACAGTTCATATGAATTTCATTTAATCATTTCTTGTCCAGCTGCATGTGAACTGCCCTTTCCCTATCTTTTGTTAAGAAAACTTGGTAGGCATATCATATACATATCCAATTAAATAAATTTTTAAAAAGGTCAAACTACATCTATGGATAAACTGAACTGCCTACTTTAAAATTATTGGATATAATTTACTTACAATGCTTCAGACCTCCAAAGTAAATGCCAACTAGACTTTTTTTTTTTTTTTTTCTAACTTACACAGAATGGTAGCTTCCTCAGTCTTAGATGTACTTTAAAACATGGTAAAGAAGCTTATTGTTACTCTAATTCTTCTTTTATTTTTATTTGTTATCTAATGTTAGCTCAAACATTCTAAAAATATCAGTAGAAGAAGTGATAAATATGTATAATACTGTATATTGGGGAGTTTTCTGTGTTAAACATACAGCTGGGCATTTTACGTAAATTAACTTACTTAATCTTCACAAAAGGCTCTAAGGTAAAAATTATCTTCAATTTTCTGGTAGAAAAGCTGATACTCAAAGAAGTTAAGTGACTGTCCCCCAGGGTATCCAAATACCAGTGACAAAACAGATTCAAACTATGATTAGCTGACTTTAAACCACAATTGTTCCCAGAGTTTCTTTTAAAAGCCTACTACATAAAATACTTACTAGTTATTATGATAATGTAGTAGAGAAAGCTATTGTGGAACTCAAAATAAAACATTGCAGTGATAAACTTACTTTCAATCTATTCATGTCCAGAGTTTTGCTACATAATGCAATTTTTCTTTCAATTTTACATATATGAAAGGTAGAAAATAATGCATCAAATTAAGCCAAGAAAATGAAAATAAGATGTTCTGTGCTAGTATAGCACTTAATATGCTTGGAATATTCAGTCAAAGAGAACTATTAATAATATAGTTTTCATCATTTAACTACTATTACAGAGCATGTCTGACGTTCTAGATGTCATATTGGGTAAATAGGGATATGGGCAAATAATACACACACCCTGTGTGCAAGGAATTAAAGTACACTGAAGAAAGAGTGCATTCTTAATTTATACCAATAATACAAATTGCCTGAGTGATATTTTGGCTTACACAATGGAATTATAACAGCCAAGTTTTATAATGAAGAACACTGAAAGGAGATATTTGAAAAGTTTCTTTTTTTAAATTACTTTTTAAATATTTCCGATAGAGAAAGAGAGAGAGAGAGAGAGAGAGAGAGAGAGAGAGAGAGAGAGAGAGAGGTGCAGTGTGAGCAGGGGAGTGTCAGAGAGAGAGGGAGACAAAGAATCCGAGGCAGTCTCCAGGCTCTGAGCTAGCTGTTCAGCACAAGCCTGACACAGGGCTTGAACCCACAAACCCTGAGATCATGACCTGAGCCAAAGTCAGATGTTAAACGGTTCAACCGATTGAGCCACCCAGGCACCCTGAAAAGAGTTTCTAGAATCAAAGGAGGAATCTCCAAGGAAAGGAAAGTTGAAGATCTAATATTTGTCATCTGTTCTCTTCTAGAACTTAGGGTGACCTACTCACTAGTGTTATCGGTCAGATGCTGAGGGAACACTCTTAGAGAATGGCTGTCAACCTGCACAGGGGGCAGCTCTAACATTATTTACTTTTTGAAAGCTTGCAGTGGGTCTACACTCCACATTTCTAAGTAACTTTTCAGATTCCAGAATGTTCAGATCCAGCATGAACCCATCAGCATGTTCAGTAAGCAAAAATCTACAAAAATGTGTACATGTCTACATGTCCTCTTAGAAAGAATTGTCAATGTATCATTATAACAGGTGTTCAAGTCATTCTCCATTTTTGTTTTGGCTTATTTGTTGGTTTATTTTGAAATATATAAAGAAAGGAAAATGGTGTGAAAGCAACAGAAATAAAGTATGAGATCTGCATGTTCACCTTAAATGTGATACTATAATAGATTGTGTAATTCTAAAGTTAAAGTTTTGTGCTCAACACAATGCCTAGAAAATGTGAAGAACTTAATACTTTCTTAATTTCAAATAAATTGCAATCATTAGAAGTTGTCTTTTTCTCAAGCATAAAAGTTATATAAATTTAGCAGTAAGATAGTTGAGTAAGGCATTCATTCTGCTGATCTCATACAAATTCTTGAGATTGAAAGAAACTTGTACTCCGTGGTTCCTCATTGAACATCCATTAAATATTTGTTGGCTGTGTCAGACTTTACACAAACCCATATTGAAGCCATGAAGAGTACATGCCCTTTTTTAAACCCAGATTTTCTTTTTTTTTTTTAATGTTTATTTCTTTTGAGAGAGAACAAGTGTGCTTGAACAGGGTAGAACAAAGGGAGAGAGAATCCCCGGCAATTTCTGCATTGTCAGTGGGGAGCTTGATGTGGGCAACCCTGAGCTCATGACATGAGCTAATATCAAGAGTTGGATGCTCAACTGATTGAGCCACCTACATGCCTCATCAAGCCAGTTTTCAAGATTATTTCATAGATTTTTGTACTTAAACTTCAGCCTTAAAACTTCCAGGAGGATAGGAATATACTGTGAAATCTGTAGTCTGGGAATGTTGAATTAATGGAATTTATGGAAATATGGAATAATGTGAATTTATGCTTTATAGTTAACATACTCAGTGACAAAGCATCCATCTCAAGTATGACTAAATATTAATAATTCCCAATCTGAATAGAAAATCAAAGAAGCAAACAATTCCATTATGCAAATAGTAGCAATTTATTGTGCAGTTAGAAAATAACAATCTCTAAAAATAAATGTTTGTAACAAACTATCTCATGCATATAAGTAGATCAACACAACAACTTATTCCATATTCCTGTGAAGCTTGCTGACAAACCTAATACACAGATAAGATTTCTTGTCTAAGAGTTTATCTTCATTTGTTTCATTTTGTGTTTGTGCCAAGGTCATATTGTTATTGAAGTAATATATACCAGATTCCTGTAATATGTATTTTCTTTATTTTGGAAGTTGATTCTAAAAAGTGAATATCTCAAAACTTTTTGATAGGATAATAAATCAGATACCTCAGGTTAAATGAAAGAGTGGAATCATTGTATTTTAGACTCAGAGATCTCTTTTCATATTGACATCAATATCCCTGCCTCTTGTGCTCACTTATTGAACATTTACCAGACATTGTTTTTTATTTGCCAGGACTTACACTGAGCATTATAAATACAGTATTGAGTAAAGTCAGGTATAATCCCATAAAGGTATAGTATGCTGTGGAAAACAGAGTTTAATCAAGTCATTATACACATGGAAGTAAATCCTGTATGTGGGAAGGGCTATGAAGGAGAGGAATATGCAGTTGGAGTAGGCAGCTTTGTCTTAGTCAGGAGTTAATAGTGTTTCCCTGAGGAAGAGATAGTTTGAGTAGAAAGCCATCCATTAGAAGGTGGTGCACTGCCCTCACCAACAAATGAGTATAGTGACAGTTTTCAAGGAGAGTGGCATGAGTTTCTATCATTAAAGTGTACCCCAGTTTATGAATTCACTATGACCTATGCCCTAAAATCTTAGAAAGCCTTACACTGAGAAAGATTTTCCTATTCTCATAAAGTACAGCCTATATTTTTATCTGTCTTTTCCAGGTAGAGATTTTTATCCTTTTTTTTTTTTCAATATCTGAAGATAAATAAGGCTGAAATATGAAGATCATGGTGATGGTGCCAGATAATGGAAGCCTGATGGATAGTTAAACTAGAATGTAGAAATTCAAAGAGGATATTAAGACTAACCTGGAAACATTTTTTGAGAGGATAAAATGGAAGCTCCACAATTATTCTCAGTCTTCACTGCAGATAAAATAAAAGGAAATGAGTCAAAATTACATCACTTTTATTTTAAGAAGATAGCAGCATGCATTACCAAGGTACATATGCTGTCCTAGAAGTCATTAAGCATATGTGCCTGGAATGGAAAGGATCTTATCTCTCCAGAACTATTCTTCCCTCCTTCTCTCTTCCATTTTTCTTAATGGTCTACCAGCCTTAGGATCACTCCAGGTCAAAAACACAGACAATGTCAATGGTATCACTATATCGAATCAGTGGCGAAGCCCTACAAAGTCTGCTTCAAGAATAACACTCCTAGTTTACCACCATTATCCTAATTCAGGTCTGCAATATATCTCATGTGGAGTATTTTAATAGACATTTAAATAGACATTTAAATTTAAGTGATCTGTTGAAGCTCAGACTGTCATTCCTGGCATTCATATTGTATTTTGTGACTAGTATTCTTTCCTTAAAGAACATCCACATGTGTGGATTTCTTTCACAGACTTTACTAGGCAGACAATAGGGAATTCTCCAAAGTTTTGAAACCCTTAGTGTATAATTCACAGTTTCTCTCAAGAGCTATTTGTAACAACTTGTATTATTTTTTCTTAATTAGGTCTATTCCTATAATGCATTTAATGAATTTTTTAAATGTTTATTGAGCAGCTACTGTATGGTGAAAATCAGAGATACAAAAATAGAAAAGAAAGCTCTTTGTCAATATCCAGTGAATAAATATAAGCGAATTTTATACTTTATCATTCAGCAAGTTACGAAAACATATTGAATTAGTTAAGTGTCATGGGAGAGAAGAGAAATTCCAGTCCAATACATTCTGTGATGTTCCTTCTTTTGAGTTTCCTGTTATGAGTATACCAGAAACTGCTGAAATTCTTTAAAGTACACTTGGATATAAAGGTAATGGCTGCAGTAGTTTAGGATTGCAATTACTTCCCCATGTTGTCTCTGACTTTGAACATGATTTAATTGTTTATGACAAATTACTGTATCATTGTTTTTCTCATAACAACAATGCATTCTGATGATGCTTCCTTTTGAGGACCTCAAGACATTTTTAAATGGCATTATTTAATACAATTTACATCTTGCCTCCTTTATAGATGTAGGTATGCACGTTTTGCAAATAAAGAGGTGACATTGTTTCTTCTCTGGCTTTTGGTCTCATTTGAGAGAGTTCACACTAAATTTGCTATGTAGTTATTCAATATAAGAGATATTAGGTTTGTAGTTAGAAATTTAGCTTAGTTTGAAGTTCATGAATGATCAGATTTAAGTATGAAAACAAGGGTATGTATATATGTACAAACACATAGTAGTTGTTTGAAAAGGTGCTTACACTCAAAAGTAAGTGAATCTGATCCTTCTTTCATGTGACTGTTTATAAGTAGACCTATGAATGAATGATTTGTGGAATTTCCCATGTAAGTTGGAATTCAAATTCACATCTCCTCCTCGGAAGATTTTCTGTATTACTGGGGAAGACCTCAAAGTAAAGGAGTGACATGATCTCTTCCACCATCCTATCCCTACCTCAGGAAATGTGAGTTTTTTTTTTTAAAGAGACTTAATTGCTAACAATGGCGGCAACATGATTTAGTGCAGAGGATGTGGGTTTCAATCCAGGAAGACCTGAATTTGAATCCACTATTTCTATTCCTTAGCACTGTGACATTTTTTCATGGTTAACTCTATGTCTCAATCTGTTTTCGAAAAGTTTCTGTGTGTTTTTGAAGAAACATCACAATGTCCACTTCAAAGTTCTGATTTGTTGAGATGAATGTTTGTAAAGCCCTTAACATGTAACAGGCACTTAAAATAAGCATCTCTTTCTAGCTTTCTTTTGCTATGTTTGCGTAAATCAGAGCTCATTTTGGAAATACTTATCCATCTAACGTTTTATCCAGATAAAATATTCTCCTATTGCTTCTGACCTCCAACAGTTTTTAGTTCAAGCTGAGATAAGCAAATGGAAATAAAGTAGGGTACAGGGCAAAGGACAAGGTCAGATCTATGAGGATAAAAACAGAATAAACATCTAAATACCCAGTGCTTTTCCCCATTCCTCAGAGGATGTGTAAACCATTTCGGGAAGCTACACTGACTTCTTTGGCCACAGATAGGCCATGAGATCTCTACAACAGAAGTGGCTAAGTGAAGCAAACAGGTGATATTGATACAAGTTTCCAAAGCACTGAAGAAATCCCTTCAGAACAGTTCACATGCTGGGAGACTATAGCACAAATTTAGCAAAATAAGAAAACTGAGACATAGCTCATTTAAGTCTGTAATTGCTTTGAGGTTCACCACAAGATTGTTGATCATATCAAAAAATATACTTTGCTTTCTTTCTAAACACTTCTCCCTCTGTCTCTTTTCCTGTCTCTGTTTATCTATCTCTCTCTCCTGTACTTTACTGATAGATTCCAAAGACAGAAATGCCAATGATGCTGACAGACTTAAATCTGAATATATTAGTTTCTCATATTTGCTACAGTTATAATATGGACAAGTGTTTTCATTTCCATTCATTTACTTATCTTTTGCTAACTTAATTGGTTTGAAATACAGCAAGATATGGTCACTGAATACACGATCATATTGTGTGTTTGCTGAGTATCAATCAGGCACTGAAGAGATGACGGCCATAGTCCATATATTTGGTAAAATTGCAGTCTAACTGGGAAGACTGGAATAACAAATATCAAAGAAGTAATGGGATATTTTATAATGAATGTCTACATGCCATAAGCTAGAGGAGCTTGAAAACCAAAGTGACTATGCTTCAGAGGTGGATTAGGTCAACGAAACTGACATCTCCTATCTCTTTCTAATTTTGGAGGGCACATAGAAATTTATTAGAAAGTCACTCTCAAGTAGGGTAGAGGGCACATAATGAGTAAAGGGAAGAGAAAGGCATTTCATGAACAATATGCAGAGCATGTACAAAACCCACAGAAACCAAGTGACTAAGTATTTGGTGGGCTGAGGGAAGTTTAGGACAGTTGGTGAGTGGACAGTGGTGGAAAGACATTTATATCCAGCCCTGACAGCAAAGCTGTCTATCTGATTTACTTCCTTGTCCCTTTTATTATCTCAGCCTACTTCCATCAGGCTTTCATTCAAACTGCTCCACTGAAACCAATTCTACCAAGATTATTAATGATCTCAAAGTTGCCAAATCTTATTGTTAGTTCTTCCCCTCATCCAATCTTTTGTCAGCATTTGACCAAACCTCTTCCTCTTTAAAGAGATTTTTCAGTTAGCTTTCAGAATGCACATACTCCATGGTCTCCTACATACATCTACATCTTTCCTTCTACATTTCATTCTACTTTTGTGGTTCCTCCATGTTCTCCTGACTCCAAATATTGGAATTCCCTAGAGCTAGTCCTTGACTGTCATCATCTCTACTCTGTCCTTACTTATTACGTATGAAATCTCATTCTGTTTTATAATACTTAACTTAGGAACTGATAAACCACACATTTATAGGTCAATTCCTAAACCCCATACCCAGCCCAGAATTGTATCTTTAACTGACTACTGTAGACCTGGATTTGGTTATCTAATAAACATAGCAGCAATATCATATCAGAAAGGCAGTTTTTGGCATACCCTTCCCTGGTATATGCACATGAATGTGAACATGCATACATGAATGCACAAACATGCACACAGACGCACAAAACTGCGTCTTTACCCTTGTTTAAACAATTTTAGTAAATCATGATTAGATCAGATCCCTAGGGATCACACTTGGCTTCTTTTTCCTTTATACACTATTTGGTATCCATTAACAGTATCCTGAATTCAGCTATTTATTATCTGCTCCACTATTACTAACCTAGTCACACAAATTTTAGCCATATATGCCTCACAGTAAAAACAAAAACTCAGTATAGACTCCATTGTATATACAATATACACTTATTTGTATATGTTTAATTAGCTAATTATAAATATATGTATTTATAATCATATGTAATTGGTATATTATTACATTGCAATGAAATGAATAGTATTTTAATATATTTTATTAAAGTAGTATAGAAAAAATTCTTACTCATAATAAAAATACTGTTAATGCTTTAGTGGCAGCCATTTCACTAAAATGGCTTCATTATACCTTGGTTTACTATTCTGAATTTAGAAATAGGCTTTATACCAGAGACTATTCTGATCCTACTTATTTTTGGTTGCTACCATAACTCCAAATTTTTTTAATAAAAGATTGAAATTGTGCAAATGCATGTTTGACTGAATTTTTTTCATCATGTTCTCCAGATTTATCAATTTTATCCACCAATTGTGAGTTTTTGCTGAAATTAGGGTGCTGAATGTCAACTTTCCTTGTGAAATCTGTTATTCTTGCAAACTGATCACAAAAAGTTCCATGTTCATGTTTTTAACACACAAATTCAAAGTAGACAATCTCTTAGAATATTTGTAGGGTAGTTTAAAAATTCTGTTTCTCGGGTTTTAAATATTATAGGTAAAAGGGTTTTTGTGATACATTTAACAGCTTTCACTAACAAAATCCTGTTAAATAAAGACATTTTCAAATATCAATTTCCAAGATGCTCTCTCTGAAGCATATATTTAAAAAATAATAATTCCAGTATAGTTAACATTAGTGCTATATTAGTTTTAGGTGTACAATACAGTTAACTCAACAATTCTATACATTACTCAGCTCTCATCATGGAAAATGTACTCTTAATCCCCTTCGCCTATTTTACCCATCCCCTCACCTTCTGCCCATCTGGTAACCAACAGTTTGTTCTCTATAATTGAGAGTCTGTTTTTGGTTTCTCTTTTTTCTTCTTTCATTGATACTGTTTCTTAAATTCTATGTGTGAGTGAAATCATGTGGTATTTGTCTTTCTCTGACTGATTAATTTCATTTAGCATAATACCCTCTAGATCCATCCATGTTGATGTAAATGGCAATATTTCATTCATTTTTATGGCTGAGTAATATTCCAGTGTGTGTGTGTGTGTGTGTGTGTGAGAGAGAGAGAGAGAGAGAGAGAGAGAGAGAGAGACAGCTTCTTTATCTGTTCATCTATCAGTGAACACTTGGGTTGCTTCCACATATCTTTTCAAATTAGTGTTTCATATATTTTGGGTAAATACCAGTAGTGGAATTACTAGATCACATGGTAATTCTCTTTTTAATTTTTTGAAAAATCTTCATACCAACACGCATTTTTAAATTTGTTACTATCTTACTCATTGTAAACAGAATGTTTACCTTGAAAAGACAAATTAATCCTCTTTCTCCTAAAATATCTTTTAATAGGTCAATACTAACAGTCATTTGTTACATGAAAGGACTCATATTTGACACACTTATCTTTTGGAAAGAAAAAGAAATGCTTAGCTCTTAATTACAGTTAATAACTCTGTAAAGTCTTGGACACAAAATAATAAATGAACTTCTGTGAGATGAATAAAATGTTCATGGGCTCACCCCATCTCATTACGAAATAAAACAAAAAGTCTAAAACTGAATAGGAACTTTATTTTATATTAGACATACATACATATAAGTTGCATTATACAGCAAGACACTGAAGCAAACAAGCACTTATGGGAGCAAACAGGGCACCCGGGAATGCCACACTGTTGAAGGAAATTGAATGAAAGCAGGAATGTGTCAACTCCTGGGAATCTGACCATTGGGACAAAGGAGAGCACTGGTGTCCATGTATATATATTAATCTCTGTTCCTGGCTCCTGTCACAAAGTTCCTAAAACCCTTGTTAACTTCCTTGTTTAAGTGCTAAGAGCACTAGGAGCATCTCTTGCTCTAGTTTTTGGTCTTTAACCCCATCCCAGACACAAATCTCCTAAAATCCTGGTAAATATCCAAGGCAATGAGTGACAAAGTTGCCTCCTGTTTGTTAATGAGGTAACTTTTGGAAAGAACCTAAGGATGAAGGCTGGTTGTTCAGTGGAACCAGTTATACAATTGGAGGCTTAGAATTTTCAGTCCAACCCCCTGATCTCTGGATTGAATCAATGGGCAGCAGGCAATGATTTAATCAATCATAGCTTAGCAATGAAATGCTCAAAATGCTCAAAGGACAGAACTTGAAGAATTTCAGGATTTATGAGCATGGAAAAGTGTTGGAAGAGTGTCTCCCCCACAGAGGTCATGAAATCTCTGAAGCCCTTCCCACATGCCTTGCCCTATGCATCTTTTCCGTCTGGATGTTCATTAGCATTCTTTATCATATCTTTTTATAATAAACTGGAAAATGTAAACAAAATGTTTTCCTGACTTATCTGAGCTACTTTAACAAGTTAATCAAACACAAGGTGGAGGGATGGTCATTGGAACTTCTGATTTATAGCTGGTGGGTCAGAAGCACAGGTGATGATCTGGGTTTGTGAGTACCATCTGAAGTGAGAAGGGAGGCAGTATTATAGGTATAGTATTATAGGTATAGTATAGGTATAGTATTATAGGACTGAGCTCTTAGCCAGTGCAATCTGACCCTGTTTCCATGTGGATAGTGTCAGAATTGAGGTGCACTATAGGTCACCTAGCTGTTATCATGGAGAATGGCTTGGTGTGGGGAAAACCTCTACACACATAGTGAATAAGTGTCAGACATGACATTTGTGAGACTTGTGTCCTGTGTGTTGAGTTTCAAGAGTCACAGAAGGGAAAGACTCATGGGTACAAAGCTGTTTTTCCAATTAAGTGTAGTTTGGAATGATTGTTCATTAAACATTGAGTTAATAGGCTAAAGGAGTTAGCCAAATTCACTCAAGAGTTTTCTTTGCTAATAGGGCAGTGGGACTTGCATTTTATTTGTTCTTTTAAAGATCAACAGGGGCGCCTGGGTGGCTTAGTCGGTTAAGCGTCCGACTTTCGCTTAGGTCATGATCTCGCGGTTCGTGGGTTCGAGCCCCGCGTCGGGCTCTGTGCTGACTGCCAGCTCAGAGCCTGGAGCCTGTTTCAGTCTGTGACTCCCTCTCTCTCTGACCCTCCCCTGCTCACGCTGTGTGTCTCTCTCTCTCCTTGAAATAAATAAAACATTAAAAAAATATATTAAAAAAAAAAAGATCAACAAAGGGCGCTTGGGTGGCTCATTTGGTTGGGCATCTGACTTCAGCTCAGCTCATGATCTTGTGGTCCGTGAGTTCAAGGGCCACATCAGGCTTTGTGTTGACAGATCTGAGCCTAAAGCCTGCTTCAGATTCTGTGTCTCCCTCTCTCTCTGCCTCTCCCATGCTCATGCTCTGTCTCTCAAAAATAAGGATAAAAAATTTTTAAAGATCAACATTTATGATAAAATGTAAATATTCAATTTAGTGTTTTATTTTAATTTTACTTCAACCATAGTGGAAATAAGAGCTTTTTTAAAAATAAAAATGCCTTTTTAAAGTGCCCCGCCCCCCAACATAAACACACAAATTGGACACTGCTTATAATAGTTCTCAAAGTTTTGGCTTTTGTCAAAAGTAAGATAAAGATTCTCACCTCATTAATAAATATTAAGTTGAATATTAAATTAAATCTTATCCAAGCTGAGATTTAGTAGCATGAAATCATTATAAACATGTTTTAAAGGTATCTTGCTAGCAATCATTCTTTACTACATGGACCTAAAAGTTTCTAACAGGCATGTCGTAAGAATATAATTACAAGAACATCTATGGGAAAACTCCACCAATAAAATGAGTCTTTATTCCATTGGCCATATGCTCCCACAGCTAGTTAACTTCAGGAAATTGAAGATGGCACAAGTTTACTATAATTTAATAACAGAGATGAGGAGCTAGGTAAGAAATTTTCCTTTTCAAGCACATCATCGCCCGTAGCTCTGCCCCCTTACTTTGCTGAAGCACAGGGTCCCTCCTGCCATAGTTGTGTGCTAAGGGAGGAATGAGTTTAGAGGAGAGAGGGGCTGAGTCTGGCACAGCTCAGCACCATCTGCTCACTCTTGAATTCCACAGATGTTCTATACCAAAAAACTGTGTACGTTATGGATTAACATGCTCGGTGGGCACTCAGAGCCCCACCCAGTGGAACATCTCTGTGGGTAGGCTGTGGCAGGGTGACAGGGAAGACATCACCCCTGCTAGGCTTGATGCAGGGGAGACTTTGAGAGGAAAGGAGTCTCCTGCTTTCTTGAACAGCCCACTTTGCCAAAGAGTGCATCTGAGTGACTGGAGCTAAGAAGCAAATTGCACACCATGGAGAGAGTAAAGTATGGTGGATTGAGCATTGGACAATGAGTCCAAAAGATTTGGCCACTGTTCCTGGCTCTGTCACTGACTCCTTTTGTGACCTTGAGGAGGTCATACAACTTCTCTGTGCCTTTGATTTATTTTTTCTAAAAGCCACCAGTCTTTCTTATTCTTTCTGTATTCTTATTATTATTCTTAGAAGGAGTTTTTTTCTATATCTATTTGACTTTCAGATATGTAAACTTTCCAGAATGTCTTGGGGGTTTGATAAGCACCAATATTATCATAAGAAATTATTTAAATAGCTAGCTTCATAATTATGTTAAAACTGGTTTTAGTGTACTCTCTCTTCAAAAGGCTTTCTTTAAAAGGAATATAGCAAATCATTTATCCAGTTTTGATAATACTAAATGGTGGGGTCTTTGGTACCCTAAAATATAAATATATAGATACAATGAAAAATGATTTACTATCTATCTTTTCTTTTTATTATAGATTATTTCTACTAGTTATTTATCATAATTTTTACTATTTAAGTGTGTCTTGAAGTATACAGAAAGCAGTCAATATAGTCCATTCTCTCAACTGGTTATATTTGGGTTCTGTATCAATATATGTACAAAGATAATACCCTGATCATCATCCCTGACCATTCAATTTACATTTTATTTTATGTACATGACAGTGTTCTAGTTACTGCTTTAGTTATGTTGCAAGATTTAAAGGGTGGCCAAAATTTGAGAAATTTGATCATAACTTGCCTGCAGCTGTGAGGCATGAAAATGAGGTTCTTTCTAAAAGCACTTCCTGCATTGTTCTTGTGAGTCATGTATGGAATGGATTAACATTGCCAGTAGAGAAGTGGTGGAGGAAAGAGTAACCTTGACTCTGATTCTAGCCAACATCAGATAGTGGACTGATTGGTTGGTTATTCTGCACAGGACAAATTAGGTGGGAAAGCAGTAGGAACTGTCTTGGAAGAGAGAATAGCCGAATTATAAAAACATGCATTGTATTAAAAAGTTTATGGCATTATTTTGAGAGAAAGAGAGTGTGTGATGAAGAGAAGGGCAGAGAGAGAGAGAGAGGTGAGAGAAAGAATCCTAAGCAAGCTCCATGCTGTCAGCTTAGAGCCCAACCTGGGGCTGGATCTCACTAACCTTGAGTTCATTATCTAAGGTGAAACCAAGGGTCAGAAGCTTAACCTACTGGGACACCCAGGCACGCCAAGAACATGCATTTTTAAAAGGAGCTTAGGGGCGCCTCGGTGGCTCAGTGGGTTAAGTGTCTGACTTGGCTCAGGTCATGATCTCATGGTTCGTGAGTTTGAGCCCCACGTCGGGCTCTGTACAGACAGCCAGCTCAGAGCCTAGAGCCTGCTTCAGATTCTGTATCTCCTTCTCTCTCTCTCTGACCTTCCCCTGCTCATGCTGTGTGTGTGTGTGTGTGTGTCTCTCTCTCAGTAAAAAACAAACAAAAAACATTAAAAAATAAATAAAAGGAGTTTAAATAACTCTCTGTCATATAGCTGCTGTGTGATTTTGGCAATTTAATTAACAACTCCTTGCACTTTACCTTCTTGTTGGTAAATTGGGAATAAATAGCATTCCAGCTCCATAAAGCTTTGTGTAGCAATTGAATGAGAAAATGCCTGAAAGTGCTTAGTATAGTGTTACCTAGTGATTAGCTTGTGGTGCTTGTTGGTGTTAGATTGCTGAGAGATTCCTTTGCTGACTCCTTACAAGACCTTGTATAAGAGTGACTCATTGATTTAGCACCTATTGCAATGTCTTAGGATGGGTTCCCATAGAAGTAAATGCTGAAATACAGATTGAGTGCAAGTCATTGATTTGGTAAATGATCCCTGAAACACCAGGAGGAGTGGAGAAATTAGACAGGGAAGGGAAGACAGGCATTGTGGAATATGTTAATGAGCAGGTTACCTTTACAGGCAGTTGAGGCTCATTTCCATTGCTGACCATTAGTAGATCTTAGGGAATGCTCTCTCAGAGGTCCCCCTTCCAAGAAGTGAGGATGTTAAGGTATGACCCTTAATTTTACTTCTCTCAGTGGAAGAGGGCTGGCTGATGATTGGGACATTCATCCTGCTCAGTTTTGTCAGGAGGAGATTGCAGGAGGACACTTTGGAGAGCACAGAGTTGCAAGTGCTGAGCGTGTGCAGACTTAGCACCATATAAAGGCCACACATACTATGGATCATGGATGCATTAATTCATTCNGTGTTTCATGAAGTACAAAGAAAACAATACATATGTACATATATATTTAAATATCTCACATTGTTATATATATATATATCATATTATAGACTTTAAACATCTCACATTGTTGTCCTTTATACCTCAATAAAACTGAAAAAAAAACAAGTATTAAGATAAAATCTCATTTAAATTTTAAAATAGATTTTATTTTTAAAGCAGTTTTAGGTTCACAGCAAAACTGAGTTGAAGGTATAGAGATTTCTCACATCCCTTGCACCCCATCTATCCCCTTTCCCATTGACAGCAACTGCTCCCACCCCTTGGAGTGGTACATTTGTTATAATTGATGAACCTACATTGACAAATCAATAGCATCCAGTCTACAGTTTACATTAGGGTTCAGTCTTGGTATTATACATTCCATGAATGTGGCAAAATGATGGTAGAGTTCAGGGCAGGATGCCCCCAAATATGCCACTTTGACATATTGGTTATTTTGAATTACACTTACTTAAGAAACAGTTGATCTAAGAACACTCTGGCCTCCTGTCCCCCTAAAGGCAGGAAATAAATCTTCCACGTGAACGTTATCCTCCCTCTACCAGGGGGAAAAGAGACATTCTTACTGCCAGAGATAGGCATTCAGGGCCAAGAAGGCTATATAAACAAATCTTGTTATTTCTTTATTAATTTACTACCCCAAGCACAAACTTTGTCTTGTCAATTCTTTACGAATTTCTTGTTTCTTTGTCTACAAAGTATAAAAGCACCCTGCTTTGGTCACTTCTTTGAATCTCATATTTCTAGAAGTTCCCTTACATGCAAATTAAATTTGTTTTTCTCCTGTTAATCTGTCTTATGTCAATTAATTATTAGACTAGCCGAAGAACTTAGAAGGGAGGAAAGGAAAAATTTTCTGTCCCTACAGTGATCTGTATCCAGAATTGTAGTATCATACGGAGTAGCTTCACCGGCCTAAGAATTCTGTATGCCTGCTTTTCGTCCTTCTTTCTTCACTAATATATAATATATAATTTATAATATATATACTAATATATAATTTTATATACTAATATATAATATATATTACATATGTATTTTTTACTGTCTCCATAGTTTCACCTTTTTCAGCATGGAATCACAGGATATAGCCTTTCCAGATTGGCTTCTTTCACTAAGGAATATGCATTTAAGTTTCTTCTTTATCTTCTCATGGCTTGACAGCTCATTTCTTTTTAGCTCTGAAAAATATTCCTTGTCTGGATACTATAGTTTATTTATCCATTCACCTACTAAAGGACATCTTGGTTGCTTCCAAGTTTTGGCAATTATGAATAAAGCTGCTATAAACATCCATGAGCAGGGTTTTGTTTAGACATCAGTTTTCAACTTTTTGGGAAAATACCAAGGAGCACAATTGCTGGATCATATGGTAAGAGTATGTTTCATTTTGTAAGGAAATCACCAAACTGTCTTCCAAAGTGGCTGTATCATTTTGCATCCCCACTCACAATGAATGAGAGGTCCTGTCGTTCTACATTCTTGCCAGTGTTTGGTGCTGTCAGTATTGTGGATTTTCTTTATTCTACTAGATATGTAGTGCTTTTGAATTGTTCTTTTTATTTTGCATTTCCCTGATGACATAAGATGTGGAATATCTTTTCAAATGCATATTATTCGTCTGTGTAACTTCTTTGGTGAGGTACCTGTTAAGGTCTTTGGCCCATTCTTTCCTTGAGTTGTTTGTTTTCTTATTGTTGAGTTTTAAGAGTCCTTTGCATACTTTGAATAACAACCCTTTATCAGATATATCTTTTACAAATATTTTCTTTTTGTCATTTAATTTCACAGCAATCCTATGAAGTAGATTTCTAATATTATCCACTTTTATGGATGAAAGAAAGCCCAGAGAGTTATTTTAAAATTTTTTAAATGCTTATTTATTTTTGAGATAGAGAAAGACAGAGTGTGAGCAGGGGAGGGGCAAAGAGAGAAGGCGACACAGAATCCAAAGCAGGCTCCAGGCTCTGAGTGGTCAGCACAGAGACTGATGCAGGGCTCAAACTCATGAACCACGAGATCATAACCTGAGCCAAAGTCCGTCGCTTAACTGACTGAACCACCCAGGTATCCCCCAGAGAATTATCTTAAATTTCTTTTCTCAAGCTCCTGCAGCTAAAAGATGGCAGAGTTGGGACTTGAATTCATGTCTATACCCTGGTCATTAAAATGGAGTAAAGCTTGTTTCCCAGATTCTATTCTAGAACTATTTTTAACATCTCTTCAAAAATAATTTAAATAAATATGATTAAACATAATCACTCTTTAAAATGATATTTACTTATACATTTTCAATATGTGAAAATCAGCTTCTTGATAAGGATGCACTTTGAAAATATATAATCAAATATAATTTTTTAAACAAGCTTTTTTAAAGTCTTAGGAGGAAGAAATAAAAATAAATGGAATCTATGAACTGAAAATCCCGAGAATGCAAGAACACAATTTTATGTGCTGATAGCCATTAAAAGAGGTTAGCAGAACACGATCTAAATACAAAATCACATTTTAATATGACTGGAGGGGCATCTGTGTGCAGTTGGTGAATGAAAGCCAATGGTGATTAATAAATGGTGCCATGATCCTTGAACGTATAGTCCCACTTCAATATAGCAAACAATCAAAGTTCAATATCAGCTTTGTTTGCTTGTTTTAAAAAAAACTAATTAGATTCACAGCATAAAGCAGCTTAGTGTTAGAGCCCAAGATGTTTAAGAAAATACAGTGGTGGAGGTGAGGCACAGCCACTGTGTGCTTTTCAGCTCTGCTCATTCAATCTGGAAAACAAATAGGACACTGTGTCTCTGGATATGGCAAGATCTGTTAAGTATATAAAAAGAGAGAAAAGCACAGATGACCTCTTTCTATAGAATTGTGTTGATCAGGATGGTCAGGTACCAGAATCATAGGTGGCAGGGTGGACCTTAAATACGTTATGTAGCAGCTGCAGTAAAGGACTGGGGATAATTCCTATATCAGGGTTGGATGAGAACTCAGGCAGAGCATGGAGATTGGCATTCATACATCCCCCTTTGCATGAGACAGTCCTGGAATAATTATAAATTGTAAGCCCTTTCAATTTTATCTGTGTCCCAGTTAGAATTACAATTAAAAGGTCACCCTCCATAGAAAGAACATAGCACAGTGCCTGGAGCAAGTAAGTGATGAATGAATCTTAGCTTGTTTTTATTAAAGTTGTTTCTATTATTATATTAAAATAACATTTTATATACTATATATTTTCAACATATCCTAGAAGTTAAGTAAAAGTGATACTTTTTAACTTTTTATATTAATTCATGATTTGCAAGGCCTTTAAATTGAGGATGAAATACATTTCTATTAAGATGTGCTGTGTAGCACTTGTGGTTTGGTGTCTCATAGGTGCGCTGTGCATTTACACAATCAGATTTCAGATCTTAGTAGATTCTTTGTGACTTGGACTCCAGTGCAGACATGACTGGGGAGTCAGTAAAACTTGTGGTTGAAATCTGTCACCAGCTTTTCTTCTTTCTTATTTTACATTAATATTGTGGCTTGTGGGACACATATAATATCACTTTACTCAAAATACATTTACTTTCAGTGCCGTGTTGTTAAAACCCACATTTGAAAGAGGTGTAGAGAGATCCATTCTCTATGAATACTTCAATTAAGCCTCTTAATATGTTATACTAAAATTTATGCTTCAAGTATAGACAAGTCTCAAGAAACTGTAAGTTCCTCAGTGGCTAGGTTTGGTTTCCTATTCATGTTTATTGTCCTAGAATCTGCCACATTACAAGGCAGGTTGACATATTTCACATGTAAACACACACACACACACACACACACACACACATACACACTCCTAACACCATTCCACATGCGTATGGTTGTTGAAGGAAACAGAATGTTTGAAAAGCCAATAACATTTGAGCTGGAGACAACTGACTGAAATCAGAATAGGAAAGAGCCTCCTACCTGTGATTTGAGAAAAAAAAAAATTTTAAATAACAGACATGAAACTGTTGTCCAAGGAATCTTTTTTGGAGCATTGTGAGATAAATCATAAAGTAAAAGTCACAATAATAATCATAGAGAATTTAATAAAATATCTCCCAAAAGAAAGAAGAGAGGGCTGTCACACAACCAAAGTCTTGTGTGCGTGTGTGTGTATATATATATATATATATATATATANGCAAGAACCTGCAAATTCTTGGGTGCTCCACTTACTGACAGCTATAGACTTATTCTCTTCCCCCTCCAATCTAGGCTATTCAGGTGAATCTATACCAAAGGAAGATTTGTGTCAAAGGCTTTGCAGGAGCAAGCAGAAGCTCAAAAGGCTTGGAAGAAGTTATCACTGGGGACTAGAAGGATAGGATATTGTCATATAAGTCTTTTATGTTCCTCCCATTTTACCTTTTGGTTGTACAAATGTCCATTGGATTTATCCTGTGTCTGCCTCACCACGTCATGCTGGGTATTTAAAAGGCAAATAATGTGTCTCTTTATTTCAATAGTCTGCAGGTCAATTGATGCCATAGTCAAGGAGATGCACTTGAGGTGCTTCATCCACAGTTGGGCATTATTTAGATAATCATATCCTGGGCCTTGAGCCTGAATTGATAGTATAATGAGATGATTATTTGGTGGGGAGGGGGATATGAAAGGAATAAGTATATTTTGCATTTGCTGGAAATCTAAATAATTTGTGATCATTTGGAAGATTGTAATGGATTAAAAATGTTGTTGTCATTGCTGTTGCTGTGTTGGTTGATCCTCTCACTGGCACATGGTATCTAATACTTCTACTTTGAAATCGGAACTAGCTCTGTGACTTACTTTACCAATACAACATTGCAGAAGTGACATCCTGGGATATCCTACCTAGGTCGTAAAAAGTCTTGTGGCTTCTCTCCAGGTCTCCTCAAACATTATTCTCTTTACAATAAAGAGACTTTATGCTAAAGAGACCTGAGATTATGCGGAGAGGAGCCCAGTGTGTCAAGATCCACAATGATCTCTGCTAAAGTGCTAAGTGTGTGAGTGACATAGTCTTGGACTCTTGTGACCATTCATCTACCAGCTACCCTAGTTAATGCCATGGGAAGTAAAAAAAATCACCTTCCTGAGTCCTGTTTGAATTCTTGAAAATTTTAGATATAAAACATGACTGTTATTTAATTCATTAAGCTTTAGAGCAGTTACCTACTACAGTATAATAAACTGCTCTAAAGCTTAATGAATTAAATAACAGTCATGCTTTATATCTAAAATTCATCAATTTTTCCATTCTTTATTGTCATCTCCTTTAGGTGGGTAGAGAACAGCAAAGCCTCCCTGAAAACTGTTGAGGGCAGGAGTACAATGCTCCTGAGGTACAAGTATATGTATAGTGTGAGGCACTATATTTTGGACACAATTAGAATTTTTTTTTAGAGAGAGCATGAGTGGGGGAGGGGGCAGAGGGAGAGAAAAAGAGAAACTTAAGCTGGCTTAGCATGGCGCCCAATGCGGAATGTGATCCCATGACCCTGGGATCATGACCTGAGCTGAATTAGAGTCTGGCACTCAACCAACTGAGCCACACAGGTGCCCCAACACAATTAGAATTTTAAAACTTTTAAGTGATAGAACAATGGAGTAATTAAAAATCACATTGATCTGGATTCAGATCTCATTTCTACCACGAACCAGCTGTGACTTGTTAACCATTGGCTTAACAAGTAAAGCTGTATCTCATAACAAGGCTGACTGTGACCTTCTGTGCATCCTCCTCACATCAAAAAGTTTCTATTGTTATATGAACACAGATCATGGATTTAGTCAAGTAAGGATCAGTATAGTGGTTTTGTAGCAGAAAGAGGGGGAAAAGAAGGCATATATTTATTTTTTATTTTCTTTTAGTCTGGTTCTTTTTACTTATGTTTATTTTTATTAATCTTTATTTAAATTGCAGTTAACACAGTGTAACATTAGTTTCAGGTGTACAATTTAGTGATTTGACACTTAAATACAACACCCAGTACTCATCACAAGTGTGCTCCTTAATCCCCATCACCTATTTAACCCATTTTCCTGCCCACCTCCCCTCTGCAAACTATCAATTTGTTCTCTAAAATTAAAAGTCTGTTTCATGGTTTGCCTCTATGTCACTCTCTTTTTTCCTCTATCCCTGTGTGTTTTGTTTCTTAAATTTCACAAAGGACTGAAATTATGTCATCTTTACCTTTCTCTAGGTGACTTATTTTACTTAGTATAATACTTTCTAGCTCCATCCATGTCTTTGCAAATGTCAGGATTTAATTCGTTTTCATGGCTGGGTAATATTCCACTATACATACACATATGTGTATATATTATGATATATAATATTCCATTATGCATATATACATGCACATATATGCATATACATTATAGACATATATACATATAAAGAAGATGTGCACACACATACATACCATTCATGAGTTGATGGACATTTGGGCAGTTTCCATAATTTGGCTATTTTAGATAATGCTGCTATAAAAGATAAACACATAGATCAATGAAACATAACAGGGAATCCATAAATGAACCTGCAATTATATGTTCAGTTAATCTTCACCAAAGCAGGAAAGAATATCCAATGGAAAAAAAGAGAGGCCCTTCAACAAATGATATTGGGAAAACTGGAGAGCAACATGTAGAAGAATGAAACTGGACCACTTTCTTACACCATACAGGAAAATCAATTCAGAAGATCTAAATGTGAACTGGGAAACTATCAAAATCCTGGAGGAGAACACAGGCAGCAAAATCTTTGACATTGGCCTCAACAAGTTCTTATTAGACATGTCTCTGGAAGCAAGGGAAATAAGAGCAAAAATGAACTATTGAGATGTTATCAAGATAAAAAGCATCTGGACCGTAAAGGAATCAGTCAACAAAAATGAAAGGCAGCCTACTCAATGAGAGATGATATTTGCAAATGACTTATCTAATAAAGGGTTAGGATCTAAAATCTATAAAAAACTTATGAAACTCAACACCCAACACACAAATAAGCCAGAAGATATAATAATAATAAGTGGGAAGAAGATATAAATAGACATTTTTTCCAAAGAAGACATACAGGTGGCTAACAGACACATGAAATAATGCTCAACATCACTCATAATCAGGGAAATGCTAATCAAATCCACAGTGAGATACCATCTCACTCCTGTCAGAATGGCTAAAATCAACACAAGAAGCAAGAGATGTTGGTGATGGTGTGGAAAAAGGAGAACGCTCTCACACACTGTTGCTAATGCAAACTGGTGCAGCCACTATGGAGAATAGTATTGAGTTTCCTCAAAAAGGTAAGAATAGAACTACCCTACAATCTAGCAATTACACTATGAGTTATTTACCCAAAGAATATATTGAATATTAATTCAAAGGATACCTGTGCCCCGATATTTATAGCACCATTATTTACTTGCATATGTTTACCATTTGCCAAATATTAAAAGGTGACTGTCCTGAGGCAAAAAGTAGCTGGAATCCTTTAACCCTGAAAGCCTTACAGGGACTTACATAGCCCCTCTCATATGATCTGTAGAATTAATAACCAACTGATGGTCAGCATGTTCACCTTGCTAACAAGATAGTAGTCTCTAGTCTAGCAAAGAGAGAGGTCTTTGAGACCCCACCTTCCTGATAAGTTCACATTTTCCAGGCTCCCTTTTTCCTACTTCTCTTTGCAAGCAACTTCTCAACATGGGAGTGGGGAAGGTTCACTGTGCGAATTTTGCTGTGCCTTAGAGAGTATCCACTTCTGACCTGTAGTCTCTTACCCAGCATCACAAGTTTACCTCATTTCCTGAGAATCACATGGGCTGCGTCAGCCAAGTTGGATTACTGTGTGAACACAAAATTGCTTAACTTCGAGGTTTCAGTTTTCCCTTTCCCACTGATGTTTTATGTTTAGTGAGATAGATAAATCTCATTAAATTATTACGAGGATTAAATAAGTAATGTAGAAAGCAGTTACTGCCATGTCTGGCACATAATTGCAGATTCTCAGTAAATTGGTGACATAGGGAATAGGATTGGTAGAAGTATTTGTTGTGATAATGAAAGTAATAATGGCAAACTGATAGCATACTTGCTATGTGCCAGGTACTGTTCTAAGCACTGGGTGTACATTGAGTCATTTAGACCTTATGATAATGCTACAAAATTAGTATTCTTATCTTCAGTTTAATAAAGATAAACTTGATGCCTATATGAGTTAAGTAACATGTCCAAGTTCATACAACCCCTGCTACTCTTACTGCTGCTGGTAAATATGATGGGAGTGAAGGGGATAGGCAGAAAGGAAAGAAGAGGCAAAGAAAGATGGAGGTGGAGATAGAGAGACAGGAGAATCAGAGGGAGGTAAGTGTATAATGACTCTGTTATCAATTGTTCTTCTAGAGTCTGGGGATAGAAATCCCTCCTTTTGATATTCAAGGGGACTGAAAAAGACATAAAAGTTCATTTTAACTTCTAGTATGAGAAACAAAAATGAGAGGCAGCACATAACATTCATAAGGTCAAAGGTCTTGCTTTATAGATAGCTGTGCTCACATTGTACTGCTCTAATCAATTCATTTGGACAAACAGGACATGTAACCAAGCAACCATGGGAAACCAAAAAGATACATTTAGAATTTGGTAAAAAGTAGAATGAATTTGAATGTTCTTTACTGCTGGAGCTGTAATTATAGGTTTTAACTACCTGCAGGAGGTTATAAAGGTAAAGCGAATGGAATAATTCAGCATGAGTCAAAAAAAAAATACATCATTGAGTGGGGTGTGGGGTGTCAGAGAATGTTTATATAAGAAATAATCATTCTTATTAACTTTTATCTGAGGCAATTTCATAATTGATCTTAAAAATAGGTGATAAAATAATGTTTGCACTTCTACTAGAAGGAAGACTCTCTTTAAGAACAGTGATATCTGTAATTTGTCATGAAAATACTTTTCCCCTATCTTCATCCTCTCTCTGCACCACTTCAAAGGAAATCAAGCATTTACAGGTATTTCATGAGATGTTTGTGTCTCTTAGAACAGCATCTCCTAAAATTAAGTCAGCAGGTTAATTATGTCAGAATTACATTATAAATATGGAGTTTTGGACTCCAACAAAGATGTGCTATAACAATCTCTGATTGTGGGTCCCAGGAATCTTTCACTTTTAATAAGCAACCCAGGTGATTTTATTTCATTCTGTAAAGTTTGAGAATAAAATTAATTCAAGAATTTTTTATAGAATAATCAAGACTTCTTTATTTGAGTACAGCTTTCTGAGCATAATTTGGGGTCTCTAAATAGTCATACACAATGAACTGAAATTCTTCTCTGAGAAACAGTATATTTCTAAAATAAAGTAGTCATTTTTCACAACTTCTTAGCACTTGAACAGGAATACAAACACAGGGGTACTGGTACACCTAGATTTGGGCTCAAAGCAAATCCGAATATCTCTTAGATACCAGCATAAGTCTGCATCACCCAAGGCAATAGGAGAGAACTAAAATGGAATGATGGACAAAGGACAAACAAGTTTAGTCAGCCTGCATCTGAATCAGAATTGTATTTCCATCAACTACTGAATACAGAGAAGAAAACTCATGGAAGATATTAGACAAATAAAGAAGTAATCCTAGCTTATAAATGTTGTTTAAAACTGTTATGTAATTTCTTTATATAAATTCTCTCTCTAGAGACTCTCTCTCTCTTTCTCTCTCTCTCTTTCTTTCTCTCTCTCTCTCTGTCTCTCAACTTGATAGGGGATCCTAGAAATTCTGGAAAGGAAAAGTGTTAGTAAAAGTTTACAATCATTTTGCCTCCATTTGCAAGGGCACTAATTCTTCAAGTGACACCAGTAGAGATCCTCATGATTACATTATTTAATGTCACAAAGAACTAACTTAAGTAACAGAATTAGACTTGAACATGGAAGAATAGGCAGCATAAGGGGATTGAAATGACTGGAAGATGGAGTTTTGATTGCATGTAAGAAAGAACTGTCCCTAAGTTTCAGATGGTAAACAGTCTAATGGGCTGTCCTAACAGTTGCTGAAATGATAGCCCTTTAGTAGTACCTGGCCAGAAGCCAAGCCCAAGAGGCATCTACCCCCAGTGAGGCAGAAGGGTGACATGGCCATTTGGGATAGTAGCTAAGAGGATGCTGTTTCTCCTTCACATAACTGTCTAACAACACTTCTCTATAATATAGCTGTCATTTTTTTTTAATTCCACAATTTGTTGCCATCTTCTTTCTACTTTTGGAGTGTCTTTGGTTTAAAGGGTAAATTTCAGAGACATGATGAATACATTGTGAAAGAGGTGAAAAGTGTTTATTTCCCAATAGATTATATATTGTTCACCAGCTGTGGCATATTAATCTATCTTAATCCCTGAGCAGTCTGTCATTAGATACCCCAAAGAATCAGACCGTCCTAAAAACTAAAATTAAAGATGTAAAATGGATGTAACTATGATCAGATTTTATATTATATCAGTGTTAATCTAATTCAGCTGACCCTAAAAACACTGAAATGAATGCATAAAAGTTAGTTCTTTTAATATCTATATATCTATTCAAAATATTTTTTTCACTTAAAAACAGCTTAATGTATGTTATTTAAATATAAAACAAGCTCTAAGTTAATAAGAGATGGCTAAATTCAGATTTCTAAATTTACCTAATCTCCTTTGTAGCCAGGAACTCTAAAACATTTTATATTTGAAACATTTTAATATAATTAGGCATCTAATTCACTTGGTAACTTTTTAATTTGTGTGGATTAAATTTTTGCATGACACATGTGCAGAGATCATTATTACCTGAAAATTTAAAAATGCAAAATTTTTAAAAACAGTGAAATGAACAATTACTAGTTTAGGTTATCCTAATAAGAATATTGTTGCACATTATTGAAATGTCCTTCTTCAGAGGAGTTCAAAAAAATTCTGAATATTTTGAAAAAAAAAAAACATACATACATACTTTGAGTAAACGGATTTTTGAAAGAACCAAATTTTCAAGTTACATCCAGGCTCTGAGATATAGGATATGTCATATTAGAAATTATATTTATTAATGACTAACTAAATGAGAGAGAATATTCAAAAAAGCATATAACCAAATTTTATATGCATGATTTTTTTCACTATGATTTTTAAAACAGTGACTTTATACCGAGTTTTACCAAATATATTTAATGTAAATTAAATACACAATCTGAACCTAGGTGGCATAATTATGTGTGTGTTTGTATGTATGTGTGTTGTGTGTTAGTAATTCAATCTACTAAGCTTAGAACTTCTCAGTATAAATCGTTTGCTACCATTTTTATGAGGTGGTCATGTGAATAACTTCAGGCCTATGAAAGTCTATACACACAAGTCTGAGTCCTCCATTCCCAGACAATGCCAGCTCTTCAAGGATTAGGCCAGTATCATAGTATATGACTTATTCTCTTTCTCCAGGCCCTGTAAGCTTTTCTCTACATAAGAATTTTTTTTCAAATTGAACACTAAACCCTACCCACTCTCATTCAAAGTAAATATCAGTAAAACCTTGGTTTCCAAACATAATTCCTTCCAGAAAAATTCTCATAATCCAAACCAATCGTAAACCAAAGTGAGTTTCAAGAACCACTGGCTCATTTGTGATTTTGTGGTGTTTGGTGTCACATACTACTTGTACTGCAAGTCATCGCTCCTTTATCAAATTAAAATTTATTAGAAATGTTTGCTCATTTTGTAGAACACTTGCAGAACAAGTTACTTGTAATCCAAGGTTTTACTGTATCATAAAATTCATTACTGTAAAAAATAAATGTAATTTTTATTATTGAAAAAAGATATTATGGAAAAGGTGACTGGATACTAAGACTCCATACATGTATTACTCAGTTTTGACAATTATGCAAGCATTACTTCATATGTTTTAAGTACTCTTCTTTGCTTTCCTGTTTACAAAATTCCTTTAAATATTTGAAAGTGTGGCTCAGATACCATGGCATTTGATTCCTACTCAACTACAATGCATATCTGGCTATCATCTGTCTATTTATCTACCATCTATCTGTCTCAACATATCTATTGTCATATACATAATGAAAATTTTAAAGGATATTTTTTCAGAGAACAACAATGTCATTATCACAACTAAAATACCTAGTAATAATTAATAATTCTTTTCCTCAGTTATTTCGCTCAGATACTCTAATGCACATGACCAAAGTAGTTATCTTTGGCATAGATGGACACAGGAGAGAAAACAGAGCATGCTAGCAGGGATCACATGTGTTTTTTTCAACAGGCATCCTCACATTACTCCATTTAATGAGTCAGTGGCTATTTTCTGTGTCCCTGTGTAAGTACCATCTAAGCTATAAGAGCCTGAGATCATACAAGTAGAGTTTGGAGCCATCCTGGCTTAGAAGCTCCATAGTCCAAGGGATCCCAAGTTTCTAATGACATTTCGTTCAGGAGAGACCAAAACTCTGGTTGCCTCATAAGGATACATACACTTCATTTCTAGATATCTCGACAAAAGGCAATCTACCACTCTTAGGGTGTCTTTGCTATTAAGTTATATTGCCAGGAACAGAGCTAATATTTCATTTTTACTGTGTTTCTGGGAGAGAAGAGCTAGAAGCATCTTAAGCCAAGGTCAATTTTTCACGTAAAAGGGGAAAAGGATTTGTTGACCCTTTACTCAGAGTTCACCTCCAAACACTAATCCCTTTGACATACAAAAACAAGTCAATATACAATTGACCACCAGGATTTGAACTCTCAAAAAGGTATTAGTTTCCCCTCCATTCCCAAATCAGTTGAACCTTATATGGGGAGAGGATAACTAATATTACTGTGTCTTTTATATCTTGATAATTAGGAGGCAAATTTACATTAAAAAGCATATGAAAGCATAAGACCTAACAAGCAAAGAGCAGTATGTCTTTTGTTTTATCCCTTTTAGCACGAATGCCTTCCAAATAAAACAATCAGTCAATCTGGTGTTTCATCAAATCTGAAGGCATAGTTACAACCCTGTCCAAAAAAAAAATAGTATTAGTATTCTTGTTTGGCATTTAAAATTCAAACTGCAGTCCCAAACTTTATAATGTGTAGAGGGGGAAATCAGTGTACAAACTCAGTTTTGAGGAATTACTGTATAGGTGCAGCCTTGACACTCCTAACTTTAGGGGTAGAAATTCTACCCACACACACAGCTGCAGAAATGCATCCATATTACTATCACTGCCATCCTAAGACACTGCTTGGGGCATGATTGGGACACACCCCACACATGGGGATTAGGATATTCCACAAAGATGTATCTTTGTAGTACTAGAATTTTGGCAAGCTGTTGCCAAGGCCACTGAAGACCCTTTAGATGTCAGGCCACTGTATAGTCTTCCTAGCATCATACTCCTGCACTCAGCATTTTTCTCACTTCTTCCTTGTCTCCAGCACAGTGGGGCTCATAGGTTCTTTTCAGTAAAGTGAATCCTCAGAGCAATTGCAGCCAACATGCTGGCTCCAATCCCTTGAACTGTCTGCAGTCACAGACACAAACAAGAGGTCTGACTGTAGTCGCAGTCACAAACAAGTTTGAGTGCCTACTTTGACTCCTCAGTTCATGATTTGACCTGTATCTACTGTAATCTGCACACATGGTACTGATGCACTAGCATCCATCCAGAATCACACATGCCAGCCAAGCTGTAGCTGAATTACTGGCCAGGTCCATATCAGGGCTGATGGGGGCATTGGGCAGTATTTCTTCTTATTATAAATTTGCTTTACTCCAGTCTTCTGTCACTCATCAAAATGAGAATATCTATCCCTTGTCACCTGCTGCAGAATTTTACCATTGAATTTAGCTGAATTGACCCCCAACTTAGTCATTAGTGTCTTATCATCATAAATTTCTCAATTTATTTTTATCTAATTATATTGTGTCTCAGCCAAATATGGTTGACTATCTAAAATATCTAACCCACTGCTAATACTTTGCTGCAGGATTTGCTCTGAGTGGCTATAGGCTCAATTACACAATCAAATTCACAAGATACAAACTCACAAGATAGGCCACTTTGGGGTGCCTGGGTACTCAGTTGGTTAAGAGTCCAACTTTGGCTCAGGTCATGATCTCACGGTTCATGGGTTCAAGCCTCACGACGGGCTCTTTGCTGACAGCTAGCTCAGAGCCTGGAGCCTGCTTCAGATTCTGTATCTCCCTCTCTCTCTGACCCTCCCCTGCTCACACTGTCTCTCTCTCTGTCTCACTCAGAAATAAATAAAAACATTAAAAATTTTTAAACAAATAGGCCACTTTTGGCAGAGACTTCCCTTCAGAAGTGTGTATGAACAGAAACATAGCAATGGAAGCCCTTGTGAGAGGGTGGTATGAGGGGAATTTCTTCAGAGGTTGTTCTCAGGAGTAAAGCCACTTTCCAGGGACTATTCTTTTCACCGCCAGTCATGTAACAGAACAGGTGAAAGAGGACAAGTCAAATCAATTAAAGCAGAAACTACTGACTTAGAGATTCTTTGTTCTGAATAGGAGACAAGTTTATAACACTTGTACGTGCACGGCCCTAATGGGTCCTAAAAAAGAATCACAGGAGTAACCTCACTGAGGAAGACTAAAATCTCTCTCTAGATATTTATAATGCATTCACCATCTTCCTAGTTCAGGTGAAGATTCTATACCATGGGTAATTTTTAACATAAGCAAGGTTGACTGAAATCACAGCTGACATTTTGTCTTAATTAGGTTTTCAGAAAAGTATAACTAGAAGCTCCTTAAATGAAGGACATGTTTTTTCCGGTAAAA